>NC_061865.1:33738034-34044534 GCF_907164915.1 Impatiens glandulifera
TTGACAGATGCAGAATCCAACGCGATCCGGTTGGTCATATCAGTTGATGACAAGGATCTAGTAACTCACTCCAGCCGGAAGAATAAACTCAAGTCGGAGTTCAGATGACTGTTGAACATAATTTCGAGATCACTTTAGGGTAAAGGAGGCAACTTCGATAACCTGACCAAGCTGAAGTTGAAGATGTTGATGGCGATTGTCTGCAGTGACAAGATCGATTGGGGAACCGTTCTGTTCGAACAGTTCTGTGAGATGGTGGTAAAGAAGGATGGTCGGGTTCAGGCCTATGCCATGCAAATAGGGAAGATTCTTCAATTCCTTCATGTTGACCTTGGTGAAGGTGAACCGTTTCCATCCAGTAATATACTCAACTCTGAGCAGATGAGCAAGAAAACTGCTAAAGCGGCTAGGTTGAAATCTTCCAGAACAAAATCATCGAAAGGAACCAGCTCGTCTGCACCGGCTGGTGAAAGTTCAAAACAAGAAGATCCTAAGGGAAAGGTGGTTCAAGCCGAGGCCCCTCAGAAAAAGGGAAGAAAGAAGAAGTCAGCAAAGAAGAGCTCCTAGAAACTGACAGAATCCGAGAAAACGCTATCCTCAGATCATTCACCCATGAGAAACCCAGATGTCTTTCAGCCGATCCCAATCAACACAGTTCATCCAAATCTAGTTGAATCTCCATCATCAAGGCAAACCGAACTCTCGGGGAGCCAAGAAACTCAATCAAAGTCGAAGGAGAATTCGACTAAGGAGGTTAGTATTCATTCTTAAAAATCCAAGTCCCCAGCCAAAAACCTCGATGATATGATGGCCGACGTAGGTTTAAGAACCTCAGCGGTCATAATGGATGTGGTCCAAACCATAAATCATGAAACCGAAGACGACGTGACAAGTCTTCTCCAGCCAACTGATCGGGTTGAAGTAACCGGTCAGAATAAAATCCATTCGGTCGAAGAAACGGCCAACACAGAAAACATCACTCCTCCCGCTCAAGAAGCAAACATTGAACCATCCGGTTCCGTGGGGGACAAATCCGTCCCAACCGAAAAAACTCTCCAATCGGCTCAAGACGGGCCAACAAATCCAATAATCACACCTGAAGGTCCATCTCAGGTTAACAAGGGAAAAGAACTTATGCGTGAGGACTCTCCGGTGCAAGGAGACAATAAAACCCAAACTGGTTCTCAATCTAAAATCATACAAGAAGCCGAGGTTCCCATTTCAGCAGAAGAAGAGGAGAAGATGTATCAGAAGTTCCTCCTAGATATAAACAGAGAAGCTGGAGAGATGGTCTTATCGTACCACTTATAGGTCAGGCTCCGTTGTGAAACGAAGCTATCAGACATGATTCCCGATATTAGCGATAACAAGTATTGGGAGAAACTTTTGGAATTAGAAGAAGTGGCCCTCACGCTAACAGGTACCGACGTTATTTAATCTGCATTCTCCAAAACGATGGCGATACAAGAATACGCTCGGTTACATGTAGTAGAAGATGCCATGAGGGAGGCAAAAGGGGCAAAACTAACTCCTATGGAGTCAAGAATGTTTGAGTGATTTCACACGGTGCGTAATAATCTCATTCAAAGTGTTGACCGGCTCGAAGCAGAATGGAGGGACACGTGCAAACATGTCTTAACTCATGCCGATCTCTTTCAAAGCAAACCCTTCTTTGTTACCGGAGAGTCCTCCAAAACAGCAAAAAACCGGAGCAATGCCCCTCCACAGACTGATCAGGCTCCGGGACTTGAGCAAGTGAAGGGAGTAGTTGCTGACACAATTATCTCTTGTCTTCATAAGTACAGTATTGCTACAGACGAGAAAATTGCAACCGTTGAAACCAATCTGACTGAAACCGTCTGGGCATCAATTAACTCAGAGATTGCCGAAACCATTCAAACATCAATGAAGTCGATGATCGCTGAATATGTTCAAACCGCAACCGCTCCTTTACTCGACATGATGCATTCTATGGAAGCTCAGATTGAGGAACTGTTCAAATTACAAGTTAACAAGACTCAAGCGCAGATTAGTGCTGATGTCGAAACTTCCAAGAAACATCAAGACGAAGACGAGGAGAGGGAACGGTTAAGAAAGGAAATCGAAGACAAAGATCATGAGCTGGCTAAGCAATACAATGATGAAGAAAAGGCCGCTCAACCTAAACCCATACCGGCTCAGGCTTCGCACTCTATGAAAACAAGGAATAAGAACAAACGAAAAGCGGTTACGGCTGTGATGAAGCTGGCGGAACGAAGCGGTCTGGGAGAGACTCAACCGGTCGGACAAAATGAAGAACCTCTTGACGAAGACGAAGAAGAGGATATTACACGACTCAACCGACGAAAGAAGAAAGCAGTCGAATCTTCAACCACAATTCCTAGTTCCAGGCCGATTGCTGCTCAACCATCTCGCCCATCCATACCAGTAAGTGGCGGCTTCGGATTCAACAAACGAACTCCCGGTATATCAAGTGTATTTACCAGATGGAAAATTGACGCTAAAAGAAGAGATAGGGAATGGAAGGCGAGAGAAGACGAAGAAAGGAAGCGGAAGGAGAAAGAAAACGAAAAGGGGGGATCATCCAATCCTTAGCTTATTTCTTTCTTATGAACAGTTTACTTGTGTTTGGATTTTGTTTCAGAACTAAGTTAATTTTCTAATATCTTAAAGTAATGATTTTATTAGATATACTTTAAAAAATCAAAACATGTTTTGAAATTTTTCTTAAACAGAAAAACATCAAATATGGAGAAATTGTTAAAAATAATTTTCAAACCGGCCACACATTACGAGTTTTGAATATTTATTCTAAATAATCAAAAAGGGAGAAATTGATAGAAAAAATTAAGTAAGTTAATTTTCAAACCGGCCATACATTACGATTTTTGAATATTTATTCTAAATAATCAAAAAGGAAGAAATTGATATAAAAATTAAGTAAGTTAATTTTCAAACCGGCCATACATTACGATTTTTGAATATTTATTCTAAATAATCAAAAAGGGAGAAATTGATAAAAAAAAATTAAGTAAAGTTAATTTTTGAAACTGGCCAGAAAAACTAAACTACTATTAACTCTTATTTGCAGGAACAGATCGACTTGTATAAACCGGCTGGAACTTCACAAACCGGCTGAAGAACATATCAAAGTAATCAAATTCCAGATGATCAAGTCAATATGAAGAGGAACCGGCTTCAACATTCTCAATAGACCGGCTAGCAAAGAAAAGTCTACATCCCAGCCATATCATAATATGAAAGAGTCAACCGGAAACCAAGAGTTACAAAGATGACGTAATAGACGTGTCTTGGAGAAATAAAAGAAGATAAGATCCGATCAGAAGCATTCGATAAAAACAATGATGATTTACTGATCCGACTTAGACAGCCGGAAGGTGCATGCCTGACACATGTCCAAATCTGCAAACCGGTTATGTCATTTTTATCTGAGAAATATCTGCATGCTTGCCAAGTGTTAGGAAGGTGAAACGTGCAAGCAACCTCTCTGCACCGGCGTGACTCTGAACTGACCAATCCCACGGTGAGAGAAGAAAGTAACCGTTGGAATGCTCTTCACTATAAAAGGAAGACGAAGCGACCTCATTAAACACAGTTCGGAAATTAATTAAGAGAGAGAAAGAAATCTCACGCGCGATCCAAAACCGCTGTGTCATTTACCGAAAGCTTTATTTGTATTGTATTAGTGTATTACATCAAGAGTGAGTTGGTGTAACCGGCGAGTAGCGAGTTAGGCTCGACCGGTAGTGTAATTGTTGTAACTTTGAAAGTTAGTAGAGATCCTTCTCATAACCTGAGAAGAAGGGGTGACGTAGGAGGGTTTGCTCCGAACATCCATAAAAAATCCTGTCTCGTATTGTTTATTTACTTTTTGCTTACTTAACCTAAACACAAACCAAAACATAATCTTACTTCTCAATCAGAACCGGTCCACTCATATCTCTAAAACTGACTCCTCATAAATCTCATCCAAGTCGCATATGTTGCTTCAGACTGAAACAGACATTTCCGCCCTTGAACTCGGTTTAAGAGTCTGTGACAGTTTGCGTAGTGCTGAGAAAGGTTTTAGTCTCTAACCGGACTATCACCAAATTGTGCGTTGTGTGTTGTAAGCGGCTACCCTTCCAAAAACCGGAAACACATCGGTCCTCCAAGGACGTCCCCGATCCTAACATAATACATGGTAAAATAATTAAAATAATAAATTATAATCTTAAAGGTGTTGTTGATTCAACGAATTCAGGAAGAAAAATATTATTCTCCCTCACATAGAAAAATGTGGGCAAGTAATGCTCATCAGAATAACAGTTCCTTCCATCAAATCTCGGCTGTGTAAAGATGGGACAACATCTGAGTTAGCCCAATATTCTCAATTTGTTACAACTATTTAGAGTAAAAATTACCTTGCAGTAATCCCGGAATATATTATAATACAGACTGTCAGCCATCACCACAATTACATGTTGACGCTTCATTGTGAACCACTGATAAATAAAATCATATGAGCAGCATCCGAAGAGCATGTAAACAACAAAATTTATCTTTGGATGAGTTTGATCTACATTACAGAAGCCAAGCCTGAATACTTAAACATCTTAAGAGTTTCACATTACCTGCGAACCCTTTCGAAAACAGGTAACATGTAACATGTGCTCTGTATATCTATCGATTCCATGTGGCCTAGGATCTTTAAACTTGGACACACAAAGAACATGCATCACTGAAGGAAAACAAAAAAAATTGTTTAATAAGATAACAACCATAATAAATAACCCTCTAAAGAAATATGGCGATGTTTTCTTCAATCAGAATTGAAATTGGAATTATAATTCTAATTCTAATGCAATTGAATGTATATGAATTTGTACTTGTAATATATATGACTAAGAACATGTCACATACCTGTCAATGAAACTGATATTTGAATTTATCAAATAGTGGTAGACATATTTAAAATCATGCAACGGTATACAACTGTAAAAGAAAACAACACAAAAATTGATCAGCATGTTCCTCAAGGATATGAAATCATGATATACATGAGACAAACCAATCCGACTCACCTGTCAGAAAGCAATACAAAATGTTGGTTATCTGTGTCCTTAAGTGCATTGGCCAACAGACGCGTTTCTGTTATTATTGAAGAGATGAAGTAGAAAATTTTGCATCTTTGTAAAGAGACTTGATATACCTAAAGTAGATTATTAATGATAACAGATATCTAATAAAAATGATAGATAGACGGGCATAATGATCTTATCTTACATATGTCACTAAGAATGCAGTAAAACAAATAATAAACATTCATTATACCCTACATTCCCACATATCTCACAACATATATACTCCTTCTCCTGTCCATGATATTTAACTGAGGCAAAAAATTCATTCTTTGCCTATAGTGTTTGGGACGATTTCGTTGTTTTTTGCCTACACATTCAAAAAATATGTTTCGTTAATAATAAAAATAAGTTTTTCCTACATCAGTAACTAGGGTTTCGTGGAAATAATATACAAAACTGTAATTAAACATAACCCTAAGTAGGTTTTCCTAAATACGAAGGATTTTCATTGAACGTGATATTTTCGGAGTAGGGTTTCCTAAATATGAACGAAATAACGACCTTATTGGGTGTACGTAATCCTAGGGTTTCATAAATACAAAGAAAACTTAACGATTTTGGTGTACGTACCATTTTTTAGACTGATTTTCGATCTTCTTGACAAAAGAATTCGGGTAGACGGGGAGTTGGATTCGAATCGCCAAGAAAGGAGGTAGAAGCTTGAAGAGAGAGATATGAATCAGAAGGAGGTTTTTATAATATAAAATGATATTAGGGTTTATATATATACTATTATAAAAGAATTTACAGCGAAAAATTTGTTTTATACCTTAATATGTGCGCTTGAAGCAAAGTATGTTTCACTTCTATTTTACATGTCGCTTAAAGTGAAGTATGCTTCATTTCCGTTTTACATGGCGCTTAAAGTGAAGTATGTTTCACTTCCATTTTACATGGCGCTTGGAGTGAAGTATTTTTCACTGAAAACAGTCTCTCCACATTCTCCAATGGGTTTACATACATGAATGAATAAATGTTTTTACATGAACGCTAAAATGTCTTTACATTAATGTGTTGGAGGTTTTACATGAAGCTCTAGGCATATAAACTAATTGAAGTGAAGTATGTTTCACTTATGTTTTACATGGAGCTTGAAGTGAAGTATGCTTCACTTCCGTTTTACATGGCACTTAGAGAGAAGTATGTTTCACTTCTGTTTTACATGGCGCTTGAAGTGAAGTATGCTTCACTTCCATTTTACATGGCGCTTGGAGCGAAATATGCTTTACTTCTGTTTTATATGTCGCTTAAAGTGAAGTATGCTTCACTTCCATTTCACATGGCGCTCGTAGCGAAGTATGCTTCACATCTGTTTAATATGTCGCTTAAAGTGAAGTATGTTTCACTTTCGTTTTAAATGGCGCTTAGAGTGAACTATGCTTCACTGAAAACAGTCTCTCCACATTCTTCAATGGATTTACATAAATGAATGAATAACTATTTTTACATGAACGCTAAAATGTCTTTACATTAATGTGTTTGAGGTTTACATGAACCTCTAGGCATATAAACTAATTGAAGTGAAGTATGCTTCACTTTTTATATGGCGCTTGGAGAGAAGTATGCTTCATTCAATATTGTATCTCTCATTTTGTTTTACATGGCACCTGGAGAGAAGTATGCTTCACTTCTGTTTTACATGACGCTTGAAGTGAAGTATGCTTCACTTCCGTTTTACATGGCGCTTGGAGCGAAGTATGATTCACTTCTGTTTTACAAGGCGCATAAAGTGAGGTATGCTTCACATCTGTTTAATATGTCGCTTAAAGTGAAGTATGTTTCACTTCCGTTTTAAATGGCGCTTAGAGTGAACTATACTTCACTGAAAACAGTCTCTCCACATTCTTCAATGAGTTTACATAAATGAATGAATAACTATTTTTACATGAACGCTAAAATGTCTTTACATTAATGTGTTTGAGGTTTACATGAACCTCTAGGCATATAAACTAATTGAAGTGAAGTATGCTTCACTTTTTATATGGCGCTTGGAGAGAAGTATGCTTCATTCAATATTGTATCTCTCATTTTGTTTTACATGGCACCTGGAGAGAAGTATGCTTCACTTCTGTTTTACATGACGCTTGAAGTGAAGTATGCTTCACTTCCGTTTTACATGGCGCTTGGAGCGAAGTATGATTCACTTCTGTTTTACAAGGCGCATAAAGTGAGGTATGCTTCACATCTGTTTAATATGTCGCTTAAAGTGAAGTATGTTTCACTTCCGTTTTAAATGGCGCTTAGAGTGAACTATGCTTCACTGAAAACAGTCTCTCCACATTCTTCAATGAGTTTACATAAATGAATGAATAACTATTTTTACATGAACGCTAAAATGTCTTTACATTAATGTGTTTGAGGTTTACATGAACCTCTAGGCATATAAACTAATTGAAGTGAAGTATGCTTCACTTTTTATATGGCGCTTGGAGAGAAGTATGCTTCATTCAATATTGTATCTCTCATTTTGTTTTACATGGCACCTGGAGAGAAGTATGCTTCACTTCTGTTTTACATGACGCTTGAAGTGAAGTATGCTTCACTTCCGTTTTACATGGCGCTTGGAGCGAAGTATGATTCACTTCTGTTTTACAAGGCGCATAAAGTGAGGTATGCTTCACTTCCGTTTTACACGGCGTTTAAAGTGAAGTATGCTTCACTTCCGTTTTACCTGACGCTTGGAGTGAAGTATGCTTCACTAAAAACAGTCTCTCTACATTCTCCAATGAGTTTACATACATGAATGAATAAATGTTTTTACATGAACGCTAAAATGTATTTACATTGATGTGTTGGAGGTTTTACATGAACCTCTAGGCATATAAACTAATTGAAGTGAAGTATGCTTCACTTTTTACATGGCGCTTGGAGAGAAGTAAGTTTCACTCAATATTGTATATCTACATTCTGTTTTACATGGCACCTGGAGAGAAGTATGATTCACTTCTGTTTTACATGGCGCTTGAAGTGAAGTATGCTTCACTTCCGTTTTACATGGCGCTTGGAGCGAAGTATGCTTCACTTTTATTTTATATGTCGCTTAAAGTGAAGTATGCTTCACTTCCGTTTTACATGGCGCTTAAAGTGAAGTATGCTTCACTTCCGTTTTACATGGCGCTTGGAGTGAAGTATTCTTCACTGAAAACAGTCTCTCCACATTCTCTAATGGGTTTACATACATGAATGAATAAATGTTTTTACATGAACACTAAAATGTCTTTACATTGATGTGTTGGAGGTTTTTACATTAACCTCTAGGCATATAAACTAATTGAAGTGAAATATGCTTCACTTTTTACATGGCGCCTGGAGAGAAGTATGCTTCACTCAATATTGTATCTCTACATTCTATTTTACATGGCACCTGGAGAGAAGTATGCTTCACTCAATACTGTATATGTACATTCCGTTTAACGTCGTTTGTGCTGAACCCAGAATTGAATTCGGGTTCGGGTTCTCTCTCTTCCTTTCAACCTAACTTTGATTTATTAATATAATAATAATCCTGCATTTTGATTGGTCTGCAACAGAAAAACAAGAAATCGATAGCAGAAGATCTGAATTGGTTTATTATGTATATTATCAAATACTCAATTCAAGCCAATAACATTCCATGAATTCAGCCTCATTTTAAACATTTTAATGATTTCAAATTTAGAAATTTTCAATTTACTTGATTTCAATCATTATAGGGGCTGGGAATTGCTTAATAGTACACATAGAAGCAACAATTACATTTAAAATATTATATATATTTATATATTATAATATTGTTTATTTATATTAAAATATAAAATTTATATTATTATAATAATTTTATATTATAAATATTTAGTAAAATCATATAAAAAATAAAAAATAAAAAAAATATAGAAAAAATGATGATTAAAAAATGTGACGACAAAGGAAAAAAAACATGTTTAAGTCTACAGGAATTAGGTATAGAAATTATTTTTAAAACAAAAAATATATTTGATTAATTTTTTTTTAAATTTATTAGTTAAAATTATTTTAACACCTCATTACACTACCACAATATATGGATAATCGTGCTGTAATAAACCTCTCGTACAACATTTTAAAAAGGCTTGGATGTGCCAATCCGGATCTTCTGCTACCGAATCCCGTGTTCCCCTATTGAGGACCAATCAAATTGCAGCATTATTATTATATTAATAAATCAATCTGGGTATGAGAGGGGGGAAGGAGAATCCGGAATCCGGGTTTCATTCTGGGTTCACCCAAACGTCGTTAACGGAATGACCAGTTAACGTACGGAATTAATATAATATTTATATGCTCCAGCGAAGATCACTTCTCTCCGTGCGCCATGTCAGAGGCAAGGTTGAGAAGCGAATGGAGCGAATAGTTCCTCGCCCAGGATCCCTGACCTTCATGTAAACCCCCTAACTCACCCATGAGAAGACCGTTTGTCTGTCATAGAAATACACTTACTCTTGTATGTAAAGACCAAAATTACATTGAATTTTATATTTCAGTTTATTAAATATTAATTCAATTTATTAAAAATGACATGCAGCGAACAAATCTTCGCTTCAATTACTTCATTCTTATTTTTTATTTTTTATTAAATATTTTTTTACGAGGAGACGCTCAGGAGAGAAGAAATTTTCGCTTCAATAATTTTTAACATGACCTGCATGTAAACCCCCCAACTCACCCATTAGAAGACCGCTTGCATGTCATGAAAATACACTTACTCATGTATGTAAAGACCAAAATTAACATGAATTTAATATTTCGGTTTATTAAATATTAATTCAATTTATTAAAAATGACATGCATCGAACAAATCTTCGCTTCAATTACTTCATTCTTATTTTTAAATTTTTTATGAATTTTTTTTTATGAGCATACAATTTGCATTATTAAATATTAATTAAATTTATTAAAAATAATATGCAGCGAATAAATATTCGCTTCAATTACTTCATTTTAATTTTAATTTTTTTTTTAAATTTTTATTTAAGAGGAGATGATTTGTAGCGAAGAAATATTCGCTTAAATTACATAATTTAATATTTTAAAAAATTTCAATTTTAAATTTACGAGGATACTGTTTAAAGCGAATAAATCTTCGTTTCAATTATTTTTAACCTGACGTTCATGTAAAACTCTCTTCCCTCCCATGAGAAGACCGATTACCTCTCATGTAAATACACTTAATGAGGGAATTTACATGAAGCGAATAAATCTTCGCTTCAATTAATTATTTTTATATTTAAAATAATTTATGAATTTTTTTATGAGGATACGATATAGAACGAATATTTCTTCGCTTCAATTACTTATTGTTATAATTTCAATTTCCCGCTACAATCCCACACTACATTATTTTCATAAGCAACTGTTCATATTCTTCTCTCTCTATCTCCCGGCGATCATCAAATATTCAACGTTGAAACCCTAGAGATTTCTTCTATTCTATAAGGATTTCTTCTGAAAATGTCAGAAAACCAAGGAAACAACATGGAAGTGGATACCTTTGACTCCCGAGAGGTCGTCTTGTCAGTTTGTAACAGCATAAACGAAAACGAAATTACCCCAATCCTGTATCCAACATCAATCCCCGACATAAACCAGAGAGGTAGGTTAATCTTATTGTGTTTATATATTTTGTACTAATTTTACACTCGTTGATTCATTTATTTAGTTGAATACTGATTTATGTTATCCCACTGAAAATAATGACTTCGAGGATTAATAACTTGGTTACATATGAAAGGAAGAGGAAGAGAAATACGAAGACGAATACGAAGTCATCGACTGCTGAATCAGTTTCCATAGTTGATGTCGAAGCTACTGATATTGTTGCAGGTACTACACATGTTGATGAGATTTTACCACCACCTTCCCCCCCCCAAACCAATGTTATTCCTACATCCACTCCACTAGTCGATGAAGAGTTACCAACACCACCCCCAGAAACCACTAATATTGCTCCATGTACTACACCAATCGATGAAGATTTACCACCATCTCCCCAAAAAACCAAAACCATCAAAAAAGGAAAGTGGCATTTCTAACAAGATCTTCCCCTCATGGCCTTTATCAATTGATTCCTAAATTGAGCGTAGAACAGAGGGAAGCTGTGAAGAAAATCGGGTTTGGTTCTCTTCTTACATTGGGTGTCTCCACTTGCCTTGGGCATTTTTCGAGACACGTAATCCAATCTTTTGACCCGGATAAGAGTTCTCTGATATTGGCCAACGGTGAGGAGATCCTTATCGATGAAGATCTCGTCCAGCTCGTGATAAACCTCCCTAGAGGGCCAATGAACGTAGTTGAGTCCGCTGGGGAGGACAAGACTAAGGACCCTGATTTTTTTAATTTTTTGAGGGATTGGAAGACCAGATGAACCGGGGAAGACTCAAAAGCTCCTGAAACACTTTCTATGATACCCAAGATATTAAGTAACACAAGTGCAGACAACGATTTCAAAATCGACTTTGTTGTCTTTGTTGTCTCAAGCTTTTTATGTCCAGTTCAAAATTTACGAGCCAGGTAAACATGTATTCAAACCTATTATATATCTAATTGTATTTGTGATTACTCACACATGTATTTTATTCATTTCAGGTTCAAAATTCTCAAATCCTTAATGGATGTTGATAACACAAAGGAGCTGAACTGGTGCCACTTCACACTTCAACGATTGGTTGAAAGTGTAAGAAGTTGGAAAGAAAAAGCAAGTAAAGATAAAAATCCATATTTTGATGGACCTATAACCCTTTTATTGGTAAATAATTTCTCTCTTGTATATGATTTATATGTATCAAATATTTACTAACATGTTTCCCATTCCTTTACTCCAGATTTGCTACCTAGATGGTGTTTTTGTGGAAGGTGTACGTTAGCCTTATGAAAGGAAATTTCCAATAATCTCTTGTTGGGATGAAGTCACAGTGTTAGAGTTTACCACCTTAGAAGGTCGTGCCGGTGGTTTTGGGCTGGGCAGGGCAAGGGCGCGCCTAGTAGATAAAGAACCTGAGAATCCAGTTGATTTGGTGGAAGTAAATGAAGACGATGATGAGTTATGTGGAAACAAGAAATTGACTCACATTTGTCTATAGTTTCTTGTTTTCGAGACTAATAAAATATTGTTAGGATCTAGGTCGAGGCTGGGGGACCGGGGTTGGCCGGTTTGTGCCGTTTACTCAAAGAGTGGTGATTAATCCGGTTAAAGATTAATACCGGGGTTTCAATACTACACAAACTGTCACAAACCCTTGAACAAAGTTCAAGCGCGGAAGTGGTTTGTTTCAGGTTCAAGCAACACACACACGAGATAGGCAGAACCGGATTTGAATAAGACAGGTTTGGAGATTGCTGGGTCGGTTTTGGAGCTTAGTAATTCAGTTGGAGCGGTATTAGTAGGTTAGTGCAGATCGGTTATAAAGTAAGTCAGGTGGAAAGTAAATAACAAGACAGGTTTTTATGGATGTTCGGAGATAAAACTCCTACGTCACCCCTTCTTCTCGAAACCGCGAGAAGGATATTCACGAAGGAATACAAACAATCCGATCAAGACTTATTTCCTGCTCGATAACACCCGTACAATTTTAACCGAAATTGTAGAATACACTTCAAATAAGGGCTTAAGCTTTTCTAGAGATATAACACAATCTTTTCCTTAGGCTGTAGAAAATTCAGAACTTGTGACCTGCATTTATTCCTCTTCAGCTCCTTCTTTTATAGGTGAAATGTGCCAACGGTCACATTTCATTTCCTTGAATCTGATTGGTTGAGCAGAGGTTCATTGATTCAGACCTGGCGGTCTAGTCTTCAGACCTGGCGGTCTAGTCTTCTAGTGTGTAGGTCAAACCAGCTAGGTTTGTCTTTTACTCAATATGACAACTGTCGGTTGGACAGTTGTCTGTACCTGGAAGATTACCTTTTCTATTTATCCTGAAGTGGAAAGATCTTGTAGGACGGTCTTCTGCAGCCTGCAGACTGTCCTCAGACTTGTATGAATATGGCAATACTAAGTCTGTTCCTTCGGTATCATTCTCAACAGATACCCGAAGTGTCTTTTTATGCTGGTCGGTTATTTATGTTAACCGGATGACTTCCGATTTTTCCATGACTTCTGATTGACCGACTGTTTAATTGATTATGGCCTTCTGATTTGACCGATCTTGTCTTTCTTGTTCGGTCATGTTTTTGGTCGGTTTGATTGCTTGACCGGTTGAGTTTCTTAACCGGTTGAGTTCTTTGACTGTTCCTGCACAAGGAATTTGTTTTTGTTAAGTTTTATTTAACCGATCTAATTTTATCTAACAATTTCTCCCTTTTTGATTATTTTATTTAAAATATTCAAAATCATGTAAGAATGCAAATGTAGGTCGGTTTCCAAAAATCACTTTATATTTATAAGAAATATGCTAAGGAAAAATACTATATATATAATAACCGAAATAAACATAAGTAAAGATAGTAAATAAAGCCCCTATTTCTTCGATCTGGACGGCAGGAAAAGATCCAGCAGTTCATCGTTTGAATTTCTCTTGTCCGCTTGATCCGGCCTAGAAGAGGGACCTTTACCGCCTGAGGTGCCGGTGTGAGGAGAGAACATTTGACCGATTGAACTGATTGGGACCACATTCAAACACCGCTATCTTTGGAGTTGTGGCTCGAGCTCTTCCTCGAAATCATCCTCGGTTTGCGAAGCGGGTTGGGTGGAGGGTCAATAATCGTGTCAGTGACTTTGTCCAATAGTCCGGTGATTTGCGCCTTTTTCGAAGCATCCTTTCTTTTGCGTGTTACCGGAATGGAAGAGGAAACGATCGTCGTGGACTTCTTGTGAGCCTTGGCGAAGTTATTATATGTTTCCTGTTGAGCCCTTAGCCGGAGAGCATCTTTGGCTTGTTGAGCCGCTATGGTCTTTGCGATGGCCGGTGCATTGACCGCTAGGTTTTGCATATGACCGGCTATGTTCGCATCAGCCGCTGCCGCTTCCTTCTGTATACGGGTCTGCTCATTCAGCGCATCTTGGAGTTTCTGAGCCGCGAGAGTATTCGCCTCCTCAATTGCTTTATCGGAAGCCAGCTTAGCCTCTATTAACTCTGCCACCTTTTCGGTGACCGCCTTGAGATCGGCTTCAAGCTTTGCGTTCTTTTCTTCAAGGGTTGTATTCTTTTCCTCAAGGTTGATTACCCTGTCAAGTGTTGAGCCGGCTTGGGCACTTGACCGAGCCAGGTCCTCATCGACCTTTGTCAACCTTTGAGCGATCGTTTCTTCAAGGGTCATTACCCTTTGGCTGACCGAAGCGAGGTCGTCCACCAGCTTCGGAGTTAAATCCTCCAATGCCTTGTTTTGATCAAGTTGACCGCTGTACAGTCGATCCGTATTCGTTTCAACCAACGTGATCCGATCGACCGCCTTGTTTAGATCATCCTTTGTCGTCTCGGCTATCTCGACTGCTTTAACTGCGGTTTCCTTAATTTTCTTCTTCCAAGGCTGAACCGCGTCGTTGACAAATTCTTCAATGAGATTTTTGACACTCTCTTCCGTTATGGCCGGTTCCGAATCCCCGGCTTGAGAAAATGCTCGATGGTCGGTGAGAGGTGTCTCTGTCCTGACTTCGATCATGTTGATCGTCTGATCCGGTGGAGGAGAGGATAGCTCTTCATCGGTCGGATTCTTCAAGCTGTGCCACCTCCTCGTCCAGTGCTTTTTCCTTGACCGCAAGCAACTCCAACACCAAGAGTTGAAGTTGAGAATTCGGTGTTCCCGGAGTATACTTTTCTTGAAGGCGTTGAATGTGTTCGGTGAGCATTTGTAACCGAGCACGCGGTTCTACCATCGTGTATCGTTCTAAGGCGGTGTTGACATCTTGAGCCTTTGTGAGGTTGATGACCTCGTCCTCTATCTCCATCAACTTTTCTAATTTTTGGCCAATGGTTAGACCCGGTAGCATGTGTTTGTAGAATAACTGATGTCGCTGCCGGATCGATTGACAGAATACTACGGATGCCGCGTTAGCTTCTTGATGTATTTCTTCCATAATTCTTCTAACGAGCTCCTCGACCGTTTTTCGGGTGTCATCATCATCGTGGGCATCTTCCTCCCCAAGTCCGTCCGAACCGACATCAACGTTATCATGACTGGCCGATTGATCCTCGACTGTCGGTCCTTTCCCTTTACCGGACTGATCTTCTCCGGTATTCTGTGAAATGGTTCGGTCAGAATTGGATGCCGAATCTTCATCATTGAGGGTTTCGAACCGCGGATCAGCCGATCCGGTTGGTTGTCTAACTTTCTTACTTCCGGATTTTTCTTTGACCGGAGCCGCTCTCTTAGCGGTTGCCTTCTTCCTTCGGCCACTTGTAGAACCGGAGGCCTTCCTTTTGTTTTTCTCCTTGAATTGCTAAGACTTTATAATTTTGCTGGATGAGAGGAGGACATCAGGGCCGGTGTTGATTTTGAAGTGGCGCATGATTTTCCCAAGTGGGATGGCGTATCCCCATGACCGAGTGGAAGCCGGATCCACCATTTCACATAGGTTGTTGAAAATAACTTTAGCCCAGTTTATTCTGATGCCGTTGACTAAACCGGCAAGCATCTCAATCTTCGCCCGGGTGAGACTGTCATAGTTTCTCCCTCTTGCTTGGACCGATTTGGTGAAAATATCACATAGCGGTCTGTACTCCGGTCGAAGAGATGATTTCTTTCCGGAGATCTCGATAGGTACCGCGGTTTCCGAGAGAACCTGGCAAGCTGCCTCGAAAGTCTCTTCATCTAAGGCCGCCGAGAAGTTGCTCCCTTCTGATGGTAGACGTAGCATATCAGCAACCGACTCCTCTGTCAGTTCGAGCTGCTGACCGCCGATGTTTACAATTATTGATCTTCCGGTGATAGATGCGGTTCGGAAAAATTCGTTAACCGCTTCCTAGTATAGAATAAATGGACCGCCTAGAAAGTATTCGAGGCCGGACTCGGAGATCCGGGATAGGACCTGCTTTTCCGGAGCCGAACCGTTTGCCCGGATTTCCTCAAAGTCGACTTGGATGATATGTTTGAATAGTACAGAATCGCGACCCATTCTGGATAATCGAACCGAAAGAGCAAGAGAATAAGGAATTTGAGAGTTTGAGGAAATTGAGAGCTAGAGAGAGAAAGCTGATTCGCGTAAGAATGAAATAAAATGACTAAGGACCCTATTTATAGTTGCGTTTTGGAATTCCAACCGTCGCGGACCGTCCCATAATGAATTAGGCGGGAATTTTCCCTCCAAAAGTAGTGAGCGGGAAACCATGGACGGCAAACCGAAGGCGGGAAACCATAGACGGGAAATCCATAGGCGGGAAAGCCATAGGCGGGAAAAGATCGGCGGGAAACCATGAGCGGGAAATTTCCCTCCGAAGACTTTGAGCGGTCTTTTAATTATGGTTATGTGACCGGTGATTAGTCGGTTCTTCTTTTTAATCGTTTATTCAAGAAGCGGATTATTAGCCGCGATGATGCGGTTTTTTGATTTTTACCGGATTTTTCAACGAAATAGTTTATTGATATTAACCGGTTAGATAGATGGATATTTTTGATTTTGCAATTATTGACCCGGTTATCAAGCTAAACAAAATAAGATCGGATAGTCATTGAAAAATAGAGATACATGATAAAAACCGATTCATTGATCGGTTTAGAATACATAGGAAATGAAATTACAACCTATGTAATGACTATTCTAGAGAGCTTGTCCTCCACCCCATCCTTATCGAGAACATTCGAAGGGGATGCCGGTGTACCTGGTCCATATTCTGGATGGTATTTGTGAAAGAGTCGGCTGAGGTGTGGAGCGTATCCGAGACCTTTCTTTGTCTCGACCATTTTCTTCAGGTTTTGGAAGATGACCGATGACCAGTTTATGGGTGTATTGCTGACAATGTAGGTCATCATGTCGAACACTCTCTTAGAGTAGTGTTGGTTCGGAGATTGGCAAATGATGGAACGATTGACAATCTCGTAAAGGAGTTAAATGTGGTGGGCAAGGCGGGTTTTTAGCCCGTAGTTCTCCACCGGTACCTCGGTTCCGGAGAACAGTACCGCATACTCGGTTGATGCGCTTCCCACCCGGGTTGGGAAGTCAGAGAAACCTTCTGTGGGCAGGTTGAACAGTTTAGCGAATTCGCTCTCGTCGAGAAAGACAGAGTGACTTCTCACCTTTGAAATAATGAAATCCCCTCTTATAGAGGGATTGTTGAAAAACTGGGTTACTTCCGAAATGAGTATGGGTCCGGATTCTTCGAGAAAATCTCGAAGACCTGTGTCGATTAGGGACTCAAACATGAGCTCCTTTGTTTCCAGATCCCAATGTTCCATGCAAGAGTTGAAATCGATGCTCAAGAAGTTCCTTAGAGTTCGGTTCGACATTATTGCATATTTTGCCAAGAGAGAGAGAGTTCAAGAATTTTGTTTTGAGATGTGTTAAGTTGATAAGGATGGGGTTCCTTATATAGATCTGAAATTGGAGGGAAAATATCAGTATTTAATGTTGAAATTCAGTTTTGTCTTATTAATGAAGAGAATATTTATGTTTCCAAAACTCCTTGGGAAGGAGTTACTTTTGACTGGTTGCGGAGCTCTAGGTGAGGAATCTAGTTGGAAAGTAACTAATCTTGTTAGATAGTAATTACTCATGTAGTTGGAAGTTGAAAGTCTATCATTAATGAAACGGGTACAAGAGACCGGAGATAAGTAATTAAAACCGAAAATATCATAGACTAAACCGAAATGATCATGATGGGGTTGGACAATTATACAACCGGTGCGTACAGCAAAATGACCGGTTGTAGGAAGGAGTGACTTAGTTGCTGAATGAGCTGAGATGGCGGTTCCTCCTCTTCCAGGCCTTCTCAAATCGCTCATAGAATGAGTCGGTGACCTCTTTGGTGATGACCTGGGATTGGTTCAACCCTTCTCCTGGACAGAGCGGAACCCCAAGTTCCAAAAGTAGGCAGCTTATATGGGGGATGAGGTCGGTTTGGCGAATGCCGATCATCCAGATTAGGACATCGAACAACACCCTTGACCAGTTGACTGGCGTACCCGTGGTTATGGCAGACATCATGTTAAAAACCGCAGCACAGTAAGTGTTTATGACATCCCTACCCAGGATGCTTCGACCGATGACATCGTTGAGAAGCTGATACTCAGCTCTCAACGATGACCTGGCACCGTGGTCATTGACCGGGCGGTCTGACCAAGCAAAGCTTAAGGCGATTTCGGCCTTTAGTTCAGCCGGAACGTTTAGGTCGGTAAGCCCCTACTTCGGAAGATCAAAGCATCTTGCGAAGTCACTTTCCGTGAAATCAAACACAGTTCCTCCCACTTTGGACTGAATGTGGGTGTCAAAGTGAGGAGTACCTCGAAAAACCCTGGTATTGTAAAAGAATTCCAAGACTGATTCTGGAAAGATGACATGTTTGTCATCTAGAAAGTGTTTGAGACCGGTGTCTTCAAGTGACTTAATCATCTTGAAGACTTCATAATGCTCAGTGCCTTGAGCAGAATCGAAATCCACTTACAGGATGTTTGGAAACTGAGACATTTTGTCTTAGTAAGAGGATGAGTTGTAACTTGTGATTGTTTTGTTTAAGGTTTGCCTAACTTATATATTAGTGGAGGGATGATAGTATTATCCATTGTGTCGCAGGTAATGATGTCTATTAAACATAGGATAATGTGTTTTGCATAAAAACAAGCATGTCTGTAACCTATGATGTGGGTCATAGGCCTGGACGGTGAAAGATATCGTATCTTCACGTCTTTTGAGGTATGACCGTTTTACTTTGAAAAGGTAATTTTTAAGAACAGATAAGTTTAAACACAGATAATTATTCTACTTTTGTTTGGAGGCCAAATGATCCGAAATAAACCATTTCCAAACCGGTCAGTTATCAGTCATTCGTCCCGATGCGGTTATTTGGTGCATGCACTAAGTAACCGGTCGGTTTATTCTAACTGATAGACAAAGCAGTTCTTCCATAGATACCTTGGGAAATTTGGAATCCGACAATTTAGGAGGAACTACCGGTTTTGTCTGTCCGAACCGATTTCCCTTTTAAGCATTTTTCGGAATAAGTTGATTAATATCGGTCAAACCGAATGTGAGTCTGAATTGAGAAAACTTAGCTTCCTGCAGAGGCTTTGTGAAGATATCGGCTACTTGTTGTTCTATCGATACGTATTCCAGCCGGATATGCTTCAGCATGACATGTTCCCGAATGAAGTGGTGCCTTATGTCAATGTGCTTGGTTCTAGAATGTAGAACCGAATTGTAGGTGATTGCTATGGCACTTGTGTTATCACAGAAAATTGGAGACTCTTCGGCTGTGATACCGAAATCCTTCAATTGTTGTTGGATCCAAAGAAGTTGTGAACAACAACTTCCGGCTGCCAGATATTTAGCTTCTACGGTTGACGTGGTCACAGATGTTTGTTTCTTGCTATGCCATGAAACAAGTCGATCACCTAGGAATTGGCATGTTCCGCTGGTGCTTTTTCTATCAACTTTACTACCTGCATAGTCTGCATCTGAGTAACTTGTGAGGTTAAAAGATGAGTCCTTTGGATACCATAGACCGACTTCAGGAGTTCCCTTTAGGTATTTCAAGATTCGCTTTGCGGTTGTGTGTTTTGGATTGGCATGGAATCTTCCACACACACCGACCGCAAATAGTATATCCGGTCTACTTGTTGTCAGGTATAGAAGAGAACCGATGATTCCTCGGTAAGCTGTCAGGTCTACTACTTGACCATCATCATCCTTGTCCAGTTTGACCGATGAGCTCATTGGAGTAGCGACTGAGGAGTACGTGTCCATCCCAAATTTCTTTAAAAGTTCCTTAGTATACTTGGGTTGGCTTATGAAAGTTCCTTCTTCGAGTTGCTTAACCTAAAGACCTAGGAAGAAACTTAATTATCCCATCATACTCATTTCAAATTTGTTAGTCATCAAGGTTGAGAATTTATCACATAGCTTAGGATCGGTTGAACCGAAGATGATATCATCTACATATATTTGAACAAGTAGGATATGTTCCTTTTTCTCAAACTTAAATAATGTTTTGTCCACCGAACCGATGGTGAAATCATGTTTTAACAAGAATGCGGTTAGTGTGTCATACCAGGCTCTAGGAGCTTGCTTTAAACCGTATAAAGCTTTGTTTAGGCGGTATACATGGTTGGGCAGTTCAGCATTTTTGAAACCTGATGGTTGTTCAACATATACTTCTTCACGTAGGTCACCATTCAAAAATGCACTTTTAACATTCATTTGAAAAACTTTAAAATTTTTGAATGCAGCAAAAGCTAGAAAAATCCTAATAGCTTCAATCCTAGCTACAGGAGCAAATGATTCTTCAAAATCAATGCCTTCTTCCTGTTTATATCTTTGTGCCACTAATCTGGCTTTGTTCCTCGTGACCAAATCGTCTTCATTGAGTTTATTTCTAAATACCCATCTTGTGCCTATGACCGGTTGATCTTTCGGTCTAGGGACTAGGTACCAGACTTTGTTACTCTCAAACTGGTTTAACTCTTCTTGCATTCCCGAGATCCAATCCGGATCTGACAATGCTTCATCCACTCTTTTCGGCTCAATCTGGGATATAAAAGCGGAATTAAAGTATTCCTCCAGGATTTGTCGCCTAGTTCAAACGGGTTCTGAAGGGTCATCTATAATTAGCTCAGGAGGGTGATTTGTGTTTCTTTTGAGATTAGGTTCAAGAGCGTCTACCAAATCACCGTTTACTTGATCAAGGCTACACATATCAGTAGGCTGAACAGGAGTGTCAGACCGACCGATTTCCTCGGTTTGGACCGAAGTGTCAGCTTCCTGCCGTGGGGCAACTTGATCCGGATGGGTTTCATCATTACCCACTTGGTCATGGATAAACCGTCTAAAAACCAGAATCTCATCTTCACTATCAGAGTGGATATTGTTATTTTCCAATCTGTTGTGTAGATCAAAGCATGATGTAGTGTTGCTTTCAACCGATTCATCGAAAACAACATGAAGTGATTCCTCCACGGTTAAAGTTCTAGTGTTATATACTTTATATGCTTTACTAACTGCTGAGTAACCTAGCATGATCCCAACATCGGATTTTGCATCAAAAGTAGATAGATAGGTTTTGCCATTTATATGAATATAGCATTTACAACCGAAAATCTTAAGATACCTAAGGTTAGGAACCCTATCAAAGTATACCTCATAAGGTGTTTTGTTGTGAAACTTGTTGATCAGAGACCAGTTTTATGTATGACATGCGGTGTTGATAGCCTCAGCCCAGAATTTCTAGGCGATACCCGAATCGGCTATCATGGACCGTGCGGCTTCCTTGAGAGTTCTGTTTCTTCTCTCGGCCAGGCCGTTCTGTTGAGGAGTCCTAGCACTAGACAACTCGTGTCTAATACCGAATTCATCAAGAAATGCATTTAGAGTACTATTTGTAAATTCGGTTCCTCTATCACTTCTAATGCTATTAATGCGTGTTGATTTTTCATTTTGCAAACGTTTAAGCAGTGTGATCAAATTTGATGCGGTTTCACGTTTGGATGGTAAGAATATTACCCATGTATACCTAGAATAATCATCAACAACTACCATAGTGTAGAGCATACCTCCTAGGCTGACGACCCTAATCAGTCCAAATAAATCCATGTGGAGAAGATCTAAGCATCGGTTAGATTGAATATGTCATTTACTCTTAAAGGTTGACTTAGTTTGTTTACCCATTTGACATGCTGAACAGACTTTATCCTTATTAAACACTATGTCAGGAACTCCTTCGACTAACTTTTTACCGCGGATATAGTTTAAGGTTTTTAGGTTTAAGTGATTTAGTCTTTTATGCCACAGCCATGTTGATCGGTTTTAGCTATCATGCATATAGGATATTCTACTTTATTTTTCCAATCTATCTTGTATATGTTTCCTAACCTATTTCCGGTTAGCAGTGTGATACCTTGAGAGTTTTTAACTAAGCATGCATGTTTAAGAAATTCTACAGTGTATCCAGCATCACACATTTGACTAATGCTTAGCAGGTTAAAACGTAGGTTTTTGACTAAGAGTACATTATCAATTGTCAAGTTACCATGGACAATCTTACCCTTGCCCACGGTTCTACCTTTTGAGTTGTCACCGAATGTGATTAATGCACCGGTTTCTATTTTGATGTCGGTTAGAAGATTGTTGTTCCCGGTCATATGCCTAGAGCAACCGCTATCCAAGTACCATTCAAAGTTTCCTAGTCGTTTCTTCATATCCTGTAAAATATACATATTTACAACTATTTGGTACCCACATTTACTTGGGTCCACAAGTGATTAGTCCCTTAGGTATCCAGACTTTGACAAACCGGACAGCTTTCCTCGTTAATGTCTTAACTAATTTTCTTGCACTCGGTTTTGAGTCTTTTTGCTTTCCTAAGAAGGTCTTATGTGGGGATGATCTTTGGTTTGTCCTATGTGGTTGTGAGTTGGCTTGCCTATTTTTGAACCGGTTGACTTTCCTTTTCTCAGGGTGAAGACATTTTTCAGAATCGGTTGGACCTACATATGTTAGTTTGTCTTTTGTATAATAGGCACTTAATTCCTCTTCAACGGTTAAGGAACTTCTGACAAAACTTACAAAGGGAAGATTATCCTTTGTGAGCCTCATTTTGTCGAAGTGTTTTTGGTTATTAGATTTATTGTTTTTGTATCCTAGACCAAACATGCACGTAAGGTGTTTTTTATAACTAAACATTTTGCTTACCATTTCACTAGATCTTTTCCATGCAGCCATTCGATATTGGATTCGGGCATTTTCTTCTTCGGTCAGCTCTTGAACTGGTTCCTTGAGCTGTTCGGTCTCAGAGGATGGTTCAATTGTTACCTCGGTTTCTAGGATGTTTTCAGGTTCTATGGTTTTTGGTTCGGTCAAGGTAGGTACTATGGGGTCGGTTTAAAGTTGTGTTGACTAGACTAGGTAATAAGGTTAATATGTTCTTATACTCTGCTACCATATCATTCAATGCATTATATAACTCATCTTTAGTAAATTCTTCACAGGGAGAGTCAAATACATGTTTCTCGTTTGCCATGAGGCATGTGAGTTCATCATCACTGTCACTGTGAGCCCATAAGCTTCCTCCGTCATCGGCTATTAGTGCTTTCTGAACCTCACTTCCTTCACCGGTTTGTTGATAGTTATTTCGGTTATTCTGATTGTCCAGTTTCCGGTCATCCCTCCTTGGTTTTCTGCATTCCCACTTGAAATGTCCCAAACAATTGCAGTTATAACATCTTACATTAGATTTATCACCATAGTTATAGTTGTTGTTTGTCGGTTGGCTTCTCTTCATGAATCTCCCAAATTTCTGTGCAAGCATTGCCATGGCATCCTCGGTGAACTGTTTAGCGGTTCTGATCGGTGCGGGAGCAACAGGTTCTGTGGATGTGATCAATGCTCTGGTTGAGGTTGAGGCTGAGACTTCTTCTTCAGTCCTATATCTCATTTTAAACTCATATTCCTTAAGATCTTCGAATACATCGTGTAGCTTCATCTTGCTTAGGCAATTTGATTCCCTCATCACCATTGTCTTTATATCCCATGCACTTGGAAGAGATCTTAACGCTTTCATGATGACTTCCTTGTTGTCATACCTCTTGCCAAGAGTTGCTAGCTCGTCTATCACACCTGTGAACCGGTCACTGTATTCTCTCATTGTTTCTCCCGGTCTCATCTTGATATTTTCAAACTTCTGAGTAGCCACCATTATCTTATTTTCCTTGGTTCTTTCATTTCTCTCATGAATCTGAATCACCGCTTCCCACGTTTCCTTTGTTGTTTTGCAATCTCGGACCTTGCAATACGTGTTTCTGTCCAAATCGTTGGAAATGCGGTTTCTGGCATGGTTATCCAGATTGTTTCTTCTCCTATCTTCAGCTGTCCAGTCCTTTCTGTCTTTATCAATTATTATCGGTCCTTCAGCTATGATGAACTGCATCTCGTCATCCATGGTGATTAAATGCAGGTGCATGCGTGCCTTCCAGTTTGCAAAATCGTCACCTTCTAGCATTGGGGGCCTATCTAAAGACATGCTTGCTTGAGTATTGAAACTAACAGCTCTGATACCAATTGATAGGATCTAGGTCGAGGCTGGGGGACCGGGGTTGGCCGATTTGCGCCTTTTACTCAAAGGGTGGTGATTAATCCGGTTAAAGATTAATACCGGGGTTTCAATACTACACAAACTGTCACAAACCCTTGAACAAAGTTCAAGCGCGGAAGTGGTTTGTTTCAGGTTGAAGCAGCACACACACGAGATAGGCAGAACCGGATTTGAATAAGACAGGTTTAGAGATTGCTGGGTCAGTTTTGGAGCTTAGTAATTCGGTTGGAGCGGTATTAGTAGGTTAGTGCAGATCAGTTATAAAGTAAGTCAGGCGGAAAGTAAATAACAAGACAGGTTTTTATGGATGTTCGGAGATAAAACTCCTACGTCACCCCTTCTTCTCGAAACGACGAGAAGGATATTCACTAAGGAATACAAACAATCTAATTGAGACTTATTTCCTGCTCGATAAAACCCGTAAAATTTTAACCGAAATTGTAGAATACACTACAAATAAGCGCTTAAGCTTTTCTAGAGATAGAACACAATCTTTTTCTTAGGCCGTAGAAAATTCAGAACTTATGACCCGCATTTATTCCTCTTCAGCTCCTTCTTTTATAGGTGAAATGTGCCAACGGTCACATTTCATTTCCTTGAATCTGATTGGTTGAGCAGAGGTTCATTGATTCAGACCTGGTGGTCTAGTCTTCAAACCTGGCGGTCTAGTCTTCCAGTGTGTAGGTCAAACCGGCTAGGTTTGTCTTTTACTCAATATGGCAACTATCGGTTGGACAGTTGTCTGTACCTGGAAGATTTCCTTTCTGATTTATCCTGAAGTGGAAAGATCTTGTAGGACGGTCTTCCGCAGCCTGCAGACTGTCCTCAGACTTGTATGAATATGGCAATACTAAGTCTGTTCCTTCGGTATCATTCTCAACAGATATACCGAAGTGTCTTTTTATGCTGGTCGGTTATTTATGTTAACCGGATGACTTCCGGTTTTTCCATGACTTCTGATTGACCGACTGTTTAATTGATTCTGGCCTTCTGATTTGACCGAACTTGTCTTTCTTGTTCGGTCATGTTTTTGGTCGGTTTGATTGCTTGACCGGTTGAGTTTCTTAACCGGTTGAGTTCTTTGACCGGTTGAGTTCTTTGACTGTTCCTGCACAAGGAATTTGTTTTTGTTAAGTTTTATTTAACCGATCTAATTTTATCTAACAAATATGTTTTTCATAATCTACTGATGTTGACATCCAAAATCCTGCAAACTTTTAAAGATACAGCCCAACAACTTAATTACCTATCAAGGGAGTTGGAGAAACGCAACATTGATCCGAAACCTTTTTTTTAGGCTGGTTTCCTGAACCTAAGAGAGACTGAAGGGTTCATGAAACACTTGAAGGTGGTGAATGATGGTGAGGTTCGTGTAAGTGTGGAAGATCCTCCAAGTGAGGCACTTGGGGACACTTTAGAGAGTGTGGGCTTGACAATCAGTAGTCCCCTGGTTGAATACACCTGTGAGAATGCAGCTGAGGAGAATCAACATAATCCATCAGCCCGTGCAACACCGAATG
Organism: Impatiens glandulifera; assembly: GCF_907164915.1. NCBI lineage: Eukaryota > Viridiplantae > Streptophyta > Magnoliopsida > Ericales > Balsaminaceae > Impatiens > Impatiens glandulifera. The sequence continues at coordinate 33,763,883 of NC_061865.1, forward strand.
AGTTTGAGGATTCAGTTGAGCATTATGAAGATAATCAGTCACTCCCTCTTCAACCGAAAGATCTTGAGGATGCTGTTCTGCACAATGAAGATCAATCACTCCCTGTTCAACAGAAAGATCTTGAGGATGCAGTTCAGGACAATGAAGATCAATCACTCCTTGTTCAACAGGAAGATCTTGAGGATGCAGTTCTGCACAACAAAGCTTAGTCACCCCTTGTTGAACCAAATGATAAGGGTGAACGGAAGGAAGAGGTTGAGGAACACAAAGCTCAGTCACCCACTATTGAACCAAATGATTAGGATGAAGGGAAGGAACAGGGTGAGGCTTCTAAAGCTGTTGAATCTTCTGAAGATGAAGATGATGGGGGGACGCGTCAACATTAGAGACTATCCTAAGAGGAAGATCACAAAAAATCTTGTGCACCTTCGATCCCCTTACATGAAAGAGGTTGCGGATAAGTTGGACCACAAAATAACCAACAAGGAACAGAGATTGGCCGATTTTGTGTTTGCTAAAGACCTGGCTGGAAGGTAAGCTAGTTAGCATGATTTTAGAAATTTGAAATATGAAAGTAGTTAGTTATGTTCTTCTAAATGAATCTATTTTGCAGTGACGTTCTGTACGAAGGTCCACCGGGTAATATTACCCGTCACCTATTTCAAACAATGAAACTGCAGGAAGAAATTGCGAGCGAAGTGGTGGACGCTTGGTCTATAATTATGCACTACAAATTTAGTAGGTTTCCAAGGCATGAACAACGAATAATTTGTTTTTCATCAATATCACATGTAAGTGCTTCTCTTGTTTTTGTGCTATGTATCCTTCAATGTTCATGACTTTGATACTCTACCCTTATTTTGCAGGTTAATCTGCAGTATGATTGCACCTTATTTTGCGAATCCCTTGAAGAAGACATGAGAAACTACCATGTCACAAAAGAAGACCTCATTTTCGCTGACCTGGTATGTATATATCCCTCAATTCCAAGTAACAAGTATGCAAACAAATAATAAATGTTTGTGTTTTTTTTACAGATATTCCTACCTGTCGTCCATGCCAAACATTTCTTTCTTGTATGTGTGAATATTGCCGGTAAGCGAATCGATATACTAGACAACTCCGGTCGTCCGCATAAAATGAAAATTCTGGACAAGTATACCAATTTGAAGAAACAACTCGATAGTTTTGGGACTTTCTTGGAAAGGCAAGGCCTAGAAAGAATTGCTGCGAAACTTCAAAAATATAAGATAACGGCCCCAAAGCTGAACTGGCAAGACAATACAAACAAGAAAGACTGTGGTGTATATTTAATGAGACATATGGAAACATATAGAGGAGTGGTGAAGGATTGGGGTATTGACATCAACAAAAAAAAATGTAAGTGTTATACCATATGTTAGTCTATGACATTTAACAATTTTATATGTTTTTATACTTTCTCTTGTTCTTTTGAAGGCCGAAGAAGCTTTGAGTACATTGAGGATCAAATATTTATACAGAATTCTTATGTCTGTGCACAATGTCAATAGGTTTAAGTTAAAGAAGGCAATTTGATCAAGATTTTAGAGATTTGTATGTGTTATACAGAATTATACTTGTACAGTAATTCTTATGTGTAACTGGTCAATTGACATTAGTGTACTAATGTACTTTATGGAATTATAACTTATAATTTATTGATGCTTGTTATGTCTTCTTGTACAAGCCATATTTTTAAATTCATAAACGAAGATATCTTCGTAACTATATGTTTTCAAATTCATAAACGAAGATATCTTCTTAACTATATGTTTTCAAATTCCTAAACGAATATATCTTCTTATGTCTTCTTGGGTACAAGCCATATTTTTAAATTCATAAACGAAGATATCTTCGTAACTATATGTTTTCAAATTCATAAACGAAGATATCTTCTTAACTATATGTTTTCAAATTCCTAAACGAAGATATCTTCTTATGCCTTCTTGGGTACAAGCCATATTTTTAAAATCAGAAACGAAGATATCTTCGTAACTATATGTTATCAAATTCATAAACGAAGATATCTTCTTAACTATATGTTTTCAAATTCCTAAACGAAGATATCTTCTTATGTCTTCTTGGGTACAAGCCATATTTTTAAAATCAGAAACGAAGATATCTTCGTAACTATATGTTATCAAATTCATAAACGAAGATATCTTCTTAACTATATGTTTTCAAATTTCTAAACGAAGATATCTTCACAACATGTAATGCCCATATCGGAGATATGTAAGGATGTGAATTCATGAATGAAAAATCATTTATTACTTCATCTACTCCTGATAAACATCATCACTCTCACTCTCACTCTCCACTCTCACCTCTCTTTCTGTTTTGACTCTCTCCTTCCAAAATCTCTCTTTACCGGTGTCTATACTAGATTCATTCTCTTCATTCATTTAGTGTAATACTCATAAGATGGAGGTAGAGATGGACCCAGATATGCTGGTTTTATCGCAGCAACAGCTGGAGCGATACTTAAGTCTGATCAACGATGACCTTATCCCTTTTAGTGTCTATCATGTAGATGAGATTCTACCTCTTTTACGAATAAAAGTTCACGAAAGAATGATGGCCTACATGCAAAGCAGATGGAATACGCACTCTCGTTCTTTTGTTATTGGGGAAATGCACATATGCCCGACGATTTTTCCTGTCAATCATGAACCTAATAGTCCATTCGAAATATGCCAAAGCTTTTATGGAGGTACAATGTTTGACGATGTTTTGTTTACCCTCCAACATGGATTTCTCAATATGACAAACATATTCGAGTACATTTGGCATGTCCATGGAGCTGAGAGGACCATCAGCCACACACAAAGCAAACTAATCATGATTGTGGTTCTTGCTCATTTTTTTTGTGTCTGGCTGTAGGACGACGGCCTTCGGATAGGCTCCTGGAGGTAGTTCCTGCACCGATGGGAAACGCCCCAAGCATGGCTAGCCTTGTACATGCTGAGACATTACTTGGTCTTAACGAATTTGTCCCAGAGGCAAATAACTATTCCCGCTGTGGATCACCTTTGGTTCTTTACCTCTGGTTATTAGACAAATTGCATTGGTTGCCCCGTCCTTCAATTCCTTACCCTTCCTTTGCAAATCTGCAATTTCAAAGAGTCGCTGGAATCGTTCTTCAGAATTCTATTTCTGATATTCACCTAATTTGGTTCATTGTTCTGTGGTATCTCTTTAGTCAAATGATGTACGAGATGAACCAAAGAGCAGAACCTCTCCATCGGGCCTTCATTACCTAGTTAACAGGTTATCCGAAGAACAGAAGGATGTTGTGAGGGACATAGGATTTGGTTCCCTTCTTTCACTAGACATATCAAAATGCCCAATTGAATTCTCACGATGCATTGTGAGTCTCTTCATTCCCAGAAGGAGGAGCATCGTCCTACACAGTGGAGAGGAGATGCTGATTGATGAAGAGGATGTTCAATGTGTATTGAACATCCCTAGAGGAGAATTAGAAGTGGCAGAGTGTTTAGGAATTCGCACGGACGACAAGGAATACAAGGACCATCTCACGGCGTGGAGAAGGAGATGGGGATTCGAGAACAGTGGAGGTCCTTCTACCTACTAAATGCCGGACAAAATTCTATAGAATACAACTGGAGACAGTAACTTCAAGATGGACTTCGTGGTGTTTGTGGTATCCAGTTTTTTGTGGACATCCCAAAATCCACAGTGCAGGTATACCCAAACAACCTAGCAGTAATTCTGTAATTTCATTTAGAACTTCACTGTCATGTTAAATGATTTGAGACACTCCTTTTTTATATACAGATTCAAAGTACTGAAATTCCTACAAGATGTATCTAAAATCAAAGACTACAACTGGTGCAAGTTTACTTTAGACGGACTAGTTGACAGTGTTTATAAGTGGAAAGAAAAAAAGACATCATATTTCTATGGACCATTAACATTTCTTTTGGTGAGTGTAGAAATTTATTTGCTGTAGGTTCTAGCTTCATAATTTTTCATTCAGTTTAACGTAATATATATTTGTTTATGCTAATGTATCAGTTGTGCTACTTGGACCGGGTGGTTGAGTTCAAGGTAAATAGTCAGATTTCAAGGAATTTTCCTATTTTGGGATGCTGGGACGAGAAGAAGATGTACGACAGGGTTGATTATGAGGCTTCCCAGGGGGGTTTGGACATGGTAGGGTAGTTGCTCGCATAGCCATTCCGAATGAGCAACCACCGATTCAACAAAATGTGGAGCCACCACTACCACAAGTTGGGGATGACATGACATCTAATCTTACTGAGCAGCCACCAATTCCACAAAATCTTGCATCATGTTTGAGGAAGGTTGCGGCCGCTGCAGACGAATTGACACAAGGGGCTAAATATCTAAATGAGATGTTTCAGATTAACGCAATGGAACTTGTACAATCTGCATTTGATCCATTTGCCACTGTACTAAACTCCCATTCAATCCTGAGGGAAGGCTTACAAAGGAGCTTGGACAAGACAAAGCATCAGCAACCAAGAGAAAAAGGCATTACCCCCACCACCGAAACCAACACCCAAGCCAAAGCCAACACCCTTCCTCCCAACACCCAAGCCAACACCAAATCCAGCACCCTTCCTCCCAACACCCATGCCAACACCAAAGCCAACACCAAAGCCAACACCACTCCAACAGCCCAAGCCAACAAGAACACCATAACCCCCAACACCAAAACCAACACCCAAGTAGAAGCCACCACCCTTCCTCCCAATACCAACACCCAAGACAACACCCAAACCACCATGACTCCAACAGCCCAATCCAACAAGAACACCATTCCTCCCAAAACAGAAACCAACCCCAAAACTACAACCACTCTAACCGCCCAAGCCAAAGCCAACACCCTTCCTACCAAAACAGAAACCAACCCCAAAACCACAACCACTCCAACCGCCCAAGCCAAATCCAACACCCTTCCTCCAAAAATAGAAACCAACCCCAAAACCACAACCACTCCAATCGCCCAAGCCAAAGCCAACATCCCTCCTCCCAAAACAGAAACCAATACCAAAACCACAACCACTCAAACCGCCCAAGCCAAAGACAACACCCTTCCTCCCAAAACAGAAACCAACACCAAAACCACAACCACTCAAACCGCCCAAGCCAAAGCCAACACTATTCCTCCCAAAACAGAAACCAACACCAAAACCATCACTCCAACAACCCATGCCTTGCCTCCTAACCAAATTATTCAACAAACAGAAGAAGCTGGACCATCAAAGACCTTAAATGTTTGCAGAAAAGTCCCCCGAAATTTGAAAACGGATTGGTTAACCGAGGTCATCAACACCGAAACCAACAACAACTCCCCTTCATTGGCGATAGTAAAAATTGAAGAAGAATGCATCTCAAGTCTACCACCGCCACTTCAACCTGCCTCGTCTCGTCCACAAATGACATTGAATGAATGGCTTGGAGCATTGGAATTGCCTCCAGTATTGAAAACCCCATATTACAGAAAAATGTTTAGCGATGTCAAAGAAATGACAAACATTCATAAGATTTTTGTGGGTTTCATATTTGCGACAGGACTTGATAAAAGGTAATGTTTCTTGGACATTCTTACTTATTCCAAAAAAATATACTTTGTTCCCCATTCTGAAACATGTTTTTCTGGTTTTATGCACTGAAATGTTATTTTTGGGTGAGAGACTAAGTCTACACGTGACGCGCGAGGACATGCTTACAATGACTAATCAAACCTGGGTAGACAGTATGATTATTGACATTTGGTCGTACATGTTGAACGACTTCTGTAAGAGAAATGTAAAACGTCATTGCAATAAGATTTTCTTCACCACCGCGCTCACCGTAAGTTGTACTAGCACTATTGTTTATCAATTATGTTATTCGTGTGACACTAAAGACAAGATTGTAAACAGATTTTTCGTGAAATGGGGATAACTACCAAAGATGAATTCGCTGACAAGTTCTATCGTGAAGGTCGGGCTTTCCAGATTTCGAAAAGGGACCTCTTGGATGTGGACCTCGTAAGTACATCTCTCGCTGTGATATCTTATAATAGCATGTACACCTCTATGCAATCTTATTTGTTTTGATTCTATTCACAGATGTTTTTCCCAATCATTGATGACTCTCATTTCTACTTGGTTTGCTATAACTTCATACAAAAGGAAATTCAAGTAATTGACAACAGGGAGTCACCTATGCAATCGCCCTTCGAGAGAAGATATAAGAATGTCAAAATCTTGGTATGACACTAAAATTTGTTTTTGAACTAGTTCAATGATTGAATTACTGTTAGCACTAAATTACATTACATCATGTTGTTTGTAATGATGTATCAGGATGACTACATTCAACGGTTTATGAACGACGTAGACCCCGTTTTTGCTGAAAAGTATGGCAGTTTGGAAAAGACATGTTTGAAATTGTCATGGCAGGATTCCAAGAATTACACTGACTGCGGCATTTTTTGCATGAGACACATGGAGACGTATGAAGGTCATGTGAAGGGTTGGAAAAGTGGCTTCGGCGTTAAAAAAAATGTGCGCGCACAAATAAAGACCTTGAGGATGATATATTGTTGGCGTGTCATTGGCTCTGAGCTCAACATATCCAGGAACAAGGTCTACGCATCCTGCAGTTAATGGATTAGTCAATGAATTTGGAAATGTATACAGATTGTCTAATTAAAGTTTTCAAATAATTTTAGTTGACATTTGTACAATAATGAAGATGCATACAGATTGTGTAATTAATCGTTTCATATAATTTTAATTGACATTTGTACAATAATGAAGATGTTGTGTAATTAAAATTTTCAAATAATTTTACTTGACATTTTTACAATAATGAAGATGTATATATATACAGATTGTTTTTAATGAAATTTGATTTTCAAATACTTGTTTATTTATGTATTAAATAAAAAGATTAATTGAAAGAAACATGAAGCGCATAAATAATCGCTTCAAATACTATTTTTTATTTTAACAATTATGATGAAATTTTAATGTACGGAGTCGAATTGGAGCGAATAATTCTTCGATTCAATTACTTTTTTAATTTTTACAATTTTATATGACAATTTTTCATTTAGATTAATCGAATTGGAGCGAAGAATTCTTCGCTTCATGTTATTTTAAAGCTGGCGTTCATGTAAAATCCCACCCCACCCATGAGAAATCGGGTTACTTCACATGTAATTACACTTACTCTGAGATATAAATACCAAATTTTACAAAAATATAATACTTGTTTATTTATGTATTAAATAAAAAGATTAATTGAAAGAAACATGAAGAGCATAAATAATCTCTTCAAATACTATTTTTTTATTTTATAAATTTTTATGAAATTTTAATGTAAGGAGTGGAGTTGGAGCGAATAATTCTTCGCTTCAATTACTTTTTTTAAGTTTTACAATATTATATGAAAACTTTGAATTTAGGGTAATCGAATTGGAGCGAAGAATTCTTCCACTCATGTTATTTTAAAGATGGCGTTCATGTAAAACCCCCACCCCACCCATGAGAAGCCGGTTACTTCACATGTAATTACACTTACTCTAACATGTAAATACCAAATTTGATAAAAATATTAATTTATTGAAAGAAATATGAAGCGAATAAATATTCGCTTCAAATACTTGTTTTTATTGTAGCGAATAATAATTCGCTTAAATTTGAGGTTTTTATTTTTAAATTTTTAATGAAAATTATAATTAAGAGGAGTCGACTGAGAGCGAATAATTATTCGCTTCATTTACATGTTTTTATTTTTAGAAGGAAATTAGTGTTGTCATTCATTTGGTATTACATAAAACATCGCATGCATACATTCTACCTTGTTCATGGTTTCAAATCAAATATACATACATACAAATACATATCAGATTTCACATGAAACTGGAATTCGATAGTTGAGATGACAAAAGAACAGTGAACGGAGTATTGGCGTCCATGCTGAAACTTTCGTCCCATTGTTGAGGAGTTGAGAACTGAGGAGTTGTCGTTGGCATTGCATTTGATGGTTGGAACAGTATATCAATTTAACAGTATGTTAATAAATGAAGAGTAATAACCCAATTATTAGTAAAGAAGTTAAGTCAGCAAATTCATACCGGATTCTGTGATTCGCTTGTTATTCTTGTTGATTTTCTTTTTCTTGAGTTCTTCTTTAGTCCACCTTTCCTTCTCTTACCAGACTTTGTTTGCTTCTTAGTTTTGATTCCTTTCGCTTGAACATGGGCACCCTAGGCAGAACATGATACACCAGTTGGTGGAGTTTGCATATTTATACTCTCTTGTAATTTTTTATCCACAAACTTACACTGTCTAAGCATAATTTCTTTGACATTCCTATACGTGTCATCTCTTTCGGCTGCCTTTGTAAATAAATGCATGGACAAGCCACACAAATCTCTGTATCTTATGTTATGAAGCTCACTCGGATCAACATTACTATTGTCCACGATTGGATCAGTTCCAAATAATCCATCTTTTATTGTTCTTCACGTTTGTCACGTTTGTCTTTTACCCGTTCACCCTGTGCACTACAACAAAAAACTCTATCCAGTATTTTACCATCGTTGTCAACATGTTTTGAACTGTGCCTTATACCAAATCTTATTAGTTTAGCGTATGCTAAATAGAATACGTAGTCTTCTTCTTCACTCTCAAATTCCCTACCTAAATGTGAAATTAAGTTGGCTTCGATGTCCTCCAAAGGTTGGCCGTTTTCATCGAAATTCAATTGACGACGACAACTAGCAGATTCGCTGTTAAATTTTAGAACACGTAGAAAATAAATCTTCATCTCACCAAAACTTATAGATGATTGTAAAATGAAGGAAATATAAGCGAAGAGCGCTTCACTTCACTATTATTCACATTTATCCAATAAGCGAAGAGAGCTTCGCTTTACAAGCTATTATCAACAATCCTATAAGTGAAGAGCTCTTCGCTTAAATATGAACGAAAACAATTAGAGAAGTTAAACAAAATACCTTAAATCATTAATATCATTCTCGTTCATATCATTCTCGTTCATGTGTATTCCTTCCTGATAATCAACAAGAACAGGACATTTCATGTCGAGTATTCAAAAAACAAAAAAAAACGTTGTGAAGAAAAGTAGAGAAGGAAGATGACATTCAAAAACGTACCATGTTAATTTAGGAAGATGGATTGATATTATAATGAACTCTCCGGCGAAGGAAAGGTCGATGGTAGACAATGGAGTATCACTCCGACGAAGAAATGGTCGACTGCTTCTCAGACAGGTGAGAGAGAAAATAGTACAAATCTAGTAGCATGGCTGCATGACAGCATTTAATGAAAAGGTGGTGTTAGGTGGCGGTGAGGTGACTTGATAAAAAAAATATTTCATTTTAATAATTAAATGAATAACATTATTATGAATTAATATTAATCAATCAAGCGCTTCATCGGAAAGCGAAGATTGCTTCATAATATTATTTTGACAATTGTTTTAAAACATATATAAATTTATCACATTAGGGGCGCTTATTACATAGATTGTTATTTATTAATAAATGAATACAAATTTATACTTTAAGTTATACATTATTTCATGTTTCAAGATTTCGTTTATGATAATGTTGTTGTTTAAAAAAATACAATTCTAAGAACAAAAAGGAGAAATCTGAAATAAAAAATAACATTAACAAATTCAAGAATGCCAAATATTCAGTAACAAATTCAACCAACACATGTCTATATAAACAAAGGCTGCAAATCACAAGCAACAATGGATTCAAGCAAGCTTGTGTGAGGAACACCAAATACATCCAAATATGTGGTTAAAGGATTCACTGCCTCAAATACCCAAACAAGTTCATTAACATCGTGCCGAGACTTGTCGTATACAACTATAGTTTTGTCGTCCTCGAGCTCAAAAAATGGATTCTCCATTTCTTTAGTCGTACCTCCTCCAGCAATTACAAACCCCATCAGATCCTATTTGTAAGCCGGGATGAATTCCCCTGCAAACATAAAGGTGTAACTATCGAACAGTTTCGGCAGCTGAAATAAAATACAAAACATTTTTAGTTATCATGGAGAATTGAAGATATGGAGGAGGAGGAGGAGGAATTAGAAAAAACTTATATTGTTCATATACCGCATTCTTCCAGCTCTTGGACCGCCCACAGTCTCATGATTATCTCGCTGCATCTCGTACAGTTCCTCGTCGACGTAACATTTAGATCTGATTGATGATTTTATCCCTGTACAAAAGCAATTGGTATTTTTAGTTTCATATATGTGAAAATGAATATTGGGTTAACAATTAAGAATTAAGAATAATAGAGTCTCACAATCAATGGTAAGGACCCAACTCCCGTTCAATATTGCCTTCAATACTTTGATAGTTCGACCACATCCACCATTAGCATCGGTGGATGCTATGACGTGGGTTACATCATCTCGCCACCTCATTGTCACCGTGGCACCACATGTGTTAGCATATTGTTGTATCAAGTGCTGTTTAAGAACAATAATAAATATTTTAGATAAACATGATGAAAACTTACACAATGTGGAAAAAAAAGAGATATATGTCAAGAATAGTACTATATCTTCACTTGTTAATTGATTTGGGCATAAAATCCAGTCTTTGCCAAAGTTTTGGACGGATGCATTGTCGGTTGCCTGCACATGCATGAAAAAAAGTCTTTGTTAGTATTTACTAGGGTTTCGTGGAAATAATATCCTAAACCCTAACACTATGTACGTTTTCCTAAATAAGATGGATTTTCATTCAACGTGACATTTTGAGAGTATGGTTTCCCAAAGATTAACGAGACAACGACATCCCATAACATAATCTAGGGTTTAGTGGTTTCATAATCGTAAATATGAAAAGTTTACTATTTAGGAGTACGTACCATTGTGGAGACGTGAAGATGTTGCTTCTGGTCTGGTCGACGGGAAGCCGGATGCGAATCGCCGTGAAAGGAGGCAGGCTTGAAGAGAGAGAGATGAATCGGGCGGAAATGATTATAAAATAATCACATTAGGGTGTATATATATTCATGGAACCTGGGAGAACAAGTCCTCTCTCGAAAAGCGACTATTCATTCCATTTCACATGACACCTGGACTAGGGGCGAATAAGTATTCTCTCGAAAAGCGACTATTCATTCCATTTTATATGGAACCTGGTCTAGGAGAACAAATATTCTCTCACAAAGCGTCTATTCATTCCATTGAATCTTGGCGAAGGAGTATTCTGTATAAAAATGAATTAATTTAAGCGAATAAGTCTTCGCTTTTAATCGTCTCCTCGTAAAAAAAAAAATAATAATAAAATTTAAAAAATGAATGAAGTAATTGAAGCGACGATTTATACGCTGCATGTCATTTTTAATAAATTGAATTAATATTTAATAAACCGAAATATAAAATTCATGTTAATTTTGGTCTTTACATACATGTGTAAGTGTATTTCCATGACAGGAAAGCGGTCTTCTCATGGGTGAGTTGGGGGGTTAAATGCAGGTCAGATTAAAAATTATTGAAGCGAATAAGTGTTCGCTCCTGAGCGTCTCCCCGTAAATAAAAATTTAATAAAAAAATTAAAAAAACGAATGAAGTAATTGAAGCGAAGATTTGTTCGCTGCATGTCATTTTTAATAAATTGAATTAATATTTAATAAATTAAAATATAAAATTCATGTTAATTTTGGTCTTTACATACAAGGGTAATTGTATTTCCATGACAAGCAAACAGTCTTCTCATGGGTGGGTTGGGGGATTTACATGAAGGTTAGGGCTCCTGGGCGGGGAAATCTTCGCTCCCTTCGCTTCTCACCCTTCCCTCTCATATGGCGCCCGAAGAGAAGAGATCTTCGTTGGATCATATGAATATTATATTAATTCCGTACGTTAACTAGCCATTCCGTTAACGGCATTTGGGGTGAACTCGGAATGAAACCCGGATTCCGGATTCTCTCCCCCCTCTCCTACCTAGATTGATTTATTAATATAATAATAATGCTGCAATTTAATTGGTCCGTAATAGGGAAACACGGAAATCGGTAGTAGAAGATCCGGATTGTGGATGTGCTTACTAACTATATATAAATATAAATATATATATATAAATATAAATATATATATATATATATATATATATAAATATAAATATAAATATATATATATATATATATATATATTTTTGGTAACTGCTGTTGTTGTGACAAAATTTTGATATTATGAAATATTATTAAATATTTATTGATAAAAATTTTAATTAATAAAATAAAAACATATAAATTTTAAATTAATATTTAAGTTAATTTAATAATATTTAAAATTAATATGTCATATAATACCTCCACTACTATTATATATTAATTATATTAGTTAATAAAATCCATAAAAAATTATATAATTAGATAAATATAATTTAATATTACAAATAATTAAAATAAATACTAATACTTTCAATATCTTTATAGCTTTTAATGTAGATAATTAATTTATAATTTATTAAATAGTATATTGATATAATATATATGAGAGAATCTCTTTTATTTTTTATTTTCATTCCTAATAAGTTTATAATTGAATCACTTTTGTATGGTAACTATTGTGACAAAATTTATAAATCCAAAGTTTTGATACTCTGAAATATTATTAAATATTTATAGATAAAAAATTTAATTAATAAAATAAAAATATATAAATTTTAAATTAATATTTAAGTTAATTTAATAATATTTAAAATTAATATGTCATATAATACCTCCCACTAGTATTATATATTAATTATATTAGTTAATAAAATCCATACAAAATTATATAATTAGATAAATATAATTTGATATTACAAATAATTAAAATAAATACTAATATTTTCAATATCTTTAAAACTTTTAACGTGGATAATTAGTTTATAATTTATTAAATAGTATATTGATATAATATATATGAGAGAATCTCTTTTATTTATTTTTTTTATTCATAATAAGTTTATAATTGAATCTCTTGGTTAGACGTTAAATTAATTTCTTAATATTTTCAGAATATTTTGGAATTAAAAGAGGAAAATAATGAGGTCTGACGAAATGACCCTAAAGATGCATGTATTTGCATCGGTGGTCACTAGATAATTTAAATTGATCTAGTGACTATTTTATATTTTTTGAACAAAAACACCTTTTTCGCGTTACGTGAAGGAAATTCTCGTTTCGCGAAGTGAATTAAGTTTTGTATAAATATTTAATTTTTTCATTTCCTTGATTTCCTTTCTCTCTCTTTTTGTCTCTTCTCACGATGGCACGGCGGCACGATAGTGGCGGCGGAACCCTAACCCTAAACGAACACATTATATAGATCGATGACGAAAACTCGTTCTAATATCAGGTGATTGGATAGATTTATGTTATTATTTCCATTATGTTCATCTTTAAACCCTAAACTATTAGGTTTTCTTATTATTCATCTTATTGTTCATCTTGGTTGTTAAACTTTTCGATGATGATGCTTACAGTTGTGATTCTCTGATTCAGTTTTGTTTCAAGGTAGATATATTTGATTCTCACGACTGACCTTCCCGTTACGCGAAGTTCTCCCCGTTACGCGAAGGATTTCCCGTTACGCAAAGGGTTTTCTGTTACGCGAAGGGCTTCCCGTTACGCGAATGGCTTCTCGTTTTGGACATGAACCTCATTTTGTGAACAAAAACCTTATTGAGGTAATTTATTGGTGGACATAATTTCCTCGTTTTGAGTTTCTTCATAAAAATGTTGCATGGAGTCATTTTTTGTCTTCATGTAATTTCCAGAGGGGTAGATGTAAATACTGTAATTTTGATGTCTACTAGGGCATCTCAGATGGAAAATCAAGATGCAATTGACGCTACTATTGTATGAATTCTAGCTGATCCAAAGGAGGTAAAAAAATATAATTAATTACCTTTTTGCACAAGTTTTCAGTTAACTTGTTGAATATATATTGAGAAACAATAGGCTCGAGTTGAGATTCAAGAAGTTCACTTCCTTCCATTTAACCCGACTGACAAAAGAACGGCCTTGACATATATTGATAGTGAAGGAAGAATGCATCGTGTCAGCAAAGGTGCTCCAGAACAGGTGGATTTTAATTTTCAGTACAATTAAATGAGTTAAATCAATCATTGCTGGTGAATTTTCTATGTTTATTTATAATCATAATTCACATTCAAACATTGGTGTGTCATTAGATACCAAACTTGATACATCATCCATTGAGAACATTGTTAATGGAAAGGAACCCGCCATGTCGATGTGGGAATATGTTATGTGGATCACATCGCTTCTCTAATAAACATTGTTGCCTTTTTGACTATCATGGTACTTCCCAAGATGCTATAGTTATAGCCAATCTTGTTATTAAGGCGGAGAAACTCAACAAGATCAAAAGATGTTATTTCTGCAACCTCTTTGTCTTCATCAGGATCTTGACCAAGAGCAAAAACAACTGTTCATATCATTTCAGATATATAATCCTTACGGGCTTATCAGTTTGTTGCTCATTGCAGCAAGGGAGAGCTTGTTTATTTTGTTTGCTCCATTGTTTTTTAAATTGTGGTGATTTGATAAAAAAAAAAGATAGTTGTGGTTCTTGGTTTGTTTTCATTTTTCAGTACTAGTTTGTCATGTGGAAACCATGAATGATTATTATGCTTTGTTATATGTTCTTGTTAACATGGTGTTTATATAAATCTAACTATGTATTTGTGATCAGATTTATCATTACACATAAAAGTTGCAGATTTATCATATTTAACCACTCAAAATAAATATTGTGCTTTATATATTTATCATATTGAACAATTCAAAATAAATATTGTGCTTTATAGAATAGTAGAATCTGAATGGCTAAACTAAAGGAGGTGGAATTGGCTAATTAATATTGGTTACTATAAAACAAGGAAAAAAATTCCATAACTTAATTCCCTAATACCTTAACCAACACCAGTTAATCATGTTCTAATAATATTTATATAAACATCCCAAAAAAACAATATTATTCCAAGAGAATAAATAAGTACTTTTAATTTGAATTTTAACAAATTTCCAATGAGAACTACCAATTTCTAAATACTCATTAATTGAAAATTTCTCTGTTTCTAACTGAATTACAAAAACAATTGAAAAGTTGAAACAAATAACATTTAATGTACTCATTTTCCTGCAAGTTTCACCCCAAAAAAACCCACAAATTGTTCAAAAAGTAACAAAGAAACAAACACAAATCTTAAAGTCATCTCGAAAACTATAGAAATATCTTATGCAGCCGCAACTGAGCTCTTCTTCAGCTTTGCAAGCTCTTGCCTGACAACTCCAACTCTCTACAAATACAAGTGTGAGGAGAAATGTTTAGATTTATCAACAAATTTAAGGTTAAAAAAACATCACAATATACCTTGATTTAAGCCAACAAAATCTTGAATCTGTTAAAATCGTTTAGTGCAACTCTTCTCTTCTGAACAATAAACTTTCTACCCAACGAACTGTTCTCCCATTTGTTCTTGACATTAGCAGCCTCCATAGCAACAATTAAAGTCGTCGTCTTCTTCTTCGGAACCCTTTTAATTTCAATCTTGATATCTATTAATGAAAGTCTTTTGAAATTCATTTGGGTTTGAACCATATCAGGAGCATCAACAAGAGCCTGTTACATGTAAAGAATACCTCATAAGGTTAATGAAATTCATTGTATAAACTACACCCATTTTGCTTAAACTACGTTTATCAGGTCATTAAACAAACAAAATCTCCATATTATTTTCCACAATTGATTCAAATCCACCTCTTTAGATACATATCAAAAGAAAATGATTCTTCATTAATTAGAGATGCAAACAAACCCTGGTTCCAATCCTATTGCACTAACTGAATCAAAAAGATTGAACAAACATCATTGTTTGTGGTAAATAAGTAACTATACTCCAGTCAATTTCAAATCTTCTTGAGGGCTTAGTTACAGATTTCATATAAGTACAATTTTACCTATATAATTTACAATAATTAACTCAGATATCTTAATTGAATGCTTACTAAAACCGTAAGTTAACTCACATTTCTAATTCCAACTCAAAAATACAATCTCGATACTTTATATAGTTATCTAATAAATTATCTCAATAAGGTTTTTGTTCACAAAACGAGGTTCATGCCCAAAATGAGAAGCCCTTATTTAAGGTTAAAAAAACATCACAATATACCTTGATTTAAGCCAACAAAATCTTGAATCTGTTAAAATCGTTTAGTGCAACTCTTCTCTTCTGAACAATAAACTTTCTACCCAACGAACTGTTCTCCCATTTGTTCTTGACATTAGCAGCCTCCATAGCAACAATTAAAGTCGTCTTCTTCTTCTTCGGAACCCTTTTAATTTCAATCTTGATATCTGTTAATGAAAGTCTTTCGAAATTCATTTGGGTTTGAACCATATCAGGAGCATCAACAAGAGCCTGTTACATGTAAAGAATACCTCATAAGGTTAATGAAATTCATTGTATAAACTACACCCATTTTGCTTAAACTATGTTTATCAGGTCATTAAACAAACAAAATCTCCATATTATTTTCCACAATTGATTCAAATCCACCTCTTTAGATACATATCTAAAGAAAATGATTCTTCATTAATTAGAGATGCATAAAAACCCTGGTTCCAATCCTATTGCACTAACTGAATCAAAAAGATTGAACAAACATCATTGTTTGTGGTAAATAAGTAACTATACTCTAGTCAATTTCAAATCTTCTTGAGGGCTTAGTTATAGATTTCATATAAGTACAATTTTACCTATATAATTTACAATAATTAACTCAGATATCTTAATTGAATGATTACTAAAACCGTAAGTTAACTCACATTTCTGATTCCAACTCAAAAATACAATCTCGATACTTTATATAGTTATCTAATAAATTATCTCAATAAGGTTTTGTTCACAAAACGAGGTTCATGTCCAAAATGAGAAGCCCTTCGCGTAACGGGAAGCCCTTCGCGTAACGAGAAGGTTAGTCGTGAGAATCAAATAAATCTTCCCTCAAACGAAAACGAATTAGAGTATCATCAACTGGAAACATCATCATCGAAAAAATGAACACCAAGATGAACAATAAGAAAATCTAATGGTTTAGGGTTTAAAGATGAACATAATGGAAATAATAACATAAATCGATCAAATCACCTGATATTAGAACGAGTTTTCGTCATCGATCTATATAACGTGTTCGTTTAGGGTTAGGGTTCCGTCGCCGCCGTTGTGAGAAGAAAGAAAAGAGAGAGAAAATAAATGAAGGAAATGAAAAAATTTAAGTATTTATACAAAAACCTAATTCACTTCGCGAAACGTGAAATCCCTTCGCGTGACGAAAAATGGTAGTTTCGTCTAAAAAAGTAAAATGGTCACTAGATCAATTTAAATTATCGAGTGATCACGGATTCAAATACATGCATTTTTAGGGTCATTTCGTCAAATTTCTCGTTGTCTAATATATATATATATATATATATACTAATAATATACTAATAATTTTATTAATTTAAAAGGATATATTAATTATTAATTTATTTTTGTATCTATTAAAATAATTTAAACATTTTTTATTTTTAATCTATTTTACTGCAAGTTTACAAAAAAAAAATAAATTAAAATTAAATTAAGTAATTCAATCCATTCCATAATAATTTGTGTTATATTAATACTTGAGATTGGTTTAAAGAATATAGCATTTCGCTCGCCGACCGACCTGAGACCTTAATAGAGATCAGAGAGAATGATGGAAGATATAGAGAAATCATCGATCATTGAAGAGCCAACTAGTGTACAACCTAGCGATAACGAATATGTGGAGGAAAGGGAGATCATGGACCAGGACGACGCGTCCTCCTCCAAGCTAGTGGCTGTGGTGCCTTCTGAGGTCCACCCGCTCGAGCACTCGTGGACTTTCTGGTTCGATAGCCCCACCGCGAAGTCCAAGCAAACAGCCTGGGGAAGCTGCATACGTCCCATTTACACTTTTTCCACTGTTGAAGAATTCTGGAGGTATCGACCTCTTACTATAATTTGCTTTCTTCATAGTTTCGTTCAGTCATGATGATTTCTCTGATTTAGCAAAATTTTTTTTATTATCTTCGTTTTACCATCATATTTTCAATTGTATAAATGGAATTAGGTTTCCTGTTCTCTGTCTAATTCGCGGGCTTGTTCTGTTCCCGAAATATGTTAGTTACTATGGGCTTCCTGATGATAGTATTATTGTTATTCATGATGTAGCCTCTACTGCTCTACAAGGTAGCCATAAACTACAGAATAACAAAATGTCCAGTAATTTGTAATGAAATTACGCTCCCTGCTAATTCTCCATTTCGATCAATTTTTCACTGGAATATCCTTTGCTTTCTTGCAGCCTATTCAATAACATACATCGTCCTAGCAAATTAGCTGGTGGAGCAGACTTATATTGCTTTAAGAGTCCAATTGAGCCTAAGT
Source organism: Impatiens glandulifera (assembly GCF_907164915.1). Taxonomy (NCBI): domain Eukaryota; kingdom Viridiplantae; phylum Streptophyta; class Magnoliopsida; order Ericales; family Balsaminaceae; genus Impatiens; species Impatiens glandulifera. The sequence continues at coordinate 33,782,420 of NC_061865.1, forward strand.
GGGAGGACCCGGTGTGTAGCGATGGAGGTAAATGGACTGTGAGCTTTCTTCACAGGGGGAAATCTGATACTTGTTGGCTGTATACGGTACAAAATCTCTCTTCGTGTGAGCTTACGCTTGTGTTCCTGTTTTGTTCCTCATATTTTTGTTTTGAATATCCGTCAGTTGCTGGCTATGATTGGAGAACAATTTGATCATGGAGAGGAAATCTGTGGAGCAGTTGTTAATGTGAGAGGTAAACAAGAAAAAATAGCTTTGTGGACCAAGAATGCTGTCAAAGAACCTGCTCAGGTAATCATAAAAATTAGGACCTCTCAAATATATGTTTCCAATTATGTATTTTAATCACCTGTTCCAGAACTTTGCTGTAGTTTTTTTAAGCTGTAAATGATGCATTGAGTGTTATCTGATGTGGCAATGTGCTTTACCAGATTTATGTCTATTATCGTTGTTTCTGCTTCATGTTCTCTTCGATGGATCATTCAATCATATTCTGGATATGGTTATTATTTATTATTCACGATAGTTTCGCTTCAGTAAAATCTGCACCTGATTTTTAACATGTTGTTCTCTGATCACTCGACACTAATACAGTTACCCTTTCCCCTTCTTTTCTACTGTCCTTTTGTCTTCCCTTCCACATTATGAATAGTGGACCAAATTGATGGTTTTCTTCAGTCAACATTGTTTTAATTCTGGTATAGCTGCAACAGTCATTAACACCACCTCTTAACTTGTCACCCCTTAAACCAGGTCCCGAGTTTGAGTATTGTGAACAGTAAAAATAGTATTAGGATTTTTTTTTTCTGACTCTCTCATCTGATGCATAACTTATGACAACTACTATCATGACTTTTCTTATCTGGTTGAGTACCCCATCAAAAATGAAACTTTCACATCTACTATGTTGTAATAATAATTTATTTTCATTAAAAAGAAATATAGTATTGGGAGAGCTTACCCAGTTTTGGTAAGTGCAACCAGACCATACCCTAATCCAGTTTTGGTAAGTGCAACCAGACCATACCCTAATCCAGGTTAATCTCATACCAAACTTATTTGGATCTGTTTGCAAAATATTCATTGGTGGTTTCTACCCAGGTCCAGATGTTGTTACAAAATTGTTTCCAATTGAAGCCATGATATATATTCAAACTTTCCAATGGCACTCAATCATGTTTTCTTGTTGCAGATAAGCATTGGGAAACAATGGAAGGAATATCTTGATTACAGTGACACTATAGGTTTCATTTTTCATGTATGTTTCTTCTTTTCCTGTGTTCTCGCTTTCTCCTCATTGCATTAGCTGTCTATATCAAATCATTCTTCTCATTGTCAGGATGATGCGAAGAAGCTTGAGCGAGGACCCAAGAACCGCTACACGGTCTGATAAAAGAAAATTATATAATTTTGGTTTGCAACTAATCAACAAACATGTTGCTCATAACATATATAACTGTCCTATCTTGTTTGAGCCTGACCTGTGCTCATGGCTTATGAGACAGTCTATTAAAATTTTGTTTGCAGCTCAACAAACATTATTCTCTAAAGATATCTGCTTTTATTTGATATCATCTTTTGATATCTTTATAATACCTTAGAATTTCTTTTACATTTTTAGTTGGGGTATAGGTTGCTTGTAACAGATGAAAATTTTATTAATTAATTGATAACAAAGCAAGAGGTCCTAGATTTTCTGTACAGGAAGAAAATGGAAAATTATAATCATCCTATTTGACACTAAGAAAAAAGAAGATATCATCCGTGCAATGTGGTCTAACATCACTTTCTCTTTAAGCTTAAGCAAATCCAGTAGAGCCCCCACGCTTCTATGGAAGCCTGCCGTTGTTAAGACTTTTTAGTCTGAATGTGAATCTAGGTTCCAACTTTCCAGTAGAGCCCCACAGTTCAATTGAAGCCTGCAGTTATCTAAGTTCCAACTTAGAGAGCGTTATATTGGCTTCAATCATGGTTTTAAAAGTCGAACTGAAGAGGAAACAATTTCTAAGAAAGGTTTTACACACTTAGCATTATTAATTGTCTTATTTGAAGATTTTGAATTTCAAGATCATATAGTCCTTGTTTTATTAATTGTCTTATTTGAAGATTTTGAATTTCAAGATCATATAGTCTTGTTTTATTAATTGTCTTATTTGAAGATTTTGAATTTCAAGATCATGTAGTCCTTGTTTTCAAGGATAGAGGATAACGCATGACAATGAGTCTTTAGACTGTTATTTTTAAAGCTTTTATATTTTAACAATGGTTCATTTTGACACTGCCATAATAAAGGATCTCATCATAGAATAACATTAATTGGCTTAAAGAATTGTGGATGCAAGGTTGGTTGTGTTGATGCATGTCAACGAGTACTCAAATACTTTCGGATTTAGGAATAGACGTGTCCTTAAAAAAATCAATTTCGTGTAATTATTCGTGCCTAAGACAAGCTACGGTTAGAATTTTTTAGATAAAAATGTTTTGAAAAATAAGAATTTTTATTTAGGTATTGGTTCTAATATTTTAAAAAAAAAATCATTTTTTGAAACTAAGGCATATTACGACAGTCAAATTTGTTTTCACATTTTTCTACCTGAGGCATTTTCGGCCCTGGCACTAACCGTCGGTTCAGAACCATAATTTCGAATAATTTAAATATTCGATTTTTTGGACTAGACTTGGGTTCAGAACCTGTCACCCAAAATTTTTCCATCCCTAGTTGTATGTGAGAAATGAAACGCACATTCATATATCCCTTCATAAAAGATACAAGTCTAATTAATCAATTGAAACCAAAATGATGTAGGCAATGATTCACACTAATTTATGTCTAATTTGAATAAGTTTTATTTGAATTTTAATAAAGCGTGTTTGATTTGAGCAATAAAATAAATTAATTTGATATTAATTCATAACTTATGTTTTTGTTTTTAAATTCTTAAGTTAGTGTTATTTATAATTAATATTTAATCGTTATTTTGACTTTGTACTAAGTGAGTTAATGGTTCCTTATTTATATATATTTTGTTTAGGCTATTTATAAGTATTTTGTTAGTAATAAACTTTTGTTGGTTTTGTATTAATCTAATTCAAACAAGTGGTATAAGTCCAAAGCCTCTATACGAGTGAATCTTGTGAGCTTGAGGTTAGGAATTGAGCCTCAAGCTTGATCGATTGGATATGTGAGACCAAAGAAAAAAAAAGAGGGAAATGGCAGATGAAACAGTTGAAGACACAACATTGAGAATCTCTAGTTTTGACGGTTTCCAATACAAACACTAAAGGGAGTTAATGAAAAAATTACTTCGCTCTAAGGGTCTATTTGATTTAGTATATACATGATTTGAGACGCTCAACGATCCAACAACTAGTGGAGCCATAACTAAATTTAACGAGATGAAGATAAAAGATTATAGGTGAATAATTATTTGTATCAAACTCTCTGAATTGAGCGACATTCGAACAAATATTGAACAGAAGTACCTCCAAAATCATATGGACTATTTGAAGAGCAAGGGTTGTAACAGAAATATGAGAGATAATTAGAGTGGGTCGGTACGATATACCTTAATGTTTTATTCATACCTTATACCTTACGAAAATTTTGGTATATATGAAAAATTTATACCTTTACCTTACCTTAATTTCGATATACCTTAATTTCGGTATACAAAAAAATCATACATTTATCTTATATTAATTTCGGTATACCTTAATTTCGTTACGGTATCGGTATTATACATTTGATATCTAAGAAACATATTAAATTAAAAAAATTATTTCCTTATAATTATTATATATATTATATATTTTAATTTATAAATACTATTTCGGTATTTCGTTATATCTTGACATACCAAAATTTTAAAAATCACATACATTTACCGTACCAATAATTTCGGTATCGGTACCATACCTTACATTTTTCCGGTATACCTTAAAAATCGGTATTTTCGATAAATTGCGATACAGTAATTTCGATAAATTGCGGTACGGTATTTTCGATATACCTATAATATCGGTAATTTTTCCCACCTCTAGAGATAACATAAACAATAAAAAAACACTAATTTTAACTTAATTCACCAAGATAAAACTTATATATGTCCACCTGAAAGAGAGAATATTATTGAGAAGATTAGAACAAAGATTAAATCATGACAGACTAAGGTTATAACACAAATTTGTATATAACACTCGGTCCCCCAAAACCTTAACAAATACATAATTGGGATTGTAACCGATGCTCTTAAGATAAAGACTTCAGCTTTTTAAAGTGTTTGGTTGCATCTTTAAACAAGTCTCAACTAGTTCAACATAAATATCATTCTAAGCAAATTAAGAGTCTCCTTGAGTCTGTTAGAAGCTTAATCGAGAATTCGCGAGTTACAAATTTGATTATAATACAACTTCAAATTTCACTAATTACTTTTGTCTTTCTTGTTCGTTCTTAATTTCATTCATTCTTAGCTTTCAATTCATGTTCTAACATCTTAGTGCTTATTTATGATTGAAATCATGTTCTTTATTGTTTGAATTATGTGAAAATTTAATATTCCAACTTAACTCGGGGATTTTCGATGATAGTAGGTCTTTGTTCTTTTTTTTCGGTTCAAGAACAGAAGCTCATATATATTGAGTATGTGAGTTTAAGCATTGATTGTCAGCAAATTGAAAGTTGTTGGCTTTTATTGTCTTTTATGAAATTATGGCTTATTTAACTATTAATGGGTTTGAGACTTTATGTATAAGTAATTTAGGGTTTCTAGGTTAATTTACTCCTTTATAAGGGTTGTTTGTAAAGGTTAATATACAACACTTAAGTCTCTTAAAACTTTTTGTCTTCAACAAATCTTATTCTCCTTCCCAGTTTTTCCAGATTTTCATTTCTTCATAACTACTCTCGGAAGATCCAATAATCAGAACCATCATTTGGTATCAGAGCCTATCTGAAGAACATGTCGTTGACAAGATCAACTAAAGATGCGGCGACAATGAAGATCAGAATAGAAGGGAACATGACACTCTCCTATCCATTACTCACGAAGAGTAACTACTCAGTTTGGGCATTAAAGGTGCGAGTAAAATTATAAGCACAAGGAGTGTGGAAAGTCGTGATGCTCGACGAGGCAGACGAACATAAGGATAGAATGAATCTCGTCGCCATTTATCAAACGTTAACTAAGGATGTCATTCTCATGGTGGCCGAGAAGGATTCTGCCAAACTAGCGTGGAAGACGCTAAAGACAATGCATGTTAGAGTGGAGAGAGTCAATGAGGCAAGCAAACCTTGAAGACACAGTTCAAGGCGATTTGCATTAAGAACGTGGAATCAGTGGATGATTTTTCCATGAAACTAACATCCATCGTGACTGGTATGTTGAGTTATGGAGCCTACACTTATAATAAACTCTACATTGTTAATTAAAGTTTATTGGGTTTTCTTTTTTTGGTTTTGGGCTTGGGCCTGACCAAAGTTATTTAGGTTTATTACCTGAATGTTTACCCTATAAATATGTGATTATTAAGGGTGTACATGGTTGAGAAATAATTCTAGAGAGATAAAGTGTGAGGCAAAAACTTTGTATTCCTTCTTCTTCTTCATAGTAAATCTGGTGGTGGCTGAAGTGGATGTAGCTCAATTTGAGTGAACCACTATAAATCTGTGTGTTCTTGTGTTCTTCTTTCTTGTGTTTTTTACAGATTGTTTCAAGCTAGTCGGATTTGGGAGATACAAATCCTAACAACTGGTATCAGAGCAGCTAGGCTAGATCTGAGTATTGGAAACAATGGCAAGTGAGAACAGTATAGGACATGGGATTGGAAGATTTGATGGGACAGATTATGCCTTCTGGAGAATGCAGATTGAAAATTATCTCTATAGAAAGAAGCTTCATGTTCCTTTGAGTGAGAAACCAGAGAAGATGGATGAAGCTGAATGGAAACTCCTTGATAGACAGGTTTTAGGAGTTGTCCGATTGACGCTAGCCAAGACAATTGCTCACAATGTAGCAAAGGAGAAGACCACCATGGGTCCGATGAAAGCTCTTTCTGATATGTATGAGAAACCATCTGCTAACAACAAGGTACACTTAATGAAAAGACTCTTTTACTTAAGAATGGTTGATGGTACTTCTGTCACTACTTATTTGAATGAATTCAATACTATTGTGAATCAATTGCTATCTGTTGAGATTAATTTTGGGGATGAAGTTAGTGCCCTGATTTTGTTAGAATCTCTACTAAATAGTTGGGAACCTATGAGGGCAGCAATTAGTAATTCAGTTGGATATGCTAAACTGAAATTTGTTGAAGAAATTTGTTGAAGTTAGAGATCGTATTCTTGCTGAAGAGGTTCGTAAAATTGATTCTGGTGAAACATTCAAAGGTTCTGCTCTAAATGTGGAAAACAGGGGAAGAGGTAATGATAGAAATTTCAACCGAGGAAAGAGCAAATCTATGTCAAGGAGCAGGAGGAGTCAGTCCAAGTCTGGGCGGACATTTGAGTGTTGGAATTGTGGTAAACAGGGTCATTTAAAGAGGAACTGCAAAGCACCGAAGAAAAATGGTGATGATAAAAATGATGCAGCCAACGTTGTTACAGAATCTGTCACTGATGCATTACTTCTGTCGGTTGATAGCCCGATAGATTCATGGGTTTTGGACTCGGGAGCGTCTTTCCACACCACTGCCCACAAAGAATTAATGGAGAATTATGTGGCTGGAAACTGTGGGAAAGTTTATCTCGCAGATGGTGAGCCACTGGATATTGTTGGCATGGGGGACATCAAATTGAAGATGGCAAATGGTTCTGTTTGGAAGATTAATAAGGTGAGACACATTCCAGGTTTAATGCGCAATCTGATTTCTGTTACACAACTAGATGAAGAAGGTCACAATTTCAGTTGTGGAAAAGGTGCATGGAAGGTGACTAAAGAAGCAATTGTTGTTGCTCGAGGTCACAAAACTGGAATGTTATACACGACTTCAACTTGCAGAGAAACAGTTGCTGTTGTAATTGATGACTTGAAGAACAGTGAGCTATGACATTGCAGGTTGGGCCATATGAGCGAAAAAGGGATGAAAATTCTTTTGAAGAATGGACAGATTCCAGAACTGAAGTCTGTTGAACATCAGTTATGTGAAAACTGCATTTTTGGAAAACAGAAACGAGTGAGTTTCTTAAAAAACTGGGAAGGAGCTCAAGAAAAGAAAGACTAGAGTTGGTACACACTGATGTGTGGGGACTTGCACCTATTTCTTCTATTGGCGGATCATACTACTATGTGACTTTTATAGATGATTCAACAAGAAAAGTATGGGTTTACTTTATGAAGCACAAGTTTGAAGTATTTGCTATTTTCAAGAAGTGGAAGGCTTTGGTTGAAAATGAAACAAATCAGAAAGTTAAGTGCTTGAGATCGGACAACGGAGGTGAATATATCAATTCAGATTTCAAAGAGTATTATGCTGAGAATGGGATCAGTATGGTGAAGACTGTTCCCCGAACGCCTCAAGAGAATGGAGTAACTGAAAGAATGAATCGAACATTGAACGAGCGTGCTAGAAGCATGAGATTGCATGCAGGGCTGCCTAAAACCTTCTAGGCAGAAGCTATTAATAATGTTGCCTATTTGATAAACAGGTGGTGATTTGAAGCTGGAATGTTCAGATATTGGGGTCGGTCCAGGTCCTATCCGGGGTTCTGTTGATGAGGTTGCTGGTTTGAATTCTATGATAGTTGGTCCTGGTGTTGCTGGGTTAGATGATGGTTTGTTAGCAGGGTCAGGGTGCGGTTTGGGCGTGAGTGATGAGGCTGCTGTGTTGCATTCTATGATGGGTAAATCTGTTCATGCTGATCTTGATTCGGGAATTATGTTGAGTTCTAATGCTGTGGAGGTTATCGGGTCATTTGGAATTAGGGGTGTTAGCTGTTCAAATGCTACTTTAGTCCAGTTTAATGTTGACAGTTATTTGAAGTCTGACTTTGGATTGGCTGATTGCCCTGCTGGTGTTAGTAATATAGTGCAGCCAATTATGCTTTCTGGTTCAGAAGGTGGATCTGTTAGAACCCTTGTGAAGAAAGCAATGAATGCTGATGCTGTGTCATGTTTTAGTAATTTAGCTGCTTGCAGTCCTAATTCTGGATCCATTGGAGTTTTTCCTGCTGCTGTCCCATGTCTTGGTGATATCGGTCCACGTCTTCTGCCCTCTTGGGTATCCTGGATTCTGGAGCTGCTGAGTTTGGTTCTGGTGGTGTGTTGAAGCCTGATTGTTCAAATGTTATGGTTGGTCCACATTCTGTTTGTGATTCTGGAACTGCTGAGTTTGGTTCTGGTGGTGTGTTGAACCCTGATTGTTCAAATGTTATGGTTGGTCCACATTCTGTTTGTGATTCTGGTGATGATGCTGTTTTGGATTCTGTTATGGTCGGTCCTGGTGTAGTTGGGTCAGGTGCTGGTTTATTAGCAGGGTCCTTGTCTGTTGTTTCTGCGGATTGCAGTGATTCTGGGTCTGGATCTAGCGTTCTTGGTGCTGTGAGGAAGTTGGATGTTGTGGATGGTGTTTTGGGTTCTACTGAAGATTTGATCAGACATGTGGGTGACTGCTCTAACAGGTTCTGTGTTGATGATCCCTTTGTTGCAGCGACGACTATGTCTGGTTTTGAGGATGCTGGGGTTATTCAGGGTGATCTCAGGTTCATGTCTGCTGGCATTATGGATAGTACTGATCCTGATGTTGCTAGAATTGGTATTGGTGGTGTGATGATGCTCAACTGTGATGATGTTGCTGCGGATTATGCTTCTCGCTGCAGTGCTCCTTTGTTGAATGCAGTGGATCCATTTTTTGTTGAAACTGTGGGTGCTACCGGACCTAGTAAGTGGGCTAATGTTGTGGCTCCCAGTTTATCTTCTGGTCCTTCTGTTGTCGTCCCTTCTCAATCTAATGAATTGCTGATTTTGGCTCCTAATAAGAATACAGTCAATCACCTTGGGTCGGATCCTGAGGATTTTATCAACACTGATACTGTTTGTTTAGCAAAGGATCTGTCTGCGTTAAGGGTTGATTTGGATGTTAATGAACCTGAAGCCACTTGGGTTGATTCTGTCTTGGACCCTAATCCTTTTTCTAGGTCCATTTCAGAGTCTAAATCTTGCAACAATCGTCTGCTGTGTCCAGAGGCCTTGATCATTGCTGATGAATTGGGACTTTCTGCATTTATTAGTACTTCTGATATTGCTGTTGGGCGGGGGCTAATTCCTTAAGGTCCTGTGAGGAGATGATGGATCCAAAATTTATTGACGGAATTGATGCTGAGCCTATGAATTCTGTGACTAAATCTAAGAAGTTAGGTAAGAAATCAAGAAGGAAATTAAAACGGCAAGGCTCTGATTCTCGGTCTAATGAAATTTCGGGGCTTAAGGTTGAAAGGGGGTTATCTGTTTTAGATGATACTCAATCAGTTTGTCCTAGTGTTACTCCTCAAAGCCAAAATGTCAGTTATGAACCTGTTAATGTTAGATCTGAGAATGTCGTGTCTTTTGGATTCAAGGAAGATAATGGTATTAATCAATTCTCCCAGCCTGAAGCAACATTAATTCGGCCTTCAGTTAATTCTACATCCGGAGGCACAGGGTCACGAACTAATTCGGGTACTTCGGGCTCAATTGATGTCAATGGTAACATTCAAAAACGCAAGAAGAAGAAGTCTAAAAAGATTTGGAATCTTCATCTCAATAATAACATAAGCACTGCTCTTGATTCAATCAAACTGGTTCATGGGGCAGTTGATTTTGAGTCTGATCAGGATTGTAATGAATCCATTATGTCCGACCCTGATCTTCACTTGTCCAAGTTGCAGCAGACTGGACTCAATGGCAGTATATGTAGCATTTCAAGTCCTAATCTTCCAGCGAGTCAAGGGGTTTGTGGTCTTAATAAAGCAGATTTTTCTGGGTTTGAGTTCTCCAATTCATCTGATGAAATGCTCAATGCTAGGTCCTCTTCTCCATCGGTTGGTCTTATCCCGGATCCTTGTATTAGTCCTGCAGATTTAGCTGGTGAATATGATCAAACAAATTCAGAATCTCACTATGTTGGAATTTTTTCTCCACTTCTTATTAATAATCCTGAGTTAAGAGTCCATGATGGGAAAAATATTCAACATTCTGGAATTGAGAATAATGTTAGCTCAAGGCTGTTACTTAGTCAAGGTAAAAGGGTCGGATCACAAAGTGAAGGGACTGAGTCTAGTGCAGATATTCTTCTAAGGGTTGGATTGGCTAATAGTGCCCCTGCGGGTAGCAAACGAGTAAGATGGGCTGAGAAAGCTAACAATGTGCAGAAAGAAAATGTTACTCCCCTAGCTGAATCGGTCCCTGGTAATGTGCCTAATACTCATGACAATTCAGCTTCTTCAGATGTTCCACCTACCTGGGCAATGAATAAAATAAAAATGAAATATCTAACTTGACTGGATTGCGGAATCAGATTAGGAAGCTGCTGCTCCAGATTCGAAAGCATGAAATTGTTATGGTTAAAGACAGATGTGAGTTGCTTAGTGTTGAATTTAATTCACACTATTTGCAGGATTGGAATTGTTTCAGTAAAGATCAGTATGATGTTGTTGTTAACTGGTTAGTTAGCTTTATTAGAGAAGTCTCTAAGTGTCCTAAGTCCAGGGCATATTCTGTTAGAGGCAATCCAAACAAATCTTGGCAGAAGGGCAATGTATGGAATAATTCAGCTATGCCAGATCCTGAAAAGGGAAAATTTAATGTTGACACTGTCTCTCTGGCAGTGATCACTCTTGATCAGCCTCATAAATTCAGACTCCCCCCAGAAATTGAGGAATCCTGTGTTAAAGCCTGGGAGTCTGTGCTGGTGGGTCATTTTATGGGCAACACAAAGGTCCATTTTAACATTGTTAGAAACTCCTTGTTGGAGCAATGGGAAGATTGTGGGCTTGAAAAGGTTACAGTCAATGATTATGGGTTTTATTTTCTTACCTTTCGAAATGGAAGTGAACTTCAAGGAATCATCAATGCGCAGTATACCTTTGTTAGAAATTACAGATTTAAGATCTATAAATGGAGTGAAACACTCAATACTAACAGCAAACCTCCAGAATGTGAGCAGATTTGGGTGCAGTTAAAGAATATTCCTCCTCATATTTGCAATCCCACGGGGCTTGCCTACATTGCTAGTATGCTAGGGAAACCTCTATTATTTGATCTAGCCATCGAAGGGTATGAGAGGGCCTCGGTTGCTAGAGTTAGTGTTGAAATTCACCCAGCCAGTTATCTTCCTATGAAGCTGGAGTTACATGACAGGATTGGAAATGTGTTCTCTATTGGGGTGCAGTATGAATGGAGACCGAACCGTTGTAGTAGATGCAGCACCTTCACCCATTCCATCAAGACCTGTCCTATTAATAATATTAGCCGACCTGGTTTTTGTGCTCCTTCCTCAACAGCTGGAGTGAATAAAAGGAGCAATTATGTCACTCCTGAATCCACAGCCCAGGTAAACAAATCACAGTTGGGTGATAAGGTTGGTAACCAGACTGATGCTGATTTGGCTGATGCTGGAAAGGTTGAAGGTTCTTTTAGAATTTTAAAGTCTGGAAAACTTGTTAACTTTGGTGCTAATGCTGAAATGGTTGAAGAACTGAACAAGTACCTGGAATCTGGGAAGTTAGTAAGCTTTGGTGCTAGAGGTATGGGTTCTAGGTAGAATCGACTGAAAAAGCTGAATTGGGTTAAGGCAAAGAGAATGATTGTCAAACGTGATTGGGTCAGAAATAATGGTGGGGGTCTTGGAAAGTTGAAGGTCAGGAAAATTCAGAATAAAGTTGAAAATGCAGATCAGTTGGTTCATGTTGCTAAGGAGGTGCAGGTGAATAAAGAAACCAAAGGGTTGAGAATTAAAAAGAAGAAACAGTTGAAGCAGGTTTGGGTGAAAAAAAAGGCTGGATTTGGGAAGACTCAAGGTATTGACCAGGCTTCTTGTCAGGTGGACCATGTGAATGGTGTTGGGCTCAAACGAACTAATGACAATGGGGTTACTTTACAGAATGGCACCTTGTCTGATCAGGATCTTAATCAACACAACAATTGTATGATGTCCGTACCCTTAGGTCCAGAAGTGACTGATCTTGGCAGCAACCCAAATTCTAATGATCATGAACTGGTTTCTGCATTAAGTAACAAGAGGAATCCTTTTAAAAATGACCATGACTATGATATTGTAGAAGTACCCAAGGTGCCAAACAATGAATGTGAACAGAACAACATTAGAATTGAGGAGGAATTAAATGATCAAACTTGTGTTACACATCTGTCTGAAGGTTGTAGTTTGGCTAGATATGCTACTGTTGAGGACCAAATTGATTATATTGGTAGTGGGAAACATAAAAGCAGGGTTGGGCTTCAGCATGTTCTAAGCAGCAACCACTTGACAAAGACACTTACTAGTGAAAGTCACATTGTTGGTTTAGCTGGGGTTGAATCTGCTGGGTCTGGGGTTGCAGGATTGAGGACAGATAGACTTGGACAGGTTAATTCGGGACAGATAGTCACTAAGGCAGCTGATGAGACTGGGTTAGTGGTTGCTAAATCAGATTTGAATAATTCTCTTGGATTGGCTGAGATTGATCTTGCAAAGCTAGCTTATGGGTCAGTTTTATCAGCTGATATTAAGGGGATTGTTGGGTCTGAAAGGTATACTCTTGCTGATGTTGGGTCCAAAAACTCTATGGCTGGTCATAAGGGTTCTGGTTTTTCTGTTTCCAAAGCTGCTATGATGGGTATATCAAATTCAGCAGGAATTAATTTTGTTGGAAGGGGTGCTCTAAGTTTGGATGTCACTAAGGATGGTTTAGCAAATTATTCCAAAATGGCAGACTCTAATGCTGAGTTGACTAGTTTTTTGGGTTCAGGTGGTATTGATGACAGAAGACATGATAAGTCTGATGAGGTTGCTTTGGTAGATTGGTCTGAAATTGTTAATTCTGAATCTCTTATTCCAAAGGATGATGCTGGAAAACATTCTGGTTTAGCTGATGTTGATGGATTTGTTGAGACTGAAAGGTCTATTCCAACTGGTTTTGGTCTGGATGTGATATCTATGGCCGGTTCTAGCCTTCCTAAAGCTGATAACTTGGTTGTTGATAGCCGTGTACAGCATTCTTTGGGGGTGAGCTTATTTAACTCCAATGGAGATGGACTTAGTTCATGTCACAACTCTACCTTTGATGATAATCAGTCTGTGGCTATTGAAGACAGCAAAGACAGTGACTCTTACGGATTTTCTGGAAGCGAAGGCAGTGTTGACAAGGATCATGTTATGGCTGGGAGTATTGATGGCCATGGTGACGTTGAAATTCATGAATTCAATCCGTATATCTATTCATGAATATAATGACATGGAATATACGGGGTCTCAATGATCCTATCAAAAGCAAAGAGATTCGTAGGATTATTGATGATCAAAAGCTTGCTATTTTTGGTATTCTTGAAACCAAGGTGAAAGAGCGCAATGTGGATCGCATTAAGTGTCTTTGTATGGACAGAAACTGGCATTTGGTTCACAATTCTAACAACAAGACCGACATAATTTGGGTTGCTTGGAACAAGGATGTGGCTGATGTTAAGATGATTTATAATTCTGATCAAGTTATTATGATTGATGTCAAAAGCAAGGTTGATGATAATCTGTTTCGGTTAGCTATTGTCTATGGTTGTAATTCGGGATCTGATAGGAGGAGATTGTGGAGTTGTTTGAAAGCTAAGATTGATGATGGAGACCCCTGGGCTGTTATGGGGGACTTCAATGTTACTAGATTTGAGAATGAGAGGAGTCCTGAATCTGATATCAGTCAAGACATGATTGACTTTAATGAGTGCATTCGTGACATTGGGTGTGTTGAACCGACTAACTCTGGCAACATGTTCACTTGGTCTTCAATGAGGGGTGATGAGCAAATCAGAAGGAGCAGGATTGATAGGGGTCTTATTAATTCGACTTGGGCTGCTAAGTATCCTAGAAGTCATATCCATATTCTTAACCCGGGAATCTCTGATCATTGTCCTATTAAGCTTTATTGGGAAAAGGATAAGAAAGTGAAACAACCGTTCAAATTCTTTAATTTCTGGATGGAAAATGATAAGTTTAAGGACATCCTTATTGAGGTGTGGAACACTCAAGTGAATGGCTCCATGATGTTTCGCGTGTCGGAAAAGTTGAGGCTCCTCAAGAATCAACTTACTAAGTTTGATCAGAAGAAGTTCAGAAATATATATATAAAAGGGTCATGGCAGCAAGGGTTGATCTTGAGAAGATTCAATCTCGATTTCTTTGTGATGATATTGATGATACTCTGCGGGATGATGAAAAGACTGCCCTTGCCACTTTTAGAGAGCTTAGTTCTATGGAGGAGAATTTTGCGAGGCAAAAGTCGAGACAGAATTGGATTTCTCTTGGTGATAGGAATACGGCTTTTTTCTACCGGAAATGTTCTTCTAGAAACCTTCGGAATAATGTTCAAAGGCTCAAGAATGACAAGGGTGATTTTGTGCACGAACAGGACCAAATTCATGACTTGGCTATTCAGTTTTATCCTGGTCTCATGGGTAATAAAGCCGGGCAGCATCTCAGTCAGCTTAACGTACTCTATCATATTGTTGACAAGAGAATTATAGCTGAGGATAGTCGTGATCTTGTTAGAGTTATTTCAAGAGATGAGGTTAGAAAGGCGATGGCTAGTATCAATGGTAATAAGAGCCCCGGACCTGACGGTTTTAATGCGGAATTCTTTAAAGCTAATTGGCATATTGTAGGTAATGACGTTACAGAGGGGGTGCTGGAATTTTTTAGAAATAGAAAGATGCTTACCCAATGGAATGTCACTGTGCTTAATCTTATTCCCAAAAATTTCGTGCCTGAAAAAATTCAAGATTTTCGACCTATTTCTTGTTGTAATGTCGTGTATAAAATCATTTCTAAAATACTTGCTAAACGTTTTCAAGGTGTTATTCCTAAGATTGTAAGTCTAGGGCAATCTGCTTTTATACCCGGTAGGTCTATTTCGCATAACATTCTTCTTATGCAGAATCTTTTAAAGGGTTATGGGAAAAGGAAGATCTCACCTCGGGTCGCGTTTAAAATCGACATCCGCAAGGCTTTTGATTCCGTTAAATGGGGAACTATACATGATTTTCTTGTCGTTGCTGGTTTTCCTAGAATCTTTATTGAATGGATCATGCAATGCGTCTCTACCTCCCGGTTTGTAGTTTGTGTCAATGGTGTTCACGGGGGCTATTTTAAAGGCGAAAATGGTGTGAGACAAGGCGATCCTCTCTCTTCTTACATCTTTGTATTGATCATGGAGATCTTTGAGAGTGTCTTAACGACATTCCGAAAGAATCGCCATTACACTTTCCACCCTTTCTGCGAAGAGGAGAAGATCACTCATTTATGTTTCGCAGACGACTTGTTCTTACTTGCTCATGCTGATGTTGAAACCATTAATACTATAAAAGATGCGCTTAACTTCTTTTCTGATGTTACAGGTTTAGCAATTAATGTTGATAAAAGTTTAGCGTTTTATGGCGGTGTTGATGATGAGACAAAGGCTAGGATACAAGACATTATGGGCATCCCCGAGGGTTCGTTTCCGGTACGTTATTTGGGCATTCCGCTCACAACAAGACAGATTCAAATTGTTCATTGTAGGCCGCTCATTGAAAAAGTTAAAAACGTCGTTATGGGGTGGGCAGCCAAGAAACTTTCATATGCGGGCATAATTGAGTTGGTTGGAAGCGTGGTCATGGGATTAATCGGTTACTGGTCTCAGCAAATTGTGCTCCCGAAGAAAGTTATGAAAGAGCTCGATACTATCATGCATAATTTTATTTGGGGCAGCCAAGGACGTGGAGGAAAGAAAATCAAGTGGATTGACGTTTGCAAACCGAAAGACGAAGGTGGTATTGGACTGAGGAGTTGTATTGAGTGGAATCGGGCTGTTACCTACAAACATCTTTGGGCTTTACAAACTAAACAAGATTCTCTATGGGTCAAGTGGGTGCACTCTCGGTTCTTGAAGCGTGAATTGAGCATATGGACTTGTAGAATCACGGATGACATGACTTGGTCGTTGAAGAAGATTTTGAAACTAAAAAACAGTATTGGTTCGATCTTTGATATTCGTATTGGGGATGGGTGTGGTACTCTCTTTTGGCACGATCCTTGGTTTGAAAACCAGCCGTTGATTACTAAAGAGGAATTTCGAGGTTTGAGAATAAGAAAGGATTGTGCGGCTGCCACGATTGGCGACATTGATGATGGACGTTGGGTCTCAATTATAAGACGAGTTCCGGAAGGAAGACGAGTATTAGACTATTTGAGTGGAATTCGTCTAAGCGATGGGGCTGATGTTCACTCTTGGGCTGCCGAGGAAGAAGGTAAATTGAAGTCGAGAATGGTTTGGAATGTAATTAGAGAAAAAGGACAAAACGTTGATTGGGCTGCTCTCGTTTGGTCTTCAAAGGTCATTCCGAGGCATCATTTCATCTTTGGTTGGCTTTACGTGGTAGGCTTAACACCCGGGATCGGATTCTTGCTTACATGGACATTCCGGATGCTAATTGTTTGCTTTGTGATGGGAATACGGAGTCTATTAGCCACTTGTTTGGGAGCTGTCCGTTTGTTAAGTCTCTTTGAAGTAAGTTCACGTTTGCTTCGGGCTTTGTTCATTTACCGGGTTCATGGGATGAGATCATTGCTGCTGCCCGCATCAAGGCTAAAGGTAATAGATTTCCAGCCAATGTCTTCAAATGTGGTTTTGCTGCCATTGTTTATCATGTATGGGTCGAGAGAAACGCAAGAGTATTTGGGAGAGTTCGTCGCGACGTTGAGCATGTATGGAGGGATATTGTGTTTGATTGCGGTGCGCTAATCGGTACGTGGAGGCGGGTTCCCAAAGGTTAGCGTGAATGGACCCTTTGTCGGGAGTGGAAAATTGATTATGACAAAGTTACATCTTTTAATTTTTCGAAAGCTAGTTAGTTTCTTATGATTGATTGTAAGTCTCGTGTTTGCTTTGTTTGAATGTTTGTTTACTTGAACATAACTTTAACTTTCTAGGTTTGTTAGAAAGTTAAAGGAGACTATGTCCGTTTTTTTCCCGTTTTGGGTTTTTTTAATGAAATGACAATAAGTCGTTTTCCCAAAAAAAAAGAAAAACAGGGGACCCTCTGTTCCTCTTGAATTCAGAATTCCTGAAGAAGCTTGGAGCAATAAAAAGGTAAACCTTTCTTATTTGAAAGTGTTTGGTTGTTTATTATATGTTCATAATAATGAATGTGATAGGAGCAAGCTTGATCCAAAGTCTAATAAATGTTTTTTTATTGGTTATGGTGATATCGAGTTTGGTTATCATTTCTGGGATAATCAAAATCGGAAGATCATTCGTAGCAGAAATGTTATCTTCAATGAATAGGTTCTCTACAAAGATTGTGTTGGGAAGACATCAGATGGTGATTCCAAGTTGGAAGAGACTGGTATAGTCGATTTGAGAGAATTTTCAGCTGAATATATACCGGTTGTCGAAAAAGAACAATGTGTTGTTGAAGATGAAATCGTTGAGAACGTGGCCCCAGAGGTAAATCAGCAAACACCGGTTATACAGTTGAGAAGATCATTAAGGAATCGAAAACCAGTTGAGAGGTGGTCTCCATCTATGAACTATATCTTATTGACAGATAGAGGTGAACCTGAATGTTATGAGGAAGCAATAAAATCTGATGAATCAATTAAGTGGGAGTCTGCTATGAAAGAGGAGATGAATTCTTTGATGTTGAATCAGACTTGGGAGCTCACTGAGCTACCAAAGGGAAAAAAAACACTTCACAACAAATGGATCTTCAGGATTAAAGAAGAACATGATAAAACCATGAGGTACAAGTCAAGGTTGGTTGTGAAAGGATTTCAACAGAAATGAGGTATTGACTACAATGAAATCTTCTCTCCAGTAGTTAAATTGATGACAATCAGAACTATTTTGAGTTTGGTTGTGAAAGAAGACCTTCATCTTCAACAAATGGATGTCAAAACTGTTTTTCTTCATGGTGATCTAGATGAAGAAATTTATATGCGACAACCAGAAGGATTTGAAATCAAAGTAAAAGATGAGCTTGTGTGTAAACTTCAGAAGAGTCTATGTGGTTTGACACAGGCTCCAAGACAATGGTACAAGAAGTTCGATAGCTTCATGAAAAGTAACAATTTTTTGAGGTGTAAAGCTGATCATTGCTGCTATATCAAGAGGTTTGATAAATCGTACATTATTCTACTCCTCTACGTTGATGACATGTTGATTGCTGGAGCAAGTTTGTATGAGATTAACAAGCTTAAG
Organism: Impatiens glandulifera; assembly: GCF_907164915.1. NCBI lineage: Eukaryota > Viridiplantae > Streptophyta > Magnoliopsida > Ericales > Balsaminaceae > Impatiens > Impatiens glandulifera. The sequence goes on from NC_061865.1 coordinate 33,800,835, forward strand.
AAAGAGTTGTTTGAAAGTTTGCAATGAAGGATTTGGGTGCTGCAAAACAAATCCTTGGGATGAGGATTTTCAGGGATGAAGAAGTTCTCAAGCTTTTACAAGAAGAATATGTGAACAAAGTTCTTAGTAGGTTCAACTTATATGATGCAAAACCAGTTACTACCCCCTTAGCTAGTCACTTCAGACTATCTAAAGATCAGTCGCCTTCAACAGAGGAGGAGAAATATTACATGGCAACTGTTCTGTATGCCTCTGCCATTGGTTGTATTATGTATGCGATGGTTTGCACAAGACCAGACATAGCACATGCAGTGAGAGTTGTTAGCAGGTTCATGAGCAACCCGGGTAGACAACATTGGGAAGTAGTAAAGTGGATACTACGATACTTAAGAGGAAGTACGAGTCTCGCTTTGTGTTTTCGAAAGTCTAATATGGGTTTGGAAGGATATGTTGATGCTGACAATGGTGGTGATGTTCATAGTAAGAAGAGCACTACTAGGTACATTTATACTCTAGGAGGTACTGCAATCAGTTGAGTTTCAAAATTGCAGAAGATTGTTACTCTTTCTAGTTGTGAGGCAGAGTATGTTGCTGTGACAAAGGCTGCTAAGGAGATGATGTGGTTACAACCCTTTTTGCGAGAATTGGGTCAAGACTACGAGGGAAGTGTGTTGCGATGCGACAGTCAGAGTGCCATTCATTTGGCAAAGAATCCTGTTTATCATGGCAGGACGAAGCATATACAGGTTCGTTATCATTTCATCCGGTCAACTTTAGAAGATGGAGTATTAGCTCTTGAGAAGATTCCCGGGAGTGAGAATCCAGCTGATATGTTGACGAAAGCTGTGACAAATGAGAAACTGAAGTTGTGTGCAACTTCAGTTGGTCTTCTTCGTTAAGACACCGAATGGAAAGCCACTACCGATCGAGAGATGATGAAGTGAGTCTCCAAGTGGGAGATTGTTGAGTTATGGAGCCTACACTTATAATAAACTCTACATTGTTAATTAGAGTTTATTGGGTTTTCTTTTTTTGGTTTTGGGCTTGGGCCTGACCAAAGTTATTTAGGTTTATTACCTGAATGTTTACCCAATAAATATGTGATTATTAAGGGTTTACATGGTTGAGAAATAATTCTAGAGAGATAAAGTGTGAGGCAAAAACTCTATATTCCTTCTTCTTCTTCATAGTAAATTTGGTGGTGGCTGAAGTGGATGTAGCTCAATTTGAGTGAACCACTATAAATCTGTGTGTTCTTGTGTTCTTCTTTCTTGTGTTTTTTATAGATTGTTTCAAGCTAGTCGGATTTAGGAGATACAAATCCTAACATGGTATTCACTCATTGGGAGAGAAGGTGGAGGAGATCTCCGGCGTCAAGAAATTACTTAGAGCCATACCACAAACATACATGCAGAGATCGAGCAATTTGGTGACCTCAAGAATATGATAATCGAGGAGATCGTCGGTCGTCTCAAAATCCACGATGAGAGACTTCGCGACTATAGAGACTAAGAGCAGGAGCACCTATTTCTCACGCATGATGAATGAATGTCACAAATGAAAAAAAACGGAGAATTCAAATTTTCTTTTGTATCGTCGAGTTGTAGTGACAATGGTGGAGATAACCGAGATTGTGGTAATAGGCAAGGTGAAAGGAGAGGTCGTGCAGAAAGATCACCTCGACAAGAAGACACCTTGCCCGAAAAAGACAAGATTTCAATGAAGTGTTACACTTGTAAAAAGTACAAGCACTATGCATCTTAGTGCCCTAACAAAAGGTCTGACAATAAGGCAAACCTCACTAGCTTCTATGGAGAGGATCCAAAATTAATGTTTGTTGAGGTAATGCCGAATGCTTTTCCCAAAGATGATGAGGCAAACCTCGCAAGCTTCTATGATGAGGAGCCAACATTAATGTTTACTACGGGAGTGACAAATGCTTTTCCTAGAGACGAAGAGACAAACCTTGAAGAGTTCATGCAAGAACCGTCCAAGGAGGAACCATATGCGGTGTTGCTTAATGAAGAGAAAGTCATGGAGAAACTCCTCGCAAGTAGCGATGAGTGTAATTACATCGACGTGTGGTACCTTGACAATGGAGAAAGCAACCATATAACGGGCCATTGATAGAAGCTCAATGAGTTCAACGAGAAAATAACTGGAAATGTGAAGTTCAAAGACGTAAGCAAGAGGCATAGGTTTCCTGATCCAGCTTGTAGGAAAATTCGTGTGAACAAAGATGTCGTGTTCAAGGAGGAGAAGTAGTGGGAGTGGTGCAACGATAACAACGAGATCGTACAAAATTCTATGGAATTTAGAATCCTACAAGATGTCTATTCGGAGGCAACACTATTAGAGATGGATCGTGATGAATTGTTGTTGCTCACCATCGATGAGCCAACAACATATCACGAGGAGACAATCGAAGAGTCGTGGAATGAGGCCATGAAGAAAGAGATCGAGTCCATCAAGAAGAATAAGACATGGGAGCTTAGCGACTTACCACCTGGTCACAAGACCATCAAGTTAAAGTGAGTTTTTAAGTTAAAAAAAGACAGTGAAGACAACATCCTCAAGTACAAAGCGAGATTGGTAGCAAAAGACTATGTGCAGAAGCAAGACTGGCTTTGAAGAAATATTTGCACCGGTGGCAAAACTTGACATAGTTAGACTAATTTTTGTCATTAAGACTCATCATGGATGGGAGATCCACCACTCTGATGTCAAATTATTATTTTTCATTGGTGATATTGAAGAAGAAATCTACGTTGATCGACCTGAAGGTTTATCATAAAAAATAAAGAGCACAAGGTATACAAGTTATACAAGGCTCTCTATGGACTACGTCAAGCACAAAGGGCATGTAACACTTTCCTCAACAAGAGAATGAGGAGTCTTGAGTTCGTGAAATGTTCACAAGAATAGGCTGTGTACTAGAGAACCCATGGAGAAGAAGTACTCATTGTTGGTGTATACGTTGACAATTTGATCGTGACAAGATCAAGCATCAAGGGTGTTGAGGAGTTCAAAATAAAAATAATGAAGGATTTCGAGATGAGTGATCTCGAGCTACTCCCGTACTATCTTGGTATCGAGGTGGAACAGAAGAAAGATAACATCGAGGTGAAGTAGAAATTTTTTGCGAAGAAGGTGTTGAAATAGTTTGAAATGGAAGATTGTAACTCAAGCAAGTATCCGTTAGAAGCAAAGTTGCAGCTTGGAAAGGATGTGCAAGGAAGCTTAGTGGATCAAAAGAATTATTGGCATATCATCGGGTGTCTCTGGTACTTGACGCTCACTTGACCATATATATCTTATATAGTTGGCATAGTGAGTCAATAAATAGAGTAGTCTACCACTCTACACAAACTTGTAGTAAAATACATTCTTCGTTATGTGAAGGGAGCGACAAGCTATGACATTTAGTTAAAAAGAGGTCGAAAAATTGAAGAACTCGTTGGTTTTACTAATAACACCTAGCCGGTGACATAAACGATAAAAAAAGCACCGGAAGGATGGTGTTTTATTTTAACGGGAATTTGATCACTTGACAATCTCAAAAGCAATGAACTATTACTTTATCTTCATGTGAGGCAAAGTTTATGGCATTTTCTACAGCGTTGTGTCAAAGACTTTGGATGAGAAACTTGTTGAGTGAGATGCTCGGATGCGAGTCGAGGTCAGTAACCCTTTATGTTGAGAACAAGTCTACAATAGCATTAATGAAGAATCTGATGTTTCATGAATGTAGTTAACATATCGACACTCGGTTCCACTTCATCCGTAAATGCGTTGAGAACCGACAAGTCATTGTAGAGTTCATAAGCACTAGAGATCAATAAGAAGACATTCTTATCAAGACACTAGTAGGAGTCAAATTCAAGGAAATGCGAGAGCTGCTCGACGTGAAGAATCTCGAACCAAATCAAGTTTATAGGGGAGATTGTATGTTTAAACATTGATTGTCAGCAAAGTGAAAGTTGTTAGCATTTATTATCTTTTATAAAATTAGGGGCTTATTTAATTATTAATGGGTTTGGACCTGTATGTATAAGTAATTTATGATTTCTAGGCTACTTTATTCCTTTATAAGGGTTGTTGGTAAATGCCGATATACAACACTTAAGTCTCTTAAAAACTTTTCTTCTTTAATAAATCTTATCATCCTTCCCAATTTTTCTAGAGTTTCATTTCTTCATAACTATTCTCAGAAGATCCAATAATCAGAACCAATAGAGTAATAATTTCGTCATCCTCTAGAAGAAATTATAAAAAGAACAATGTAGTGTATTCACATTTCTTTAACTTAATTTATCAATGACATGAAATGTCTATTAGGAATAATGATGTGATGATGATACTTATTGGCCAATTGTTGACTTAGAATAAATTATAGAATGAACAATGTAGTGTATTTACATTTCTTAACTAATTTATCAATGACGTGAATTGTCTAGGAATAATTATGTGATGATGATGCTTATTGGTTGATTGTTGACTTAGAATAGCCCGAATGAGAAGGAGAATTATTAACGTTAGTTGGAACTGGATAGTAAAAATATTTGTTGGATACTGTTAATTTTCCTATTCTCGGTATGCTTGCACCATCGAGGTCCACCCCCTTCTTTGGAGCCATAATCCTTATTTAGGACGTGGTTAGGTAAAGACAATAGGTTGTTTAGAAGTTGTGATGTGATGTTCGTTTGAGTAGATATTCCTAGGCAAAGTTAGAGGTTCAAGGTTATTATCGATGTCGATCACAAGGTGTGAGCATAAGTCACATGTAGCGGTTATGATTTTCCATTATGTAGTTAGATTGAAGGATTGCGGGCGTTTAAAAGTGAGTGTTCGGGTTTTGTCCACATTTTTAATTTCCAGTTAGGTTGAAATAATGATATCCAATATGCCATATAGTTCATATAACACTAGTGTCTTGTTTTAAACTCATACAGTTGTTTTAAAAAGAAATATAAATGCATTGTAGATGCAGGAAATACAACTCCTTACCTTATGTTTCCATGTACAAGCTAAAATCACAAATGTTTATAGCCTAAGCATGTCTAATTTTGGTCCGAGTCGTTTCCCGTAGTGAGTCGGGTGGTTTAATCAATGATTAATGATTGTTTGATTATATCTTATTTTATTATAATTTCTGAAAACAAATAAAATGATTCACCATATTTTCTCTAAAAGTTGGGATATAAACATTATCTTTGCTTGTTTTGGCATATTTTTTTATCATTTTGTCTAACTTGTAGTATGCATCGTTTCTGATGGGTGGATTCACAAATTACAAATAAAATATATGTGCAATCTCAACATTAAACATGACATTTTGTTATGTTTATTATAATTTTTTAATGCATTACAGGTGGTAACCATTTTTATCTTGAATCACTTATTGGTTTTGTACATAGGTTCATCACTAATACTCTAAAAGTATTTGGCATCTTTGCTGTTGTCTATTTCAAACCTAAATATGGACAACCAAGATGCATTCTTAAGGACATGGTACCTCAAAATTTATGTTAGCTTTACGTATTGAATTATCAAAATTATTTAAATGTCATGTGTTTTCTAAAAATGCCAAAATATTTTGGAGGAGAGACCGTTATTTGAAGAACAAGCGTGTGAGGGCATATCACAGAGGCCCTTTTTCACACATAACCAAACACTGAACCCAAAATAACTTTCTGAAAAAATTTGTTCTAGTTCCTAGTTTCCCATTAAGTAAATTAGGAGTTGACTCTAATAAAGTTTAACTAGTTTAAGATTGATTGTCTTAGAGATGTGCTCCTACGGGTTGGTCTCATGGCTTTATCGATCTATTGGAATTCTTGGAAACTGGAAAGATACTCGAGTCTAGCATACCATTTTCATTCCTCGTTCCAATCGGGATTAGATATAAAATAAGACATGGGGTGATTCGAGTTGATTTCTCGGCATGACCAATTATACATCGTATAGGTTCCCATTCACTATTTCACCAAGTGCATAAAGTAAGCTTCGTACAAAGTGTTAAAGTCGTTTCATGTATCCAAGTTCATCCGAAACAATATCATTAACAGATACGGTGTCTCGCACTCGGTGATTTTCGACAATAGACTACACTTCCAAGGATAATTTCTCAAGGTGCTCGAGGAGTTCAAGATCAAACATCACAAGTCTTTACCCTACCAACCATAGATCAACAGAGAAGACGAAATATCGAATAAGAACGTGATGACCATCATAAAGAATATAACTCATACCTAAAAAGGCTCTCACGACAAACTACCTTATTATTGGGGTTTTTAAACAACTGTCCAAGCTTTGTTGAGTGAAACGACTAGTTGGTCTATAACATGGAGGAAATTTAGTCAATTAAGATTAAAATTCCCACTTTGATAGTGTTCCTCGAGGCTCGGATTGTTGAAGAGAACTAGGTCAAGTCACACTATGATCGGCTCACATTGAGGACAAGATGTTAAACACGCTTTGAAGAACTCAAGCCAGACGCGTTCAACAAAAATGTCAAACTAAGGAATCTTTAGGAATGAGATATATTGTTCAAGAAAACACGTGATCTCATGGACTCGTGGGGGAAATTTCAGCCCTGATGGGAAGGCCCATTCCTTATTAAGGAGATCCTCTCCTATGGAGTAGTCCAGTTGACCACCATCGACGCTCTCAAGAAGTACTTTGTTTTGAGAGAAGGAGTAGACGAGTGATGCAAACTATCCCGAGACGGATGAATGATATGTAGGGTTCTAATATTTCCAAACTTTGAGGGTTTAGAAAAAATTCAAAGTGTTTTCCAAAACACAAAAGGAAAGAAGAAAAAATTAAAAAATTCCAAACAAAACAAAAGAAACAAAAAGACGAAAAATTATAATAAAACTTCATCACATTACTAAAGGCATTTTCCAAAACAAAACAAATTATCATTACTTTGAGGTACATCATAACCTAATTTCTTCAAAAGGGATATGTAGGCAGCCAAACATTTGGGGTCGGTCAAATTATTTTCATTCTTTCAAAGTACACGACCTCTCTTTCGAAAACAAAAAAGAATGAACAAGGATGTTATGAAACAAGCAAGTAATAATCGTCTAAAAAGGAACCCAATAATTTCCTTGAGATTCGAGCAAAGTGTTATCCAATTGTATTTCATCTTTATCTTTTACTTTTAAATAAAATATAATCTGAAGGAGGCTCGTGCAAAATCAAAGCCAAGCTTCAGCCACATGGGTTAGGATGATAAGCTTGCTTCAAAAAATATTGATTTAGAACTCAAGGCTAAAAAAAGAGAGAGAAAAATCAACAAGCAAAGTATTCATTAAGGTTGAGATATTTAAATGTTCACTTGATTGTCCACCAAATTTCTTCGTTTTGTTTACCAAATGCAATGACAAGCGTACCAATTTTGTCTGAAATCACCGCTTGATTTTATACCAAAACTCTTCGTTTTGTTTTCCAAAATCAAGGACAAGAGTATCGATTTTTTCAGGTATACCAATGATACAAAATAAACTGAACGCTTTCGTGATGGTTGAAGTATTGAAATCACCATGTGTTGTTGACCTAGGCTTGTGTCTTGATTGTAAAATTTCAAGAGTATTAATGTATTGATTCTCTTAGATATATCATAATTTGTAATATATTTGTAATTGGTTGATGTATTAATTTCACCATTTGTAGATCACAAAGACTTTTATCTTAATTACTTGAAAGCAAAGGACGCAAATGTATCGATTCTACCAAATACATCATAAGTATAATAAAAATCAAAGTCAAGATTTATAAAATCATCTCCCAAAAAGAGAGAGTGAAGTATGTTGAAATTCCAAAAATATTTAGCCTAAGGAAATAACTTGATAGAGACATTGAGTTTGTGACGTGAGCCAAAATTCCTTTTATAAAATTAAACACACGAAGCAATCATTTGCATACGAATTGTAATCCATTAATGATGATATGTGCGTCGTAAACAATAAAATGGAAAATCGTCCTTCTTTTTAGATGGTCAAGAAAGGCCGAAAATATTTTGATCTAGGAACGATTGTTTGAATAAAGAGATCAAGGTTCTTTCCATATCTTAATAAAATAAAAGAAGACCTTAAAATTGTTAAAGGCTTTCTTCTAATAAAAAAGGAAAATCTTCAAAATGAATGAAAACACGAGTTTCATCCATGAGAACCCTTATAATGCTACTCAATCTTCAATTTGAATTAAAATCGAATATGAAACTATACCTAAACTAATAAATTGAAAATCAAAATTTTATTGAATCAAAAATGTATATGAAGATTGGAAACAATTTGAGCGCTTACAAAGCTTCTAGGAACTTCTAGTGATGATTTATAAGTCAGCTCCAAGCATACAACAAACTCTTACAACAAAATTGAAAATTGAAAGACTTTAAGCTTGATAGGATCGGGATCGCCGATAGAGGACCGGGGTCCGGCTAAAGGAGAACGCTTACACACACAACAGTTGATACTAATCCAGTTAAAGATTAATATCGGTCTCAACACTACACAAGTTGTCACAAACTCTTGAACCGGGTTCAAGTGTAGAAGTAGTTTGTTTCAAGTTGAACCAAAACACACTGATTGGATGACAAGCGTGATTGAAATAGATAAAGAACACAACACAAGATTTATGGATGTTCAGAGATAAAACTCCTACGTCACCCCTTCTTCTCAAACCGTGAGAAGAATATTCACTAAGAATATTTACTCACACCTTACAATACGTCAAATAACCGAGACTTATTTACTGCACGTTATTGACTTATAACTCTTACCAGGAATGAATTGTAATACACTTTTGGACAGATTGTAATGTAAACACAATAGACTTGTGTTGAAGACAGTTTATCACTTGATAACTTTTTTAGACTCTTGATCGTGTAACTGTTGCTTATATTCTTCAACTTCTCCTTAAATAGTGGAAATATGACTACAATCATATTTCTCTTTCAACGGATACCTGTATGGTAATCCTTGAATTTGATTGGTTAGTCAAAATGAGTTGCATGGCATTAAATGCGGTTGCTGCTTCCCAAGGAGCAACACAGCCGGCCAGTTTGTCCTTTATTGAGCTTAACAACTGGTCAGTTTTGACAGGTACCTGCTCCATGGAGGCTGCGCTTGGACTTATACCAAAATAGGTATCTGACCACTTTGCAATCTTCTACAGTTTGCAGTTTATCAACAGACTTGTATCAAAGAGGAAATGACACAGTCTGTATATTTGAAAATATCCTTCTACATATTCTCAAAGTGAACATATTGCATCAAAATGGAAATTTCCAGCAGTTCCTTATCTTTTATTTGATCTGTTGCACTTCCCGTTAATTTGTACGACCGCTTTAGGATTGATCCAATGATTTTGAGCCGACCGAACTTCGTATCGGTTTGCTATTTCAACATCGGTTGACTGGTCTTACTTCCTAAGAGTAACGACCGATCTTTAAGAAGTTTCACCGATCCTGAAATTAAGCCGAACCGATCTTCTACTAAGACTGTTACCGAGAAGATAGATTAATTAGGGAGTTCCGATTTGTGTCGCTTCTATGGTATCTGTTCACCAACCAATTTGAGAATATGACTGCTCCCTGCTTTTCCTGCACAAACGGTTAATTTGGTTAAGTTCTTTAGATAGTTAATTACTTATTAATTAACTATCTAATTTATCTAACAATTTCTCCATTTTTGATTATTTAAGTTAAATATTCAAAACTCTGTAAGCGTTAGTCGGTTAAAAGGAAACAGTTTGATTTGAAAATTTTGAGAAATGTTTGAATATTTTGAGAAAAATAAAATAAATTTGATTTGAGAAAGATTAAAAAAAAATTGATTTCTTTAGCAATTTCTCCCTTTTTGATATTTTTAATTAAAAATGATCAAAACCAGCATTTTTGAAATTAAAGCCATATCATTAAGTTCCTAAAAATATTCATAATTTCCCAAAATAGTAGCTTAAATAAATAGTAAAGTAAACATAAGCATAAAAATAAAAGTAGTGGTTAGTGGCTCCCTCCATCCGGTTTGTTGAGTAGGTCGGTGAAGTAGCTATATATGAATCCGCGACCCGATGATGTAGCAGCTCCGGCTAACCAGGGACCCCTTCTTGTTTGAACAGGGACACTTAATCCAGGATTTCTTAGACTTTGAGCAGTATTTCCTACCGAGCTTTCTCCTCTGTGCATTCGCTGATCTGACTGAGCAACAGTAGGGACAACTCGAATTGGAACTACCTCGATAGGTTGGGGCCTTGCCCTTCGTTTGCGGTTTAATGGCTGATCATCTTCATCATCTTCTTCACCGGTCATATTTTCATAGTTAGGATCGGAGTTCACTGGTGCATCAGTTTCCGGTTCGGTGTTCATTGTTGCCGACTCTTGAGCCCTTTTTCTTTTAGATGCCACCCTCGTCTTTTGAGTAATCGGAGGATATGCGTGTTTTTCTTTATCCATCTTCTCTTGAAGGATTTGAGCCGCTCTCTCATTTTCTTCTTCGACTACCTTAGCCTTGGCATTTTCTTCATCTTGGATTCACCAGGCAATTTCTTCATTTAATCTCAGTTTTTCGGCGTCGGACATGCCTTGATTTTTCACCATCTCATATAGCTGTAGTGAAATAGCTTGAACCGATGATAGAGATTGCTCGGTTACCTCTTGGACTTGCGCCAATTTGTTATCATGAGATTGAGATGAAGAGGCTTATTCTTTCCGAATTTCATTGACTTGAGCCTCCATGGATGCCTACCACGGAGCCATGGATTTCTTGATCATTTCTTCAATTAGTGTTTTCATTCGGTCTTCGGAAATTGGAATCAGAGAATCGACCGACTAGTGTTGCATCGGAGTCACGTCGTGAGAATGAGCGTGAAGAGACATTTCCGTACTTGTCGATTTATCAATGCTAGTTTCTCTTGATTTATTTCGGTCAAATGAATTACTCAATGGAGTCTTGGCCGATTTAGAGGGAGACGGATTGGCGATTACCTTGTCATGTTCCTCTTCGTTTACTGGAGTGTATATAAGGGAGTTCGGGTGACCGGAGGAGTGTTCGTTTTCTGACCCATGGCGCTAGTCCCCGGTTTCAAATATTTCTTGTACCGATGGAGACTATGGCGGTTTTGAAGATTGACCGACCTCAAAGTGGGTTTTCTCGACACGGTTTTCATCTTGTTGAGTATCTTATACTTCGTCAGCCGGTGTTTCATCATTTTTGTAAACCATTGCGTCAAGATCTTTCATTATATTTTTTAGCATTGAGAGGACAATACCGTTCACTCCGGTGAAATCTTCATTTGACCTGAAGTCCTCTTCCATCTTCGTAATAATCGGTAGAAAATCATTAAGTCTTGCATTAGCTTCGGCGAAATGATATCTTGATAAAGCTTCGTTGACGGAGGTTGTGTTTGCCATAGCAAAAGCCACTTCTTCTAAATTTAGGAGCTCTGATCATTTCTTCTACTCCGGTACCTCGGGAAGAACATTTTTTAAACTAATCTCCATTCTTGAATTTGACCATACATAGAACATGTTGGAAGTGTGCAGTTCCCTTTCATCAACCTCCTTGAGGATGTCAGTCACTATATTTTTGGTCTCTTACTCTTTTTCTTGAGGGCCGGTGTTTCAACCGAATCTTCAGCAAATACTTCCTCCTCATGAGGACTTGGATTGACTCCGGTTTCGGTTTGAGTCATTTCCTGGTCTTCATTTTATTTTGTTGGCTCCTCGACATTTTCTTGCCCAAGGTCGGTTTGCCGATCACCTTCAGAACTTGTCCGGTCAGTTTCAGCATTCTAACCGATTGCATCAACATCACTAGTCACATCGGTTTCTTCCATCCAATTGACTCTATCCACAACGTTGTTAATCATATCTCACATCGGTTGAACCTCTAAGGTCGCAACTTCAACCGGCATGGATGCAATGTCCTTGGAAACATGAATAGAAGAGGAAATAGGAATATTTATCTCATTGTGGATGGATTGTTCTGGAAGAGGAGTTCCCTTTGATCTTGAACGGATTTCCGCGTTGGTAGTAGACTCAACACGAGTCTGAATATTGATGAGAGAGGCCATGCAGTTTTCCGGAGCGGTGAGTATGGAAATGGTGGGTATAGGAGCGGTTTTAGTTTCCTCATTATCGGTGTTGATTTCTTCAACAACCTTTCTTTTACCCTTCCCCTTCTTGGCCTTCCCTTTTGGTTCTTTCACCTTTGGTTTCTTCACATTTGGTTCATTTACCTTGAGTTCTTTACCCTTAGCGGCTCTAACACAGTTTTTCTCGATGTTTTCAGAATTTAAAATCTTGTTGTTAGAGAGAAGGATACCTAGTCCGGTAGGAATATTGAGATGGAGCATAATCTTGTCGATCTGCATGGCATAACCTAAGCACCGGTTGGTCTTAGGAGACACCATCTCGCATAAACTTTCAAATAAAATGCCTTCCTAGTTTATCTGATCATCCAATAGTATGTCGACCATCATTTCGAATTTCGATCGGGTGATGCTGTCGAAATTACCCCTAGCCTGAAGTGCCTTAGATACAATGTCGTAGAGGATTCGATATTCGAACCGCAAGGAGCCTTTCTTTCCGTTCAGTTGCGCCGGTTCACCGGTATTGGAAAGAATCATTTGGATATTTAAGGTTGAATCCTCTGAAAGGTCGGTTGAAAAGTCACGCCCCTCTGTTGAAAGATGAAGGGCTTCGGCGAAAACCTGTTCGGAAACCTCAAGCTTTTTTCCGCCCACTTCAGCATGGATGATCTTCTTCTTTATTTTTGCTGTATTGAAGAACACTCGTACAGCGCCTTGATAGCATATGAACGGACCATCGAAGAAGTGCTCCAACCCCGATTTCTTGATACTGTCCATGATCTTCTGAACTTTGGTTGTTCCAGCGTTCTTGATATCTTCGAAATTGACCTAAATGATGTGAGTAAACAACACATTATCTCATCCCATGATTAAGCTTTGAAGATTGAGTGATTTTATAGAGAGAGAATGCAAAGATAGAAATATTTTAAGAAAAGTGATAAGTTGTGATTGAAGAAAAATGTACATGTGCCTTTATATAGGATGAGTTTGACGGTTGAGTCACTCAACCGTCAAAGGTTTTCGTACGGCCACCTTGAAAAGGCGCTAAAAATTTCCCACCAAAATAAAGGCGGTAACTTTCGGCAATAAGATAATTAAAAACGGTTCATTAATGTGTGGTTAGTTTTGTAGCGGTTTAAAATGAGACCGAAATAAATTAACTATAAGCATTTGATGAAAAACAGCTAAGTTAAAACATTTAAAAACATAGAACAGTCAAATTTAAAAATGCAACAACCGGTTGTTCATTAAAGACAAGTACAAGAATGATAATCTTAATGCCTAACATCTGCCCTCCTAATTCAACTTTCCACCGATTCATTGGTTAGTATGTTGGCCGGGTTCACAGGGGATCCCGGACCGAGATTAGGGTTATGAGCCTAAAAAAGTCGGCTGAGTTGAGGAGCGTAACAGATCTTCCTTCGAGGAGATAAGATAATCATCTTCTAATTTCGAAAATGATCGAGGACCAATTGATTGGAGTGTTGCTGACAATGGAAATCATCATATCATATAACTTTCTTGTGTAGAACTGATTTGGTATCTGACACAAGATAGATCTATCGATGATATCATGAAAGACTTGAATGTGTGGGCTCAAGTTGGATTTGAGACCGTGGTTGTTGACCGGACACAGGGAGTTGGAGAAAAAGAATAAAAATTCTTCGTTTGTACTTGTGAGACAAAAGGGGAAATCCGAAAATCCTTCGGAAGGAAGATCAAAGAACTGTGAGACTATTTCTTCAGTGATCTGGAAGGGTTCTCCTCTTACAAAAGATACTATTGCTCCACCCATTACGATGGCGTGAGAAAAGAATTCGATGACTTCACTCTCTAGGATAGATTCGGATCCTTCGAGGAATTTTCTCAGACTGGAGTTCTCAAGGGATTCAAAGACGATTTCCTTTGTTTCGCTGTCACGAGATGATAGAACCGAATCAAAGTTGATAATGAAAGATGTTAGAAAAGCTGAATGATTCACGTTGAGAATATGAGGTAGAAGATGAATGTCTCATTTTAGAGAGATAATCGAAGTAGGAATGTTGTGATTTGAGTGAAAGAGAATTGCTTTTTAAATAGGAGATCGATTTTGAAAACATTTAAGAATCTCATTAAATGAGGAATCTAGCCGTTAAGAAACATCTTGTCATATTTCCCAAAAGGGTACTTTTTGAGACTTGGAAAAAGGAGTTTCTTTTTTAGTAGAATATCTTGGGAATGTACAAAGAAGACTGACCAATTTAAAAGTAACTGGTCAAAATTTAAAAATCTTGTTTAAGAATACTTTTGAAAACGAACAGTATTTTGAAATATCCGATTTTGATAGGAGAAGCGGCAGCTTCTCCCTGAGAGTATGTCAGGTAAAAAATAATATAAACATATATGAATTTTTGAGGTTAACCATTTTTTAAATAAATCTGAAATCCATTTAAGTCGATGGTTCATTGAAAGGATAATACATAACCGATATGAGATGCAAAATAGTCGGTTTATTTTCAAAATACATAAAAACGTTTGATCCTAGGATTAATGATTTAGAGGTCCAAGAGCTGGATTTCTTCTGATTCTTGCTTTGTTCACCTAGTCGATGTATGCTTGGATCCTCTCCTTTGTCAAGAGTTGGATGGGATAGAGGATAGCTCCTCAACAGAGGAAGACATCAAGATCGAAAAATAAAACGCACAGATGGGGAGCGTATCCAATCATTCTTCCGTTTCAGGAGATCATCTTCTTTAGATTGTTGAAGATGATCCTAGACCAATTCACCGGAGTGCCTTCGGTGATAGCAACCATCATCTCGAAGACCTTTTGGGAATATGTTTGAGTGTTTTCTTTGGCAAGAATATTCTTACCAATGATCTCACTCAAAATTTGGAATTCAGTTTGAAGAGAGCTTTTGGCACCATAGGTGTCCACCAGAGTCATAATTCTGGAGAAGTGATGGCGCATCTCATTGATGACCATGGGTGAGAAGGAGAGGTCGGTGAAACCTTCAGTAGGTAGTCCGCAACCACGTGCAGAGTCTATCTCGCTAAAGACATTAAATTGGCTTTGGATTTCGGCAAGGATAAGATCTTCCCTAATGACCTTGGCAATGCTAAAGAATTCGAGGACTACATCATAGTTTATGGCGTATCTGTCCTCTAAGAATGGTCTTAGACCGGAATACCCAATTTGCCGGAAAGTTGCACAGACCTCAATGTCGTCACTTTGAATGATTCGAAATCAGCTAGAAAAATTGTGTTTGAGAGAGAGAGAGACATTTTTGAAGAGTAGTTTCTTTGTGTTAAATATAAAGTTATTTGAGAAGATGAAATATGTGTTATTAAATAGCAAGGAATCAGTTTACATATCTGGTTACAATTTAAGTAAAGTTAGATATGAATGATGGTCATTTCAACATGGTTAATGATGGAAGGCATGTGTATTATATTTTCAAGAAATACTATTCTAGTGAAATGTCAGTCTCCTTTGAAAAGTGATAAACATAGGTCTTCACGTTGTTTGAGGTGAGACAGTTTTATTTTTCACAGGATTTTGTTCAAGCATATATGAAAAACATTGTCCAGTTGTCCCGTGTTGACTAAAAATGAAATTACCGAATTTATAGTGTAAGTAATCGGTTGGCTTTTGGTGACCGGTTTTTATAGAGATAGGTTATTCTGTTCTGAAGGGATATCGCTTCCGCTTGAAGCAGAAAACTGTTAGGCGACAATTATTCAGTTTAGAGAATAATCCATCTAATTTTTCCGATTCACTTAAGCTGCTCAATTTATTTACAGTTATTTCTGTAAATTGATTTAACCTATTTCAAGAGGAGACAACTTTCTAGCTTTATATACTTGATTTTCTTTCCTTTTGATCTTTTATGCACATAACAAATGCATTGTAAGTGTTTGACCGGTTTTTAAAGAAAATGCAGATATTTGAAAAGTCCGATCAGTTTTATAAGAGTGTCGAGAGCATGATTTCAGAAGCGGAAACTTCTCCCTGAGATTATGCCCGGTTTTTCATCAATGTAGATTATGAGAAAATATTGTTTTTCTAAAAGCACGTAGTAACATCTAAGGAATAAGTTGACCGCTATCAGCAAGTCCCAAAATAGTTCTAAAATAAGAGAACTTAGCTTCCTGTAGTGGCTTAGAGAAGATGTCGGCCACTTGTTGTTTGGTTGAGACATACTCTAGTCAGATATTCTTCTGCTGCACATGCTCCCGGATAAAATGATGCATAATGTCAATGTTCTTGGTTCTTGAGTATAACACCGGATTATATGTTATCGCTATTGCACTAGTGTTATCACAGAAGATTGGAGATTCCTCAGCTGTAATACCGAAGTCTCTCAGTTGCTGTTGAATCCATAAAAGCTGAGCACAGCAACTGCCAGCTGCGAGATACTCCGCTTCCGCTGTTTAGGTTGCAACTGAAGTTTGCTTCTTGCTATACCAGGAAACAAGTCGTTCACCTAGGATCCGGCATGTCCTACTAGTACTCTTCCAATCGATTTTACAACCTGCATAATCTGCATCAGAGTAACTCGTTAGATTGAAACTGGAATCCTTAGGATACCATAGTCCCACATCTTGAGTCTCTTTTAGATATTTTAAAATTCTTTTAGCTGCAGTGTAATGAGATTGTTTAGGAGTAGCCTGGAATCTCCCGCATACTCCGACCACAAACAGAATGTTAGGTCGGCTAACAGTTAGGTATAAAAAGGATCCGATTATTCCACGATAAGCTGTGATGTCCACTCTTTGACCGTCTTCATCCTTATCCAGCTTGATTGATGAACTCATTAGAGTGGAAGCTGCAGAGCCGTTTTCCATCCCAAATTTCTTTATCAGCTCCTTTGTATACTTGGATTGGTTTACGAAAGTTCCTCCTTCAATTTTCCAAACCTAGAGACCTAGAAAGAAACTTAACTCTCCCATCATACTCATTTCAAACTTGTCAGTCATCATCTTCGAAATTTTTTCACATAATTTAGGATCGGTTGAGCCAAAAATAATATCATCTATATAAATTTGAACAAATAAGATATGTTCCTTTTCCTCAAATTTAAATAGGGTCTTATCTACCGATCCTATAGTGAAGTCATGGTTGAATAAAAACTTTGTTAAAGTGTTATACCAAGCTCTAGGAGCTGGTTTTAAACCATAAAGTGTTTTGTCTAGCCTATACACATGACTAATTAAATTAAAAATTTTGAAACCAGGAGGCTTCTCAACATACACCTCCTCACTTAATTCACCATTTAGAAATGCACTTTTAACATCCATTTGAAAGACTTTAAAACTTTTGAAAGCCGCAAATGAAAGAAATATTCTAATTCCTTCTAGTCTAGCCATAGGAGAGAATAATTCTTCAAAATCAATGTCTTCTTCCTGTTTATATCCTTGGGCTACTAATCTAGCCTTGTTCCTTGTAACCAAACCATTTTCATTGAGTTTATTTCTGAACACCCATCTTATTCCGATGACCATTTGGTTTTTCGGTATTGGAACTAAGTGACAGACTTTATTCCTCTCAAACAGGTTTAATTCCTCTTGCATTGCTAAAATCCAATCGGGATCCAGCAATGCTTCATCCACTTTTTCGGTTCAATCTATGATATGAAGGATGAGTTTTCATATTATTCCAACAGTTGATGCCTAGTTCGGATAAGTAGAGAGGGATTACTTATAATAAGCTGTTACGGGCTGCTAATCAAAAACCTCGATCCAAAAATATTTTATGCACCCTTCTCTCGGCCCAAGTGTCTATATGGGTCAGTTTATGTTTTTTATGGAATAATTCTGTTTTGTTTACTTTCTCTCTTATTTCTCTTGAAACTGAATTCTGTTATTTTGAAAGTTTGTTGTAACCGAATACTTTTGGGTTAACCAGCCTCTTTTAATGGTGATGCCCACCCCATTTTTTGGGGCTATGAATTGAATATTGTGGAACTTGGTGCTCTAAGTTATCTCTCGGCCCTCCTCCCCCTCCTTGGACCGCTAGGTGTAATCTAGTGGTATTTCTCTGCTCCCCTTTAGCTCTTCTTTCCCTAACCTTGAATTCTCATCTCATTCTATGTCCGCTGCGCTTGAGTGTTGAATTCCACCATCGGTCCCTACAATCAAGAACCCGTTTCTTGAATTAAAGAACTTGAAAGGCCCGGTTATAGTTTAAAGTCTAACATCTTGGTATCAGAGCTGGCCGATTATCAACATGGTAGAAACTCACCAGCAATCAGAAATGGATGCGCTCAAGGCCCTCATTGAAAACCTGTCCCAACAAACAGCTGTGATGCAAGCTGCCATAGACCGAAGATTTGATGCGGCTGAAGAAAGAATGGAAGCCTTTGAGAGCAGGGCATCTGGAAATGTACAAGAACCCCACCACAGACCCTTTGATGATAATTCTTGCCACGGTCCTTCCCCATTTAGGCCCCCGCACCCTGGCCAGAACCGCGACCAACACTATGCTCCTCCTACTCGGCTATCCAAGGTCGATTTTCCTCGGTTTGATGGGTCGGATGTCGAGGGCTGGCTAATTTCTGCTGAGCAATTTTTCAGAGTGGACAAAACTAAGGATGCCACTAAATTAGAAATCTCCCCCATTCATTTTTATGGCGAAGCAAGAATGTGGTACGGGTCATATCTTCAAAACCGAAATCATATGGAGGCCTTATCTTGGGACGTGTTCAAAAGAGACGTTATGACTCAATTCGGGCCCTCTATACATGACACACCAATGAGACAGCTGATGAATTTAAAACAGGTTGGGTCGGTTCAAGAATATAATCTCCGGTACATGTCGATCTCTCAAAAGTTATTACATATGCCAAGGGAGTACGTCATATATTGCTACTTGTCTGGTATAAGGGAGGAAATTGCAAACTGCATTAGGCTGCGATTCCCAGATTCTTTAAACGAAGTCATGGCCATGGCTAAAGTCCAAGAAGCAACATATCGGTCCTTAATGAACAGTGGTAACTTGTATAGCGCTGAAGCATCGTTGCTGCCCACGCCATCCAATATCAACACAGCCGGGCCGAGCACTAATACTGACTTCAAGAATTCATCATATGAGTCCTCTTCAAATGCAAACCAGGGCCATGTTAAGCAATTAGACCCAGCATCAATGGATGAATAGCGAAAGAAGGGCCTATGCTACTCTTGTAATGAAAAATGGCAACCAAACCATAGGTGTAAATCAAAGTTATTCATGGTCTCGGCCAATCAAGAAGATCAAAAACCTGACCAAGAACCTGTTTTGGATGATCTACCTTCATTGCTCGGCCCAAGGGATGAACCAGCCATATCCTTACATACCTTGACCGGGTCCAAAGCTTTCCAAACGCTCCAGATTCTTGGCAAAGTTGGGAACCTGCCGGTGGTGATCCTGATTGATACAGACAGCACCCACAATTTTATCAATAGCAGGATTTTGGAGAAAATAGACCACAAAAGCATAGCAACCAGGGTGCAATCGGTTAGAGTGGTCGATGGGTCTAATGTGTTATGCTCTAGTGTTTGCAAGGACTTGAAGTGGTCGATGGAAGGCAATGAATACCAAACATAAATGAAGGTAATCTCCATGGACGGATATGATATTGTGTTGGGAATTGAATGGTTGATTACTCTAGGCCCGTCTTCTTGGGACTTTGAAAAGCTGACCCTATCCTATGAGAAGCAAGACAGAACCACGGTCCTAAAGGGGATTCCTCAGTCGCAGGCCAGTCTGATGCATGGAAACCAACTGGAAAAGACCTTAGATGAATATAATGTTGCTGCCAAAATGCAAATAAAGAGTAAGCCCGAAGGCTAAACTATTTCACTCGCGGCATTGACCTTGGAAGATATTCCTAACGATTTAATTAGAAGCTATGGCTCCTTCGATGCTGCTGTTATGCTGGTTCGGGAAAAAGACTTGGCCTGGATTTTTGAGCCAAGTATGGAGTTTAATCGAAGTTGGAAGAAATTATTTTTGCACCAGGCGTTGGGGACATTACAACAACCAAGGCCAGCTCTAAACTCTGAAAAACTTGACCTTAGGTGCACAGAAATTCCTCACATGGGCGGAGTGGCAAGCGAACCGACAGCGCAAAAGACCACAAGGACCCGACCAGTTCCACTACTGAAGTGATTCTGCCGAAAGTTTTTTGAGAAAATACGGTCTTATGCTGCGACCCTTGTTGAATGTGCCGAAGCCCGACCAAAGCAAAAGTTTTGAAGTTGAAGATGCGTATTAGAGGCTGACCAGTCCACGTTCTTTTCGTCGAAGGCGACGTACCTCGAAGGGGAGACTATGTTACGGGCTGCTCATCAAAAACCTCGGTCCAAAAATATTTTATGCACCCGTCTCTCGGCCCAATTGTCTATATGGGCCAGTTTATGTTTTTTATGGAATAATTCTGTTTTTTCTACTTTCTCTCTTAATTCTTTTGAAACTGAATTTTGTTAATTTGAAAGTTTGTTGTAACCGAATACTTTTGGGTAAACCAGCCTCTTTAAATGGTGATTCCCACCCCACTTTTTGGGGCTATGAATTGAATATTGTGGAACTTGGTACTCTAAGTTATCTCTCGGCCCTCCTCCCCCTCCTTGGACCGCTAGGTGTAATCTAGTGGTATTTCTCTTCTCCCCTTTGGCTCTTCTCTCCTTAACCTTGAATTCTCATCTCATTCTATGTCCGCTGCGCTTGAGTGTTGAATTCCACCATCGGTCCCAACAATCAAGAACCCGTTTCTTGAATTAAAGAACTTGAAAGGCCCGGTTATAGTTTAAAGTCTATCATAAGCTCAGGAGGATGATCTTTGTTCCATTTGAGATTCGGTCCAGAAATGTCTTCTAAGTGACCGGTTATTTGATTGAGGTTAGACAGATCGGTAGGCTGAACAATGTCAAGCCGATCGATTTCCTCAGCATACACTGAGGTGTCAACTTTTTGTTGTGAAGCAGCTTGATCCGGTTGAATTTCAGTGTTAACCGTTTGGTCATATAAAAATCTTTTGAAGACCAGAACCTCATCTTCACCATCAGAATGAATATTTAAGTTTTTCAATCTATTGTGTATATCAAAGGATGATGCAATATTACTTTTAACCGATTCATCAAAAACAATGTGTGATGATTTTTCAACAGTTAAAGTCCTAATATTGTACAACCTATATGCTTTAATTTTTGTCAACATCGAATTTTGCATCGAAAGCGGTCAAGTAATTTTTGTCATTGTTATGAATGTAACACTTACAACCAAAGATCCTAAAATACCGGATGTTAGGAATTTTGTCATGGTATACTTCAAAAGGCTTTTTGTTAAGATGTTTATTTAGCATGGATCGATTTTGAGTATAACATGCAGTGTTGATAGCCTCTGCCCAAAAATTTTGAGCAACACCTAAATCGGCTATCATGGATCTTGTGACTTCCTTGAGAGTTCGGTTTCTTCTCTCGGCCAATCCATTTTGTTGAGGGGTTCTAGAACTGGACAACTCGTATCTAATGTCAGATTCCTCAAGAAATGCAGTTAATGTGCTATTTGTAAATTATGTAACTCTATCACTTCTAATTTTAATTTCACGTATTGATTTCTCATTTTGTACTCTTCTAAGCATTCTGATCAGATTTGGATTAGCATGATTTTTAGATACCAAAAATATAACCCAAGTATATCTAGAATAATCATCAATAATTACCATGGTGTAGTTCATTCCTCCAAGGCTAGTGATCCTAATCGGTCCAAATAAATCCATTTGGAGTAATTCTAGACATCGGCTTGATTGAGTATTCCCTTTACTTTTAAAAGTTGATTTTATTTGTTTACTCATTTGACATGCAAAACATATTTTATCTTTAGCAAATTTCATGTTAGGAATTCCTTGAACTAATTCTTTAGTGCAAACACAGTTAATTGTTTTGAAGTTCAAGTGGTTTAATATTTTATGTCAAAGCCAATTTTGATCATTCTTAGCTATCATGCAAACCGAGTTATCACATTTAGTTTTCTAGTCTACTTTGTAAATATTTTCTAACTTATTTCCGGCCAGCAAGATACTATCTTGTTCATTTTTAACTAAGCATGCATGTTTATGAAATTCTACCGTATATCCTACATCGCACATTTGACTAATACTTAGCAAATTGAAATGGAGATTTTCAACAAGAAATACATTGTTTATAGTTAGGTTGCCATGGACAATCTTGCCCTTGCCCACGACTTTACCTTTGGAGTTGTAACCGAATATTATCATTGAGCCGGATTCCTGCACAATTTCGGTCAACAGCTTGCCATTTCCTGTCATATGCCTAACACAACCGATGTCCATGTACCACTCCGAATTTCCCAGTTGTTTAATCTGTTTGACCTCTTCCTCATTTTCCATGAGACAAGAGGTTCCTTCATCATCGCTATTCAAATCGGTATGTGCCCATAGACTCCCACCATCATCGGCTATCAACGCTTTTTGGATCTCCTTGTCTTGACCATTTTGCTGATGATCATCCCTCTGGTTGTGATCAGCTGGTTTCCAGTCATCTCTTCTCGTCTATCTACACTCCGACCTGTAATGACCTAAAGCATTGTAATTAAAACATCGAACATTAGATTTATCACCGTAGTTGTAGTTATATAAGTTGGTCGGTTGGCTCTTCTTCATTAACTTTCCGAACTTCTTTGCTAGCATGGCCATAGCATCTTCGCTGAACTGCTCGGCTGTTTTGACCGGTACAGGAGGTGCTGGTTCCACCGATGTCACCAGAGCTCTGGTAGCGGTTGAGGTTGATGCTTCATCTTCAATTCTGTACTTTATTTCAACTCGCATGCCTTCAAATCTTCAAAAACATCGTGCAGCTTCATCTTGTCAAGGCTGTTTGATTCTCTCATCACCATTGTTTTGATATCTCAAGCGTTGGGAAGTGATCTTAAGGCTTTGACAATAGTTTCTTTGTTATCATATTTCTTTCCAAGTAATGAGAGCTCATTTACCACACTAGTAAACCAATCACTAAATTCTTTCATAGTTTTACCGGGGCGCATCTTGATGTTCTCAAACTTTTGAGTGGCCACCAATATCTTATTCTCTTTGGTTCTTTCGTTCCCTTCATGAAGTTGAATGGCTGTCTACCATTCTTCCTTCGTAGTTGCACATTCTCTGATTTTAGAAAATGTGTTTCTATCCAATGATTTGTAAATGGCGCTTCTGTAGTGATTATCCAGATTGTTCCTTCTTCGGGCGTCAACTATCCATTCACTTCTGTCTTTTTCGATCTTTATCGGACCGTTAGAAAGGATGAACATCATTTCAACATCCATAGTGGTCAAGTGCAGATGCATTCGAATTTTCCAATTAGCAAACTCTTCACTTTCAAGCATTGGAGGTTTCTCGTCGCGAGTCATGCTTGCTTCAGTTTTCTTGAGTATTGAGACTAACTATTCTGATACCAATTGATAGGATCGGGATCACCAAATGAGACTGGAGGTCTGACTAGGATGAACGCTTACACAACATGCAGATTGATATTAACTCGGTTAGAAGTTAATATTGTTCTCTATTCTACGCAAACTATCACAAACTCTTGAACTGAGTTCAAGTGCGGAAATGTTTGTTTCGATTTGAAGCAATGAATAATCAGTTTGGAAGATACAGAAAGAAAAGAACACAAGACACGTGATTTTATGGATGTTCGGAACAAACTCTCCTACGTCACCCCTTCTTCTCGACCTCGAGAAGGATACTCTTCTCAACCTTGAGAAGAGTATTCACTAGAAGATTTGGTTAAATACAACTTACTTGTACACAACCTAGTCAAAAATTTAGGACTTAGTTGTTCCCTACTTTCGAACTCCTAGAACACACAACACTTGTTGATAGAGACTCTATCAACTTACAAAGAACTCACAATGATGGAGAAGTAATACAATGATTTTCGGTAAAAACTACTTCTCATACATAAAGATATGCTAAAACAAGGACTTGAATTTGTAGAGAGATAGTATTTTATTATCAAGAGAGCTTTGATGATTTTGGTCTGCTACTGCTACTGATCTTCTCTTGTTGAACCCCTGTGAAATAAATTGTCCTTTGTCTTCTTAAGTATACAAGCTGCAACGTTAATATTTTCACCTTAAACAAATATAATTCATTGATAGTACATCCTTGCTTGAATCTGATTGGTTGAGGGTTAGGGAAGTACAACATGTGCCTTGGAATATCAGTAGGGCATTTAATGGGTTTAATACTTCCCAAGAAGCAAATCTGTAGGATATATTTTTCTTCTACCGATTTGGATATTTGGGCTAATGAGAAAAGTATGTGCTCCAAGTTGACTTATACCAAAATGACAATCTAACTTTCTTCAGCAGGCATCTGCTTCCCAGAAGTTTTTCATCAGATTTGTACTAAAATAGCAACAAATCAGTCTGAGGATATAAAGGTTGCCTTGTTATACTGTGTTAGGAGTTTTAATTATGGCCGAGCCTTTCAAGTTCTTTAATTCAAGAAACGAGTTCTTGATGTTCGGGACCGATGATGGAATTCAACACTCTAGCGCAGCGGACATAGAATTAGAGGAGAATTCGAGGTTAGGGAGAGAAGAGCCGAGGGGGAGGAGAGAAATACCACTAGATCACACCTAGCGGTCCAAGAAGGGGGAGGAGGGCCGAGAGATAAATTAAATACCAAGTTCCAAAATATTCAATTCATAGCCCCAAAAAGTGGGGTGGGCATCACCATTTAAAGAGGTTGGTTTGCCCAAGAGTATTTGGTTACAACAAACTTCCAAGATAACAGAATTCGGTTTCAAAAGAAATAAGAGAGAAAGTAAACAAAACAGAATTAGTCCATAAAACATAAACTGGCCCATATGCACACTTGGGCCGAGAGACGGATGCATAAAATATTTTAGTCCGAGGTTTTTGATGAGCAGCCCGTAACATAATCCCCCCTTCGCAGTTCGTCGCCCTCGACGAAAAGAACGCGGACTAGTCAGCCTCTAATATCCATCTTCAACTTCAAAACTATTGCTTCGGTCGGGCTTCGGCACATTCAGCAAAGGTCGCAGCATAAGACCGTATTTTCACAAAAAACTTTCGGCAGAATCGCTTCAGTAGTGGAATTGGCTGGGTCCTTGCGGTCCTTTGCGCTGCCGGGTCGCTTGCCACTCCGCCCCTTTCTGGAATTTCTGTGCACCCAAGGTCGAGTTTTTCAGTGTTTAGAGCTGGCCTTGGTTGCTGCAATGTCCCCAACGCCTGTGCAGAAATAATTTCTTCCATCTTCGATTAAACTCCATACTTGGCTCAAAAATCCAGGCCAAGTCTTTTTCCCGAACCAGCATAACAGCAGCATCGAATGAACCATAGCTTCTAATTAGATCATTAGGAATATCTTCCAAGGTCATTGCAGCAAGTGAAACAGTTTGGCCTTCGGGCTTACTCTTTACTTGCATTTTGGCAGCAACAATATATTCATCTAGGGTCTTTTCCAGCTGGTTTCCATGCATCAAACTGGCCTGCGACTGAGGAATCCCTTTAAGGACCGTGGTTCTGTCTTGCTTATCATAGGATAGGGTCAGCTTTTCAAAGTCCCAAGAAGACGGGCCTAGAGTAATCAACCATTCAATTCCCAACACAATATCATAACCGTCCATGGAAATTACCTTCAATTCTGTTTGGTTTTCATTGCCTTCCATCGACCATTCAAGTCCTTGCAAACACTAGAACATAAAACATTAGATCTATCAACCACTCTAACCGATTGTACTTGGGTTGCTATGCTTTTGTGGTCTATTTTCTCCAAAATCCTGCTATTGATAAAATTGTGGGTGCTGCCTGTATCGATCAAGATCACCACCGGCAGGTTCCCAACTTTTCCAAGAATCTGGAGCGTTTGGAAGGCTTTAGACCCGGTTAGGTCATGTAAGGATATGGCTGGTTCATCCCTTGAGCCGAGCAATGAAGGTAAATCATCCAAAACAGGTTCTTGGTCAGGTTCTTGATCTTCTTGATTGGCCAAAACCATGAATAACTTTGATTTACACCTATGGTTTGGTTGCCATTTTTCATTGCAAGAATAGCATAGACCCTTCTTTCGCTTTTCATCCATTGAGGCTGAGTCTAATTGCTTAACATGGCCCTGGTTTGCATTTGAAGAGGACCCATATGATGAATTCTTGAACTCAGTATTGGTGCTCGGCCCGACTGTATTGATATTGGATGGCGTGGGCAGCAATGATGCTTCAACGCTGTACAAGTTACCACTGCTCATCAAGGACCGATATGTTGCTTCTTGGACTTTTGCCATGGCCATTGCTTCGTTTAAAGAATCTGGAAATCGCAACCTGATGTAGTTCGCAATCTCTTCCCTTAGACCGGACAAATAACAATCAATGACGTAGTCCCTTGGCATATGTAATAACTTTTGAGAGATCGACATGTACCGGAGGTTATATTCTTGAACCGACCCAACCTGTTTTAAATTCATTAGCTGTCTCATTGGTGTATCATGTATAGATGGCCCGAATTGAGTCATAAGGTCTCTTTTGAACACATCCCAAGATAAGGCTTCCATATGATTTCGTTTTTGAAGATATGACCCGTACCACATTCTTGCTTCGCCAGAAAAATGAATGGGGGCAATTTCTAATTTAGTGGCATCCTTAGTTTTGTCCACCCTAAAAAATTGCTCGGCAGATATTAGCCAGCCCTCGACATCGGACCCATCAAACCGAGGAAAATCGACCTTGGTTAGCCGAGTAGGAGGAGCATAGTGTTGATCGCGGTTCTGGCCAGGGTGCGGGGGCCTAAATGGTGAAGGACCGTGGCAAGAATTATCATCATAGGGTCTGTGGCAGGGTTCTTGCACGTTTCCAGATGCCCCGCTCTCAAGGGCCGCCATTCTTTCTTCAGCCACATCAAATCTACGGTCTATGGCAGCTTGCATTGCTGCTGTTTGCTGGGAAAAGTTTTCAATCAGGGCCTTTAGCGCATCCATTTCCGATTGCTGGCGTGTTTCTACCATGTTGATAATCGGCCAGCTCTGATACCAAGATGTTAGGAGTTTTAATTATGGCCGAGCCTTTCAAGTTCTTTAATTCAAGAAACGGGTTCTTGATGTTCGGGACCGATGATGGAATTCAACACTCTAGCGCAGCGGACATAGAATTAGAGGAGAATTCGAGGTTAGGGAGAGAAGAGCCGAGGGGGAGGAGAGAAATACCACTAGATCACACCTAGCGGTCCAAGAAGGGGGAGGAGGGCCGAGAGATAACTTAAACACCAAGTTCCAAAATATTCAATTCATAGCCCCAAAAAGTGTGGTGGGTATCACCATTTAAAGAGGTTGGTTTGCCCAAGAGTATTCGGTTACAACAAACTTCCAAGATAACAGAATTCGGTTTCAAAAGAAAGAAGAGAGAAAGTAAACAAAACAGAATTAGTCCATAAAACATAAACTGGCCCATATGCACACTTGGACCGAGAGACAGATGCATACAATATTTTAGGACCGAGGTTTTTGATGAGCAGCCCGTAACAGACTGCTTATAATGAAAGTTTAATTTAGAGCTGATATTGATCAGGTAATAGAAAGCATTCATTCAGATGCTCTATTTTAATAACCGGAGTTCATTTAATACTGAAGGAAATTAAATGACCGGAGCTCATTTAATACTGAAAACAATCCTCATTTAATACTAAAGTATTTAATTAACTAGCCATGCTTCATTAAATTTCGGTTGACTTATCTTCACTACAAGAGCATTAAGTTCCGGTTGACCGATCTCCCTTGCCGTGTCGATCTGACTTTTTGTTGCACCGTCAAATATTGGTAGAGCCGAAACCATTGTCGAACCGATCTAACTTCCGGTTTCATCGATCTTGTCTTCATGGAAATTTCGGTCTTTTCTCAGCTTCCCTGAAATAACAAAACTTTAAATATTATTTGCAGCTGGTGAGATTCGATCACTAGTCACGCGTGTGACAAACAGGAGTGCTTACCATTACACTACAACAACTTGTTGTTATCTTTAAAATAGTTAATATACTTGATATGACTTAACAGTTTAACTTATATATTTATTTGAACTTAGTTTTATCTATTCATTATTAAACATTTTCATAAATTCAAACAATTTCTCCATTTTTGATCATTTAATTTAAATATTAAAAACTTGTAATTGTTGGCAGCTTAAGTTAATTAGCATATTTAAATAGTTAATTAATACTACTACTTAATTAACTATTTGTACTTATCAATTTCTCCATTTTTGATTATTTAGAATAAATATTCAAAACAAGGCGAGTTTTATAATTAAATCAGTTTATGCATTATTGTAATCTAACAATCCGAAAATATTTATAAGGGAAGAAAACTTAGACTCGAGAAGTGGCTTCGTGAGGATATTAGTCACTTCATGCTTGTTCCCTTCATATGCTATGTTCGTCAGCAGCCGGATGTCCAGATGAAATGTTGTTTCTTCCAAGCTTCTGTCTTGATTTACCTGCATTCATAGACAATAATAGATTTGATACCCATTTTTATCGCTCTAACACCATTATTTAGGATCGGGATCGCCGATAGAGGACCGGGGTCCGGCTAAAGGAGAATACTTACACACACAACGGTTGATACAAATCCGGTTAAAGATTAATATCGGTCTCAACATTACACAAGTTGTCACAAACTCTTGAACCGAGTTCAAGTGAGGAAGTAGTTTGTTTCAACTTGAAGCAACACACACTGATTAGATGATAAGAGTGAATGAAATAGAGAAAGAACACAACACAAAATTTATGGAAGTTCAGAGATAAAACTCCTATGTCACCCCTTTTTCACAAACATTGAGAAGGATATTCATTAAGAATATTCAATCACACCTTACAATAAGTCAAATAACCGAGGCTTATTTACTGCTCGTTATTGATTTACAACTCTTACAAGGAATGAATTGTAATAAGCTTTTGGACAGATTGTAATGTAAACACAGTAGACTTGTGTTAAAGACAGTGTATCACTTGATAACTTCTTTTTGACTCTTGATCGTGTAACTGTTGCTTTTGTTCTTTAGCTTCTCCTTAAATAGTGGAAATATGATAACGATCATATTTCTCTTTCAACGGATACATGCATGGTAATACTTGAATCTAATTGGTTGGTCAAAAAGAGCTTCATCGCATTAAATGCGGTTCATGTTTCCCAAGGAGCAACACAGCCGACCAGTTTGTCTTTTATTGAGCTTAATAGCTGGTCGGTTTTGACAGGTACCTACTCCTCGGAGGCTACTCTTGGACTTATACCAAAATAGGTATCTGACCACTTTGCAGTCTTTTGTAGTCTACTGTTTATCAATAGACTTGTATCAAAGAGGAAATGACAAAATATGCATATTTGAAAATCTCTTTTTGTATATTCCCAAAGTGAACATATTGCATCAAAATGGAAACTTCTAGTAGTTCCTTATCTTTTATTTGATTTGTTGCACTTCCCGTTAATTTGTACTATGATCCAATGATTTTGAGTCGACCGAATTTCGTACCGGTTTGCTGTTTCAACATCGGTTGACCAGTCTTACTTCCGAAGAGTAACGACCGATCTTTGAGAAGTTTTACTGATCTTGAAGTTGAGCCGAACCGATCTTCTACTAAGACTGTTGCTGAGAAGATAGATTAATTAGGGAGTTCCTATTTGTGTCGCTTCTATGGTATTGGTTAACTGGCCAATTTGAGAATATGACCGCTCCCTGTTTTTCCTACATAAACAGTGAATTTGGTTAAGTTCTTTAGATAGTTAATTAATTATTAATTAACTATCTAATTTATCTAATAAAGCTCAATAATAGTTAAATGAAATTTAGTGGCTCTCGGCTCGTGTCTCCTTTTCGACACTAACATTGCTTCTAATTATAGCCCAAGAGATAGGAATTCAACCAATTCAAACTTTAGCTGGGTTAATTGTTGATTTCATCATTTGGTAGTCGAATCTTACAGGTTGAAATTGAAATTGTGTGGTGTATATTTGATGGGATGGTTCGCACCAACGGGCTCCTCACATTTTCCAATCATGTAGGAACTTTCTGTGGTCGATTTTGTGCCATCAATCAAAAGTTCCAAATTTTAAATTTGAGTTATTTATTGCTTTGATTTTCACTGATTCGTTAGAGAAGAGTTCATATTGTGTGGGTTATGCATTTGCGCGGGAGGAAGGAGCTCCGCGTTGAGTTGGAGGTATGCATTTTGCGCGGGCGTGGGCCTGGTCCTAGGCTCCATGTTTGGGTTTATCCTTTGGGCATTGACCTGGTCCTAGGCTCCATGTTTGGGTTTATCCTTTGGGCATTGACCGACCCACTTGGGTTCAACCCGATTCCTCTGCTATAGAATGGGGTGTTCCCCTATTGCAGACCAATGATATTTCAACAATATTATTATATTAATAAATCAAAGCTTTGGTTGATAGGAAGAGAGAGAACTCGGAACCCGAATTTCATTTCGGGTTCAACAGAAGTAGAAAGGAGTGAAACTTCCTTCGATTCACTCTGTTTTACATGACCCAATGAAGAAACGGCCTACACTATTTTACATGAGTTTGTCCATGTAAAATTGTTTGAAATATATGCACTATATAGTGAAGCGAGCTTCATTTGACTCTGTTTTAAAACTGATTGAAATATATGCACTAATTAGTTAAGTTTTATTCATTTGACTCCGATTTATAAATTATATTAATATATGCACAGTTCAGTGAAGCTTTCTTCATTTGACTATGATTTATAAATTATGTTAATATTTGCATGGTTCAGTGAAGCTTTCTTCATTTGACTCCGATTTATAAATTTTTGTGATGTATTGAAATATTTTCACTAATTAATTAAAATTTTATATAATTATATAATTATATATTAAATATATATATATATATATATATAACAATATACTTTTAATTATTTTGGAAAGATATATAAATTAATAAGTTTTAATTATTTTATTTTATTATATATTATATATATAAGTTAATGTAAATCAAGTAACACACTAATGTAAAAACCTTTTTATTCATTCATGTAATAACATTTATATCATCATGTAAACTATATTGCAGTATTACAAAGGGCGGACAAGCGTTGATTAGTAAAGATTCCTTGACTAGTTATTTATAGTGCTTAAATCATTGAAAAAAGCGGTAAGTAGTGAAGATTGTTTCGTTAGCTATTTATTTATAGCGCTTATATTAATGATTATATCGTTAACTAAAGAAGATTGCTTCACTAATTATGTACATCGCGGATATTAATGAAGCAAGCGCCACATAGGGAAAATTGCTTCACTACTATGTGCATCGCAGATAGAAGTTAAGCAACATAGTAGTGAAGCAAGCGCTACCAATGGAAGATTGCTTCACTCAGTATGTACAGCACGAATACTAGTGAAGTAAGTGCTACTTAGCGGTGCTTACTTCATTTATATTAACAACTTTAATAGCTTCACTCATGTATGTACGATTATTTATAATATAAATGATAATATCATTACAATTTTCTACTTCCTTTCGATTCATCTCTCAATCTTCAAACTTCTGCCTCCTTTCACGACGATTTGAATCCTGCGCCCCGTCTACTAGAAAGATATTTTTCCTAAAGATCTTTAACTGAGTCTCGAAAATCCTAAGGACAACAAAATCGTTAACTTTTCTTTATATTTATTAAACCACAAACCTTAAACCCTATGATTACGTACGGACAATGATGTCGTTATTTCGTTCATATTTAGGAAACCCTAGTCCAAAAATTTTATGTTCAATGAAATCGTTCATATATAGGAAACCCTACTTACGGTTTTGTATATTATTTCCACGAAAGCCTAGTTACTGATGTAGGAAAAAGTTATTTTTGTAAATAATAAAGCATCTTTTTTAATGTGCAGGAACAAACAACAAAATTATCCCAAACACTGTAGGCAAATAATGGATTTTTTGCCCCAATCAATTATCTAGTGAAGATAATGTACTATTACTGACCCATGTACATTTTGTCCATATTATGTAAGTTTTAAATGTAATGACCATGTTGTTTTAAGAGATAATATTATTGTTTTGACACAGTTGTTGATGGTGCAATTTGCTCTCACTTGTGGTGCAACGATGGCTATGAGTTGGAGAGATAATGTTACTCATGTTATAGCTTACACTGATGCTAATGGTGGATGCATACGAACTCTCAAAATGCTGAAGGTAATATTGAACGGGAGATGGGTCATTACAATTTACTGTGAGACTCTTTTAACACGATTGGTTTATTTTATTTCACATATAGGAAACTAAATAAAATTTGTTTTTGTACAAGGATAAAATCATCAATGAAAGCAAAAAGTTATGTTGATGAGAAACTGTATGAGGTTAAGCAAGATAATCATGGTGCCCAAGGTGGTCCTAGAGCGATTAGACTTCGGTATTTGAACAATGTAAGTTTGGTCTGATTCCTTCTCTGTGTACCTTCATTATCTGAGTTCATAACTGAAATTGTTTTGATTTTTTTTTCAGTTGTCAAAACTATTCGATAGTTACACTTTTATTTTTGTAGGGGAATTCATCCCATCTTACAAATGGGATCTCATAGGGTTGGTAATTATAGGAGGAGGTAGCACTAAAGAAATGGATAAACCATTTGCTAAGCCAAGGGACAATAAAACTATAATAGTATACCTAGAGATAGATAGCACGAATCAACTAAGCACTTTGAAAAATGTTTATGATCTTTTCCCAACAATTGGTTATTTGAAACAATGGTTGCTCTATCATCAATATTTGATGAACATGTTGTTTCTCACACAAGGTTGCTTAAATCTATTGTTTCATTATTATAAATTTTGACTTCTGATCTGACGGCAAAACCCTAGGTGAAGTGTGAACTGTGTGATCAGCGTGCCGTGTGTGCCGCGATATTCCGTCGCGGTCGTAATCGTCGTTGAAGAAACCCTCGATCACAGTCGCAAAGAAATCACACACCATTCGTTGTCGTGCGAACTGTGCCATCTGTGCGATTTGTGCGATCCGTGTTCCGTGTTCGTCGTGATTTCATCTCTCAGTTGGAAGGGTCGTCTTTTCGCAGAAATCTACTAAATCTACTCATCGATCTTCGGTCAAGACTAGAGTACATCAGGAAATCAATTTCAAACCTATGTGTACTGTAAAGTTGTTAAAATCTTCGCTGACACGAATCCGTCCGTGTCGGGCACTTTAAATATGACTTTTGCAAACATCATAGCTTCAGCAGTATGGGAAATTCCCTCTTTGTCAACAATTGGTACAAGCCCGACCAACTCTCTTAATCGGGCAATGGGTGAATCCAACACATGCTCCCCTAATCCTAAGATAGAAAATTCGAATGCAACTAACCTCCACATAGGCTCAGGAGAGAATCACACAAATATTCTCTTTGAAAATTATGGGTCTCCAAAGCCAGGAGGAAATGGTGAAAATCTGACTGATGTGAGAAAGAGCAATAATAATGATTTTGCAATCAACACGCCAGGTATATTTTCTACCAATCCCAATAGCACTCATGAGATGAATGAAAATGATAATAGAACTGTTAGTGGAATACATGCTGATAGCCTAGATTGTGATAGTCTAGGACATGCTCTAGGAAAAGATAGAGTAGTTCTGGAAAATAGTCTAGGAAATAAAAATGCACAGGTCATTAACTCGGATTCTAATGGGAATCAAATTCAACTTGAGACTATTGAGATACCTGACTCAGACGAAGAAGCAGAGAAAGTAATCCAGAAAGAATTGGAAAGAGAAAGAATTAATGTAGAAAATCTGGGTGAAACGGGAAAAATGCAAAGAATGGCAGCGAAAGCATTGGGTAAAGAAACAGACCCGAGGAAATGGAGGGTTGGTTTTAATGAAAGGGCCAATCTAAAAGGACTTAGAAATCAGATAACGAAATTATTATACTGGGAAAGAAAGGCCAAATCGTTTTAAGCAAAGAGAAAAGCCAACAGTACATAGAGCAGATCAACCTACATTACCTACAAGACTGGAATCTCCTAAAAAAAGAGGAGTACGATACTATTGTGAGCTGGTCTGTTGAAACTTTGAGAGAGCTCTCTAAATGCCCCAAAACTAGAGTCGACTTCATCAAGAACAATTCTAATTGGAATGTAGACCAGTTCTGAAAGAAAGCTGAAGAACAAAGTAAAACTCAAGGGAAGGATCAGAAAACATGGCAAAACTAGAGTAACGAGCAGAATGAACAACATAAACAGAATGTAGGACAAAAGAACATAGGGGAAACAAAAGCTAACAATCCAGTTCAAGAGAGGGGAAAGATTTTCCTTGGAACATTTAAGCCAAAAGTTGAAATTATCGGTTCCACGTTTGAATTCAAACTACCCCAAGAAGTTGAGGAAAACTACGTAAAGTCATGGAAGAATGTCATAGTGGGAAATTTCATCTGAAGAAACAAGGTGCCATTTCTAGTAACCAAAAAACTCTAATGAAACAATTGGGGGAAAATGTTCTAGAAAATGTAACATCAAACATTCATGACTTGTACTTTCTCAAATTCAAAGAAGGATCAGATCTCGAAAGTATTCTAATCAATGGGCACACATTTGTTGGAAAAAACTACATGAAACTCGAAAAATGGACAAAAGGTATGAACCTCTTCAGAAAGCCCAAAGAAACTGCGCAAATCTGGTTCCAATTGCACAACATCCCTCCCCACATGTATAACCCTGAAGCATTAAGCCACTTTGCGAGCCTATTTGGGAGTCCACTCTACATGGACCCAACTACAGAAAAAGGTAAGCACATGACTTATGCTAGGATGTGCATTGAGATAAACCCGAGATCAAATCTTCCATACCAGATGACGTTA
Source organism: Impatiens glandulifera (assembly GCF_907164915.1). Taxonomy (NCBI): domain Eukaryota; kingdom Viridiplantae; phylum Streptophyta; class Magnoliopsida; order Ericales; family Balsaminaceae; genus Impatiens; species Impatiens glandulifera. The sequence continues at coordinate 33,835,787 of NC_061865.1, forward strand.
ACGGACAGAAAAGGTGAACCCACAATTATGAGAATCTCATATGAGTGGAGGCCGAATAGATGCTTTGACTGTAATACATTCAAACATGTCTGTTACAAGTGCCCGAAAATAATTGAAGAATAAAGAAATAAGAAGATCGAGAAAGAGACAAAGAGAGAGACAGATACAGAAAAGAAGTAGAAAGAAGAACAAGAAATGTTGGAAAAGGAAAAGGTTGAGAATGAAAGGCAGAAAAATGTTACTAAAGAATCAATATTGAGTAAGTAGAAGGATCAAGATAAGGAAGAAAATTCAGAACAAGGTTTTGAAGAATAGGGGACGGAAGATAGAGTGGTAAGAGATTCAGAATCAAAGGCTGAGAATGAAGAGGTAACAAAGAAACTTGAACTGGAAGCAAGAATCAATACCGAAGAGGTTGTGAAAAGGGAAAGTGTGGGAGAAAGCAAGAAAGGGGAAGTGGGTGAAGGAAAAGGGAAAGATAAAGAAGAGGCAGCTGAATCGATTGAAACTGTATAATCTCCAATTCAAAAGAAAGTTGACCAGAGAAACACAAAAATCCCAAAACGGGAAGGTAAGAAAATTAAGGAAAATACAATTCCTTATAGCCCTGCTATATGGGAAAAACAGAAAGGAAGAAAAAGTAAAGGAAGGAGAAGTAAAGCTGGAACATCTTCTTTTCATTAATGAACTTAATGACATGGAATATTAGAGGGTTAAATGACCCTATAAAAAGAAGAGAAGGTAGAAGAATAGCAGAAAAGAATGAAATCAAAGTATTTAGAATTATTGAAACAAAAGTCAGGCAAAGTCAAATAGAGAATGTTGCTCAGGGTTGTTTCAAAGAAGAATGGGAATTTATTCATAACTCTAATGGGATTAAAAGTAGAATCTGGGTAGGATGGGATAAAAGAAGGGTTGAAATCAAGAAAATTTTTGAAAGCAAGCAAGTTATTTTGACAGAGGTTATAAATCTGGTGACAAGGGTAAAAATATTCTTTGCGGTAGTCTATGCGAGTAACTCTAAGACAAAAAGGAAGACACTTTGGAATGATTTGAGAAGAAGCATTACGGACGACGAACCGTGGGTTATTATGGGAGATTTTAACGTTACAAGATTCAGAAATGAAAGAGAGCCTGAGACAGACATAACACAAGACATGCAGGATTTCAATGAATGAATTCGAGACATAAGCTACATTGAACAGTCTTTCTCAGGTAATCTATTTTCATGGTCAACTACAAGAGGGGAGGACAACTTGAGAAAGAGCAGAATTGATAGAGGCTTAGTGAATGAAAAATGGGTGGAATTTTACCCAAGAAGCCAAATCCAGGTTTTGCAATCAGGTATCTATGATCACCGCCCTTTGAAATTCTTTTGCGAAAAGGAGAAAAAACAGAAAAGACCCTTTATGTTCTTCAACTTCTGGATGAAAGATAAAGAATTTAATAAAATCCTTAATGAAACTTGGAACATCAGAATTAATGGAACAAAGATGTTCAGAGTTTGTGAGAAACTAAGATTACTAAAAGGGAAGCTGAATAAGCTAGACTGGAAAAAATATAGTGGGATTTCTAAAAGAGTAGAGGATGTCAGAACGAAACTGGAAGAAATACAAAGCAAGGCACTAAGAACTCCAAATCTACCTTATAACAGGGAAGAGGAAAAAGAGGCTCTTACGCGATTCAGTGATCTCTGTTCTAAAGCAGAAAGTTTTGCTAAGAAAAATCTCGAGAAAATTGGCTTTCATTAGGAGACAATAATACTTCTTTCTTCTATAAAAAATATTCATCAAGGAATTTCAGAAATCAGGTCCTAAGGCTCACAAAATCAAATGGAGATGTTTTACAAGGACAAAAGGCAATTCATGAGGAAGCAATAAGTTTCTACAAAGAGCTAATTGGAACAGAAACGAGCACAATAATAGAGGACAGCCGAAGATTGCTTCAACAGATTGTGCAAAGGAAAATCAGTGAAGAAAGTGGTAACCAATTGATTACAAGAGTCAGTATGGAAGAAGTTAGAAAAGCTGTGTTTTCGATGAAAGGGGATAAAAGCCCAGGGCCAGACGGTTTCAACGCGAACTTCTTCAAAGAAAACTGGGAAATAGTGGGTAAAGATGTAAGCGAAGGGGTTTTGGAATTCTTCCAAAACAGGAAAATGTTGAGGTAATAGAACGTCACAGTGTTGAATTTCATTCCTAAGAATTCAATTCCGAAAAAATTCAGGACTTTCGTCTTATTTCATGCTGCAATGTTATTTACAAAATTATTTCCAAAATTATTTCGCAACGTTTGAAAACAATTATTGATAAACTTGTAGGATTAGGACAATCAACATTTATTCCTAAACGCTCTATTTCCCATAACATCCTACTCATGCAGAGCTTATTGAATGGATATGGCAAGAAAAACATATCGCCACGTGTGGTTTTCAAAATTGACATTAAAAAAGCTTTTGACTCGATCAGATGGGGATCAATCCACGAATTCCTCCTTGTTGCAGGTTTTTCAATTATTTTCATTGATTGGATTATACAATGTGTTTCCACTCATCACTTTGTTGTGAGCGTGAATGGTATTCATGGAGGCTTTTTCAATGGTGAAAGGGGAGTAAGGCAAGGAGACCCTATATCTCCTTACCTATTCGTCTTAATAATGGAAATTCTTGACTGCATTTTAAAAATACTTTTGAGAAGTCATCATTTCAAATTTCACCCGTACTGCAAAGAAGAAGCAATAACCCATATATGTTTTGCAGATGATCTATTTTTTGTGGCTTATGCGGATGTTGAATCTGTTAGTATAATCAAAGAAGCTCTAACAATCTTTTCGAGTATTACAGGTCTATACATTAATGAGGACAAAAGTCAGGCTTTCTATGGAGGGGGTTAATGAAGAAAGGAAATAAAAAATTTTCAATATTATGGGAATCAAGGAAGGTGAACTACCAGTGAAATACTTTGAGTACCCCTATCATCAAAACAACTTCAATACAATCACTTTAGACAACTGGTAGAAAAGGTTAGAAATTCTATCTTGAGTTGGGCTACGAAAAAAATGTCTTATGCAGGTAGAATCGAGCTCGTTAAAAGAGTCATCTTTGGAATTATTGGCTACTAGGCACAACAGATAGTCATCCCAAAGAAAGTAATGGCTGAACTCGATAGAATCATGAGAGACAACATATGGGGAACATAAGGTAGAGGAGGAAAAAAGGTCAAATGGGAGGATGTTTTCACTCCCATAGAAGAAGGAGGACTAGGAATAAAAATTTGTGTTTAATGGAACAAAGCCCTCACCATCATGAGCATATGGGAGTTGGAGCAAAAAGCGGACTCCCTATGGGTCAAATGGGTGCATACACGATTTATGAAAGAAAAGAAGATTATCTGGACACTAAGCATCAACAAAAGAATGGCATGGTCATTGAAGAAAATCCTAAAAACAAGAAAAGATGCCTTTCAAATGGTGAAAACCACAATTGGAAATGGAAGAGGGGTATTATTCCGGCATGATCCTTGGCTGGATAATATTCCCATTATATTCAAAAAAGAAATGCAAGGAAACAGAGTTAGAAGAAAATACATCAAGTACTCATTTTAGAGACGTCTATGAAGGTAAATGTGATTCACTTTTGGGGCGTATTCCAGAAGGTGATAGAATTCTAAACCTAATGGGCAGAAGCAACTCAATGAAAATAATGATGAAATAAGCTGGAAAACAGAAAGTAATGAGAAGTTTATTACAAGAAAGGCATGGGAAATTGTTAGAACAAGAGGACAAGAGGTAGATTGGCATAATGTGGTATGGTCTCCAAAGATTATTCCTCGTCATCAATTTATTCTCTAGTTGATATACAGGAAAAAGGTTGACAACAAAAGACAGAATTCGAAAATATATAAACATTCCTGATATCAATTGTGTCCTATGTTCGGGAGTTGAGTAAAGTATAAACCATTTATTAAGGGAATGCTCTTTTGTAATACAAATTTGGAGGATGTATGCTGCAAACATGAACATCATTAACTTTCCAAGAATATGGGAAGAAATCCAAGAGTAGATGAAGAATAAAGCAAAAGGAAGATCCTTCTATGTAAGTATGTTGAAATGCTACTGTGTAGCAGTAATATACAATATCTGGAAAGAAAGAAATTCAAGAACTCACAATGAAAGAAGTAGGACCGCTGAAGATATTTGGAGAGATATAACTTCAGATGGAAATGCACTCATTCAATCCTGGAGAGGAATCGAAATGAATGAAAAGAATAGAAAGCTCTGACATATATGGGATATTTCGTTTGAGAAGGTCACAAGTAGAATAAAAGTAAAAATGTTGTAGGCGCTAATTGATTATTGTTATTGTCTGTAATTCAATTATTGTTTCATTGTCAAATCTAGAAATTGTCTAGATCTGATCTTAAACTTTTGTATTTTTTTCCTCTTTTGGGTTTTTTTTTTATGAAATGAAACTAAACTGTTTTCCCCCCCCAAAAAATCTATTGTTTCTTGTGATTTGCAGCCTATGTTTACTTAAATTCGTTTCTCCTTGTCGAGACTTGTTTTATTGACAATACTGAATATTTTCATTCCTAAATTGGTGATTTCATATTTAATTTTTTTGTTCTTAGTATTGTAGTTTGTTTGTTTCATAGTATTCATTTAATATATGAAAAATGGAATGATTTTTTAATATGAAAATCTTGACCAAATTTGGAAATAGAAGAGTTTCGACGACCTGACATCCTTGAAAATTGAATTATATTCCTGAAAGAATCATGTAAAGTCGTATATACATAAAACTAAAATCATTTCAACTATATTATGTAAAACTTGTATAACATGTGAAACAATCTTCAATATGCAGCGCTTTAGCTGTATTTACAGTGTGAATAAAATATGAAGCAATCTTTACTTGTATATACACTGGTGAAGCAATATTCATTATAAAGCACTTTACATTAATATTAATTTTTAATTATGTTATTAATTTAATTATAATAAAAATAATTTTCGTTAAGTCACCTCACCACTAACCTCACCTCAGCTATCTTAGTCATCATTATCACTTCCATGCAAGCATGCTAGTCGTTGTACGATTTAATTTCTCTCTTTATATATATTTACAAAAAATTTCAGTGAAGAAGAACTTGACTTATCTTCTCCGAAAAATAAATATTTCACAATTCATTGCGGCAAACAATAATCTATTTTCCTTCAGGATTCACCGGAGGTGACAATGGTACGTTTTTCAAAATTTATGTCATCTTCTTCAAGTTCGGTTATATTTAGTTTGTTTTTTGACTACTTGACTAGAAATGTTCAGTTCTTGTTAATTTTTAGGAAGGAATCAACATCAACGATAATGATAATTTGAGGTATACTTTTGTGTTTTCAGAATACTATAAGTTGTTTCTATTTATAGAGAAGTGAAGCAATCTTCACTTCTATTGCACTGTAAATACTAGTGAAGTAACAATACAAGTGCTTCACTTGTATTGAACAATAATAACATAATCTGCATTTGATGTTCATGGCTTGCACAACCTTCATTTCCTTCATTTTACAAGAATCTTTATCTTTTATAATGATGTGCAGATCAATATTTATTTTGTCCATAATCTATAATTGACCAGCGAATCTGTAAGTTGTCGGTGTCAATTAAATTTCGATCAAAACAGTCAACCGTTGGAGGACATTTCAACATAATTTATTCCACATCTAGGTAGGAAATTTGAGAGTGAAGAAGATGCCTATGAATTCTATTTAGCATACACTAAATTAATAGGATTTGGTATAAGGCACAGTTCAAAACATGATGATAAAGATGGTTTATTACTAGATAAACTTTTTTTGTTGTAGTGCATAGGATCAACGGGGAAAATACAAACGGGATGTTTATGTGAAACGCATCCATTTTGAAACAAGGTTCGGTTGTGAAGAAAAATTGAGGATGAAAAGGGAAGTTTCAAGTGGTAACTTTTATGAGTGAGCATTGTCATCCTCTTGTAACTCCAAAGAAAATTCAGCTCTATCAATGCCATAGGAATATTTATGCATCTGCAAGCTTATAAATTGAGATGGCATCTGATGTGGGAATCGCTCCAAAGGCATCACATGCTCTTATAGCCAAACAATTCGGTGGCAGGGACAATTTAGATTTTCTTCCTGATGATTAAAAAAATTACTTGTGATCGAAAAGAACTAGACACTATAATTTTGGGGATACATGGGGTGTATTAAAGTATTTGTAGAGAAAACAATCTGACGATCTAGGTTTTTATAATGCTTTTCAACTTGATGTGGACGATTTAATAACGAATATTTTTTGGTGTGATTCCAATATGCAATCCGATTTTTCTTACTTCGGAGACGTTGTTAGTTTCAACACGACCTACAAGATGAATAAGGAAGGTCGTCCAATTGCTCTTTTTTTAGGTGTGAATCATCATAAATAATCTTTTGTTTTTGGTACTGTTCTATTATATGATGAAATTACAATGACTTTTGAATGGTTGTTTTGGACTTTCAGTACAATTATGAGTGGGAAAAACTCGAAAACCATTCTTACATATCAAGATGCGGCCATGGCTAAGGCCTTAACATCTACATGGTCTCAAACAAATCATCGTCTCTGTATTTGGAACATTTTACAAAATGCAGTCAAACATTTAAGCTCTGTCTTTCATCATTTCAAAGACTTTTCGAAGGATTTTTCTTCGTGTATATATGATTTTGATGAAAAGAGAGAGTTTCTTGAAGCCCGGAATCAAATGTTAACAAACTATGGCTTGAAGACAACGATTGGTTGAAGCGTATGTTTTGCATTAGGAAAAAATAGGATTTAGCGTATGGACGATATATGTTTTGTGCTGATATGACTATAATGTAGAGAATTGAGAGCATGAACAATGTGTTGAAAATGTATGTCTCCTACCAACACAAGTTCTTGGAATTTTTCAAACACTTCGAATGACTAATCAACGAACGTAGATATGATACGTTAAAGGTTGATTTTAAATCAATTACTAGCAAACCAAGTTTGTCCTACCCCGTTATGATCTTAAAGGATGCAAGAAGGGTTTACACTCCTGAGGTATTTAAGTACTTTGAACATCAATAATTTATGTCGCATAATTACGGTGTAGAAATGTTTGATGATATTGATACAAACAAAAATACAATAGGAGATACCCTCATACAGTTACAGTTCATCAGAATGGTGATAATATTGAGTGTAGCTGTTGTAAATTTAATTTTGGAAGAATTTTGTCTGCTCATATTCTCAAGATTTTCCCAACGATTGACGTGTGAAGATTCCTCCTGCGATAATATTAAAGAGGTGGACGAGAACAGAAAAAGATGGATATGTTAGACTAACAGATCCACTAGTGGACAACAGTAATGATGATCCGAGTGAGCTTCAAAATATAAGATACATTTATTTGTGTTGCTTGTCCATGTATTTATTTACAAAGGCAATAGAAAAAGATGACACATATAGGCATTTAAAAGAAATTGTGCTCAGTCAATGTAAGTTTGTGGATAATTAGTTACAAGAGGATATAAAGACTCAAACACCACTAGTTGAATGAGGTTCTGGTGAAGGGTGTCTCTGTTCGAGCGAAAGGAATTAAATCTAAGAAGAAAATAAAGTTTGGAAATAGAATGAAAGGTGGATTAGAGAAGAATTCAAAAAAAAAAAAGAAAATCAACAGGAAAATCAAGAGAATCACCAATAAATCCGGTATATCATTGCTTTCTTAACTACCTTAATAATTATGTTATTCTTCATTGAATAACAACTCTTAAATTGTTATATCATTCCAGCTTTCAAATGCAATGCCAACAACTGCTCAATTCTCAACTCCAGAACAATGCGACGAAAGTTTGAGCATGGACGTCGATACTCCATTCACTGTTCTTTTGTCATCTCCACTCTTAACTTCCAGTTTCTTGTGAAAGCGGAAATATATATGTATGTAAATTTGATTTAAAACCATGAACACGATAGAATGTATGCATGTGCGTTAATGTAAAACAATTATGAAAGTAATGAAAATCTATTGATGCCTTCATATAAACTGTTAACCATTAGATAGGGAGATAGAAACACTAACTAGTGAAGCATACATCTCTTCACTACAAGTGAAAGAAGCGATAATCAGTGAAGCATACATCTCTTCACTACAAGTAAAATGAAATAAGCGCTAACTAGTGAAGCATACATCTCTTCACTATGTTTTTACAGCTCTACCATGAACAAAGAAATGTAAAACCACGAACACAAAAATGAAAAACAATACACATTAATGTAAATTCCTGAAAACACATTTACAATAATTAGTAGTTTTACATGATTATAAAAGGAGATATAAATATGAAATACGATTAATAATGTCAATTTGTCAACTACATATTTTTAAAATGTTCAATTTCACAATTTGTGTACATGTTCAAATTGATCAATTTATCCATTTCATGCAGTCTTGCATCACATTGATCCTTCGATTGTTTAGATCTACCTCGATGACACCCAAAATAGAAATCATCACCAATATTTTTATCTATTTGCGCACTGTTTTTTTTACGTTGAAGCCACATCTACAACGTTTGGCGTGACCCTCATATGACTCCATGTGTCTCATACAGTAAACCCCACAATCATTGAAATTCTGTGTATCCTGCCATGACAATTTTAAATATTTCATTCCCAAGTTGGAGACCTTAGGACCAAGATAGGGGTCTATGTCGTTCAAATATTGTTTTAAGAAGTCCTCCTGCTATAGAATGAATAACATGATGTTATGTCAAATAACAAAAAATTATTTGCAAATGAAAAGAGAAAAGAGAAGATTAGTGTATTACCAAATTTAGAACCCTATGATATCTTTTCTCGAATGGTATTTTTTACAACTCCTTGTTGTCAAGTACTTTAATTTCATTTTCTATGAAGTTATAGCAAACCAAGTAAAAATGGCCTTCGTGAATTGTTGGAAGAAAATCTGCCAAAAAAGATAAGATTGCATAGAGGTGTACATGCTATTACTTGATGTCTACTTTTGAAAAATGTAAATTTTTTACAACGACATATTTACTTACAAGGCCATCATTGATGAGGTCTACTTTCGAAATTTTGAAATTTTGAAATTCTTCATTTCCAAATAGAGCCTCGAATTTGTCTTTCAAATCAATTCCATCTTGAGCATAAGATTGTTTATAGCAGAGTCTGTATTATAACACTAATATAGACTAATTGATAAACAATAGTGTTAATACAACTTATAGTAGTCACGATTGTGAAGTAAATCTTTTTGAGTGGAGATTTTGAATTTTTTCTAGAAAGTACGTTCAACATTTATGACCAAACATAAATAACCAGACTGTCAGGTGGAGGTTGAGTTTATCAATATAAAATAACATGTCACTACATAAGACAACAAATCATCTTTTAAAAGGAGGTAGAACGTATATTTTTCAGTATAAATAAGATTGTAGAGGAAACATTACCATGGTTTCTGTGCTTTATCAAATACTAACCCCAGAATTAACCTCTATTTGGTTGACAATCCGTTAACATCCATAAAAATGTCATCGTAATAGGGGGTTTTCAATTTTAGAGACATTTTAAGCTTCCAAGGCATTTGTTCAGTTTTCGTTCATCATTATATGGTTGACGAGACAATGTAGTTTTAAATGGCGGTGGTAGAATAGAGAGGCATTATTCTTCGGTTTTTTCTACCGACATGGCAGGAAAGTTATTGTTGGTTCTGGTGGTGATTGCATTGATTAACCAATAGGTTTTTAAATTTCTAGGTAATTTTGTGCGTAAATTTATGGGCTTTGATGGTATAGGAGGTACTTCTTGAACAAATTTTCTAGGAGAAATTTGGTTCTTGTTGGCTTCGATTGTGGGAGGAATAATGTTCTTGTTGGCATTAGTTGTGGAAGGATGTTGTTGTTCTCTTGGTTGGTGATGTTTCGTCTAGTCTAAGCTCCTTGATAAGCCTTCCCTGATAACTGAATGGTAGTTCACAACCCTAAAAAAAGGCTCAAAAATAGATTGGACAAGTTCAATTCCGTTAATGTGGTGCATCTCATTTAGATATTTAGCACCTCGTGCCAATACTTTTTTAGAGGCAACAACCCTCCTCAAACATGAGGCAAGATTGGATGTATAATCATTCCTAGAATGCTCATTTTGGTCATTCGGAGGATACACAGTCTTAGGCTTCTCATTTTGGTCATTCGAGGGCTACTCAGTCTTAGACTTGTAATCCCGATCCTGTTCATGTGGAGGCTGCTCATTTGGAGGTTGTTCATTCTGAGGCTTGTCATTTGGAGGATTCTGATTCATGCTTTTCATCTTCTTCTATCATTGGAATGCATATACGAGAAATGACCCTACCATGTCCAAACTCCCCATGTGCGGACTCATACCCAATCCTGTCGTACATCTTCTGATCGTCCCAACATCCCAAAATTGGGAAAGTCCTTGGAATCTTATTGTTTAACTTGTGCTCAGCGACTCGGTCCAAGTAGCACAACTAATACATTTGCATTAATAAATATATTACGTTAAACAAAATTAAAAATGATTAAACTAAATAATGCTGAAAATAAATTTGTACACTAACTAAAAGAAACGTAAGTGGTCCATGTAAATATGATGACTTTTTTTCTTGCAACTTATAAGCACTTTCCACAAGTCCATCTAAAGTAAACATGCACTAGTTGTAATCTTTTATTTTAGATACATCCAGTAGGGATTTCAAGATTTTGAATCGGGAAAAAATAATAGAGAGGCTCATATCATTTAAATGAAAGTCGAGTTGCCTTTACATCAAGACGAAATCATATTACATAGAATTATGCTAGTTAGTTTGGGTATACCTGCACTGTGGATTTTGCGAAGTCCACAAAAAACTGGATACAACAAATACAAAGAAGTCTATCTTAAAGTTACTAACTCCAGCTGTATTCTGTAGAATATTTTGGCATGGTATGGGTCGAAGGACCTCCACTGTTCTCGAATCCCCAACTCCTTCTCCATGCCTTGAAATTGTCCTTATACTCCTGGTTGTCCAAGTGGATTCCAACACACTCTACAATTTCTAATTCCTCTCTAGGGATGTTCAATACACATTGAACATTCTCTTCATCAATTTGAATCTCCTCTCCACTATTCAGGACGATGTTTCTCCTTTTAGGTTTGAAGAGACTCACATTGCACCGGGAGAATTCCATTGGTCATTTCAATATGCCCAGTGAAAGAAGGGAACCAAATCCTATGTCCTAACAACATCCTTTTATTCTTCGGATAAATTATTCACCAGGTAGTGAAGGCCCGATGGAGAAGTCATTCTTCTTTTCTTAATAGGTTTCTGATTAAGTTCTTCATTACTAGTTGTTGCTAGTATGTCCAAGGGTGTTGAGGGAGTACTTGATGCCTTGGCTTTTCTTTTCTTTAGTTTAACCCTATATATAATATGTGAATAGTGTATATAAAACAATTGAAGAACTAATTTAACAGAAATCAAGAAAATATGTACATTTTCAAACATTAGAATAATTACCTCCTATTTTTAACTTCCATTTGCGTCATCAATTCGATATATGGAACTACTTGCTTCTATGAATCCTGATTCTCAAATGAGAGATTAACTTTTAGCTTAAAAGAAATATACAAAAGCAAATGAAAAACCCTTTTTACAATTTTCGTAGCAGCAAAAGATCAATATCGGAAGAGATATTAGTTCAAAGGAAAACGGACGGAGAGAATCCGGAATGCGAACGAGTAGAGTCGGGCTTGATTAATTATATTTTAAAAATACCTAGTGAGCGCTTAACTAGTAGGTCCACTCGTTAGTTATGGCTTCACTAGTAGCTTCACTCATAATTTTTTTTATATAAATATTAATAAATAATATGAAAGAAGCGCGATTAAGTGAAGCAAGCTTCACTAGATTATACTTGTTTCACCAATTCCAATTATAGAGTAGGGTTTACATAAAGCCGTGAAGGGGTTTTCATGACGTTGTTAAAGATTTTACATGAATGCATTAGTGGTTTTACGTAAACATCTTAATGTGTTATATAATTATTTATTAATAAAACAAAAGAAGTCGATTAAGTGAAGCAAGTTTCACTCGTTAGCGCTTCACTACTAGCTTCACTATTGATATGTTTTATATAATTATTTATTAATAAAATAAAAGAAGCGCGATTAAGTGAAGCAATTTTCACTTGTTAGCGCTTCACTACTAGCTTCACTATTGATATGTTTTATATAACTATTTATAAATAATATGAAAGAAGCGTGATTAAGTGAAGCAAGCTACATTCGCTAGCGCTTGTTTCAACAATTCCAATTATGGAGTAGGGTTTTCATGAAGCCGTTAATGCTTTTACATGAATGCATTAGTGGTTTTACATGAACATTTTAATGTGTTATTTATTTTTTTATTAATATATGAAAGAAGCGCGATGAAGTGAAGCATGTTTCATTTGTTAGCAATTTTTAACACATTTCTATAAAGAGGGCTTAACTGAGATTTGTTTTACCAACCCAAAATAGCATCAGCATTGTGTGTGTGTTTCAGATCTTTTATTAGATCTACTCTTTGGGAGATTCCTTGTGGTTTTCATGTCTTCAATGAAGATGCATATTGTCTAGTTGTGGTAGAAAACACCTTCAATGACCAAATGAAGAATGTCCACCAGAAGGGAAGGCAGAAACTCTATGAATCACCCTATGCATGAATGTCCGTAAGCGTCGGTTAAGAGATTCATGGTGGTTTCTTCAATGCAGATGCAGATGAATATAGTTATTATGTAAAACTTTTTATCAAAGTTTGTAATGAAATGGAAATTAGTTAATCCAATCTGATTGTAATTGATAATAATAATAATAATAATGATTTTACAATAAATCATTTTAATGATTGTGTAAAAAAATGAATTTTATAAATAATTATATAAATTATAAATTAATGAATAAAAAGTAATTGAAATATATAATAAATTAATTAATGTGGATTGACCATTAATGGGATGGTAACAGTAAAAGAGACGAGTCTTTATGATAATACGGACTGTAGTCTCGTCCTCCGATGTGATATTTTATCATGATAGCTGAAGTGACTAGACAAAAAAAAAATTTTGGCACTTTAGATAAATAGTGAAGCTAACTTCATTCTTTAGCGCTTGTTTGAACTTTTGAAAAATCTATTGGTTTTACATGAACTTTTAATGTGTTATATAATTAATTATTTATTAATAAAATAAATGAAGCGCGATTAAGTAAAGCAAGTTTTACTTTGGTCGCTTCAATGCAGATGGATACTGTTGGGTCAAATTATTTTGACTAAGTGTTGAAATAATTACCCACTGATATTTTGATGATGAAATAATTTATGAGTTTTGATACAGGTGTATTAAGACTACATGTTATCAGACTTGGATCTAATGAGGATCATTAGACCGATTTTGATCTCCATTCGCATAAAATTAGACGCAAGTCTAATAGAATTAGACGCACAGTCTAACTCAACGGAGTTAGATGTGCAGTCTAATAGACGTGTAAATTAGACGTAAGTCTAATGGAATTAGACGTGAGTCTAATAGAATTAGACGTAAGTCTAATGGAATTAGACGTACAGTCTAACTCATCGGAGTTAGACGTGTAAGTCTAATAGATGTGTAAAGAATTAGACGGATGGTCTAATGAATACACGGAATTAGACTGATTGTCTAATTAATGAAATTTAGACGTGAGTCTAACTCCTTCAAACAAGTCTGAGGTAGAACCGGAATTAGACGCATCAGTCTAACTCAGTGGAGTTAGACGTGTCGGTCTAATGGTTATTTAATAGTTAGACGGGTTGTCTAATTAGTGAAAGTTAGACGTGAGTCTAACTCCTTCAGACAAGTCTGAGGTAGAACCGGAATTAGACGCGTCAGTCTAACTCATCGGAGTTAGACGTGTCGGTCTAATGGTTATTTAATAATTAGACGGGCTATCTAATTAGTGAAAGTTAGACGTGAGTCTAACTCCTTCAGACAAGTCTGAGGTAGAACCGGAATTAGACGCGTCAATCTAACTCAGTGGAGTTAGACGTGTCGATCTAATAGTTATTTAATAATTAGACGGGTTGTCTAATTAGTGAAAGTTAGACATGAGTCTAACTCCTTCAGACAAGTCTGAGGTAGAACCGGAATTAGACGCGTCAGTCTAACTCAGTGGAGTTAGACGTTTCGGTCTAATGGTTATTTAATAATTAGACGGGTTGTCTAATTAGTGAAAGTTAGACGTGAGTCTAACTCCTTCAGACAAGTCTGAGATAGAACCGGAATTAGACGTGTCAGTCTAACTTAGTGGAGTTAGACGTACCCGTCTAATGGTTATTGAAACTAGACGCGAGTCTAATTATATTAGACCAGTCAGTCTAATAGACGTTTTTCATTAGAAGGAGTTGACTTATTTTATTAGACTGATTTTCTCAAATCCATCTAACTGAAATACGTCTAATGCTCTGTTCAAGAAGTACGCTTGAATCTAGCATTTCTCCTATCCACATGCTATAATTGTACCCTACTCCTGCTCCACTTTCCCGTGAAGATTAGTACAACAACTATATGCATCCAATCAAGGAATGCCACGTAATAGAATTTTCCTCACATTACCCGTTTTGCAGGTACATCCCTGATGGAATATTCGGTGCACTACCAGTTCGGTACGACCACGATCCTTGTGCTCAGAACCTGCTGTGTACAATGGAGGCTTTCCAATGGAAGAGCGCCACATATCATTCTTGAAGATTCGACCGTTAGCTCCTGTTCAGTATTTAATCAATCCTAAGGACAACGGACAATCTGCCTCAACCAATCTTACAAACAAGCAATCTGATTTTGCAGAGAGAGACTACTCAATCATCTTGTTTATTGAACTTATTATGTGAAGTTTCTTTCTGATTGTACTGTGTGTGAATCGAGAGAGAAAGCTAGAATCAAAGCACCTTAGCTGAGTGATATTCTTCATCTTGTAAATTGAACAGAAAGTGTTCTGTTCAATAGTGAGCTAAGTTTGTGTAAACTGTATTTGATTCTTATCATCTTATAGTGAATCCTTCCGGTGGTTGGAAGAAGGGGTGACGTAGGTGAGTTTCTCCGAACATCCATAAACAAACTTCTGTGTTCTTCAATTCTGTCATCTTTTCATATTTCATCTTGTGCTTCAAACCCATGTAAACAATTCCGCCTTGAATCTGTTTCAAGTGTTTACACAAGTTTGCGTAGAATAGAAAGAGATATTAATCCCTAACAGGATTTCTATCAAACCGTTTTTCATAAGCCTTCATCATTAGCCTGACCCCCGTCTCTATTGATAAAGTCGATCCTCTCAATTGGTATCAGAGCCCTATTTCTATTCTCAAGCCTTTCCTGAAATATGTCGAACATTCCCATAGATTCCAGTGCTACAGCCATTCCAACTTTCTCTCGTGAAAACTACATTGTTTGGAAGAAAAGAGTTCGTGCTCATCTCTATTCTCTTCTTGATGACATGTGGAGTGTTGTCACAGAAGGTCCTATCAAGATTGATAAGGAGAAGGCCGACTGGACGGTTGATGAAAAGAGGCAAAACAACCTCAACAACATGGCTCTTGATGTTTTGTACAGATCTCTCGATGACTGTATGTTCAACTACATCATCGAATGTGATACTGCCAAAGAGGTCTGTGACAGACTCACTCAACTGTGTGAGGGCAACGAGCAAACCAAGGAAAACAAGATCATGGTTGCCACTCAACAGTTCGACAGCTTCAAAATGCGTCCTGGTGAAACAATGAACGATTTCGACACCAGATTCAGCAAGATCGTCTCCTCTCTGTCCATCCTAGGCAAGACCTATAGCAACCGGGAGCTTGCTATCAAGGTCATGCGTGCTCTTCCAAGGGAATGGGACATAAAGACTACGGCGATGAGAGAATCCAGAGATCTGAATAAGATCTCTCTCTTTGATCTCTTCGCTGACCTCAAGGCCTACGAGTTTGAGCTGAACTGTAGGATGGAAGAAGATCAACCCTCGTCCGTTATCATTGTCAAGGCGCTAGTGACTGCTGAAGAGCCACCAACCGCTCCGGACGTGAAGATGGCAGCTCAGCAGCGATGCCATGTCTCTCTTTGTGAAGAAGTTTGGCGACTTCATGAAGAAGAGCAACTCTAACTCAAACTCTTCAAATTCTAATGATAATAGAAAATATAAAGCTAATGTTACTTGTTTTAACTGTGGTATTAAAAGTCATTATGCATCGGAATGCCGGAAGCCAAAGCGTGAAGATGCCAAGGAAGACGGAAAAGAGGTGAAGACTCTTATGGCTGGTGACGGAAAGAACAGAGGAAGCAGCCGTGGGTTGGCCTTCTCATCCAGTGAAAGTGATGAAGAAGACGTGGCTTGCTTCATGGTCAAAGAAGATGAGGAAGGAACTCAGGAAACTGAGGTATTTGATTTCTCTTCCGAAAAGTTTTCAAGGGAACAACTGGTAGCTGCACTAGATGAGATGGTCATCGAGTACAGAAAGCTAGCAGAATCTCTAAATGAAACTAAATCTTCATCAGATTTAAATAAACCAAATCTTTCTAAAGAAGAAGAGTCACATGTTTTTGAAAAGAAGATTGAAGAGATCTCATCTGAAAATGAGATGCTCAAGGAACAGATTCAAACTCTTTCATCTGAAAACAAAAGGCTTAACTATGTTGTCTGTACATGGACAAGGTCTGGTGATGTTGTCAAATATCAGATCAGCATGTTGAAACCTGCTGGATCTAGATCCGGATTGGGATTTGATAGCAATGATCCTAATCTGTCCTGCAAAAAGTCAAAGCCAAATGACAAACTTAAGCCAATAAGTTTTGTCAAAGGAAGTATGACTCACATTGAATCTGATCCTATTCATGAAGAAGTTGCTTTCAAAAATGAAATAGTGTACGTTCCACCAACTGTTAGCTGACTTAAGAATAAGCTTGAAAAGGCTAATAAGTCTGGTAACTTAAAACCTGACTCTAAGTCAAGGAGTTTTAAAAGAAAACCTTCTTCAAAAGTCAAAGGATCAGTGGCTAATAGGAAGTCATCTGCTAAGTCAAAATCTTATGCATTAATCACAACAC
Organism: Impatiens glandulifera; assembly: GCF_907164915.1. Taxonomy (NCBI): domain Eukaryota; kingdom Viridiplantae; phylum Streptophyta; class Magnoliopsida; order Ericales; family Balsaminaceae; genus Impatiens; species Impatiens glandulifera. The sequence continues at coordinate 33,852,950 of NC_061865.1, forward strand.
AAAATGGGAAATCCATCAGAATAACTCAAATATGGATTCCTAAGGGACTAATTGATCGAGGACCCAATTGAGTGTGGGTACCAAGATTTGTAAATAGTTTATTTTGTAGATGATGCAGGAGGATAGCAGGAAGGAAGCTAGAAGAGTACTCATCTGAGTACACAACTTGGAAGATCAACAATGGCACTTGCCATTCTGGAAGAATAATCGCTTTTATTTGTTAAAAATATTTTTGGTCTTTAGACCACAAAAATTGTTTATAAAACTCTAATGTCCATATTCATTTTTTAGAAGAAAAATTTCTTTGGAATTAAAGATATTCTCTAGACGAATATCCTTAATCGGTCTAATTAGACAAGGGTGTCTAAAAGAAAAATATGCACTTAGACGTATTTTTGCTCACAATCTATACATCTAAGTTTATGTGTTGAGATGTTATATCCACGCAATTAGACGGACGCGTCTAATAGACGTTAGACGTTTTTACGTCTTGAGCAAAAGGATGCTCACGTCTAATAAACACACGTCTAACACGTGGTGTTTATGCGGAATTAGACGTACACATCTAATAAACATTAGACAGATTTGTTATAAACACGGAATTAGACGTATGCGTCTAATACACTCATCCGTCTAATAGAAGCTGTGTTATTTGTGAAGTAAGAAAAACGTCTCACTACGTGTCGATTAAACTGATCAAGGAGAGCTGTCACATGTTGAGAGTATCTGATTTTCCCTCTCAAAACATTAAACAGTCATCTCTTAATAACATGAAGACACATGTCTATCAAGTTTAGAGAAAATGACTAATATACCCTCATTTCTAATGATGATTTCTTGAAAAAAGACGTCTAACATTTATTAATGGGCCATACCCCTAGAATAAACGGTTATTCAGTATTTTCATCTTTCTTCTATATAAGGACATTACTGCATAATTTTGAAAACTTTAAATCTCTCGAAATCTCTAAGAACCCTAGCTTTCTTGTATTTCTCTCACTAAATCTCTCTGAAATATCGTGTCGATTCACATTCTCTCAAAATGGTGAAGAAAATCACGCTCGGTCGCCATACTTTGCAGGTGGACTTTCCATCGGTGTACTCGTTTGATCAGACGGAGGTGGTGAAGATGTTCCAAACCCTAGAATATTCTGGGTTGAGGAAATATCTGGGCGGACCGTTCATCTTCTATGAAGATGAAGTTCGTGAGTTTTTCAAAACGGCAGTTATGGTGGTTGATTCCATCATAGCAACCGTTAACGGAAAAGAGATCTCTTTTGACGAAGCGGTTTATGCGGAGTTCTTTGAACTTCTAACGAAGGGTCATCTGTTCGACTTGGTGCTCCCTTCAGAAATCATGGAGGAAATGAAGACGTCCTTCTCTGCTGACGGTTCTAAGATCCATGTGAATGGATATAAGAAGGTATTTAAACCCCACTTTATTCTCCTAAACGACGTGATGGCGAAGGCGCTGCAAGGAGGCCGGCTCTTTCAATCTCTATAGTCAAGACCGGTTTGACTATATGTGTGCCATTTCTAAAGGAATCCAAGTGAACTGGGGTCATACCCTATTTCAGAACCTGTGTTACTCCATAAGCCAGACGAACAAGGAGAGTATCACCTATGCGGCTCAACTGAACCACCTGTTGAAGTTTTTGGGGGTTCCTGTTGGTGAACCGGCGCATATTAACTCTACAAGAGTTGTTACTGCCTCTACGGTGCTCAGCACTCTGATGAGGATGAAGAGCAACCTAGACTATGCATCTGGGGTTTCTAGTTTCCAGACTGGTGGAAGGCCTTCCACCCGATCAAAGCCCTCTGCTTCTGTTTTGTCAACAGGAGCAAAGAGAACCAGAACTGTGAACGAATCAGAGGCCAGTTCCTCTAGCATGAAAAGACCAAATCAGAAGGACACGGAATCTGTTGATTCAAGGGTGAAGCAAGGTCCAGACGTACTTGCTTCAACCCAGATGACATCGTTATCTACTCCCTCAACCATCTTGAGGAAACCTTCGAGGTCTTGTGCCTCAAAGGAGAAGAAGACAAAGGCGCCCCGCGCGTCTAAATCCGCTAAGGTAACGTCTTCTTAATCTTTGTCTGATGTGCCAAAATTTGTTGTTCCCGAAGTGGAACAAGATGAATCTGTTTTCTCTCCCTTAAGAGAATTTGCTGAAGGGCCTACTGTTGAGTCAGCCGGTCCAAATGTTGAAACTATTAACAGGGCGGAGTCTCCTGTTACTCAACCTGATCATGTAGCCGCCGGTGCTACAGAATCGTCGAAACTAGAACAAGGTGCTGATCTTACCCTTGTTGCTGGTGAACCCAACATTCCTGCTCCCAAGGACTCCTTGGTGGTCGGAAAGATTATCTGTAAAGAGCTCCCTGCTGAGTTCTGTTTGAAACCCCAATCTGCCTTCGAACTGTTGCGGGCCAGAAAAGGGACCAGAGGAATTGTTATTGGTGAACCTAGACCAGTTCCAAAACCTGTAGAGGTTGTTGGAAAAGGGAAGTCCACTGCTTTTCAAGCTCCTGAGAAAGTATCTGAAGCAAGAGGTATTGTTGATCTCATTCTGGATCAAGTGAAAGTCCTTTCTACTGAAAAGTTAGAAGTCTATGATTCCTGGCGTACTAAGAGGCTCTCCTCTAAGTACAACGACTCTCTATCTAACGCTGCCATAACAAAAGAATGGAAGAAGAGAGTAGCAAATGAGAAGAAAGTCTTGAAATGGGCAAGAACTTCAGATGTGGGTGAAGCGTTGAACAAAAGAGAACTGGTTGAAGTTTACATTGTTGGAAAAGCCCTGTTTCCAATTTATGAAGCCAGGAAAGCGAACTTCAACCCTGATGCAAAAGGAGCTGATGTTGAAGTGAAAGTGTTGAAAAAGTTGAATGATATCATGGAAAGTTATGTCTCTGCTGCTTCCAGATACATTCATGGCACCGATTGCTTTGGCGCAGTTCCTCTAAACAAAGAAGAGGCAATGGATGTTCCAAATGCTGATGAATCAGATGCTGCTCTCCTGATCGAATTCGGGAACCTGTCTGCCGAAGAGAGACGCATTCAAGATGTAGCAGAGGAGGCTTTGAAAGCTCCTATTGAAGAAAATGAAATTATTACCCATGTTGCGAGAACAGAGGGTGTCCAAGAGAAACTGGCCGAGGTCACTCAGCCAGAAACTGCAAGAACTGAGGGGGAACCCTCTAAAGAAAAAGATGATGAAGAAGAAAGTTCCTCGTCTGAGGAGGAACAGGATGAGCAACCTAAGTTTTTTGACCTACTTATTTCCCAATGGCGTTGTGGAAGTGTTCACGAAAATATCACCACTCCCCGTCACTATTCTGGAAGTTTGCTCGAAAGATTTGAAAGGGCACAAAGAGAAATTGACGAAAAAGAAGCACAAGATAAAGCGGCTAAGAATGCTGAAGTAAATCAGCCAGAGCAATCCTTGCAGGTTCATACAAACTTTGAGCCTATTAAAAGTATGGCTGCAGAATCTGAAGAAGTGTCTTCTCACGAAGGTCCATCCGCTGGAGGAAATAAAATATTAAGATCTATGAGGTCTATGCTTTCCTCAATGCAGAAGACTATGTGACAGTCAATGATCTCCAAGGAATAGGAAAGAGCGAATTTCAGCAACATTTTCAAGATCCTAACTGAGCTGGATAAGACCTTGAAGATGAATACTTATGAGACCCATGTCTCGAATGTAAAGTTTTCAAATTTTCAACAGGAAAGCTTCAACCACCAAAGTGAACTATTTGACATTGAGAGGCACATCAATGACGAACGCCACAAGGAAACCTTGGATTAACTCAGTCTGGTGAAGAATCAGCTGGTAGAAATGTAGGGTTGCATGAACAGAAATGACAATGAACGACAAGCTTTTGCTGAGAACATTGCCAAGAAGTTTCAAGCTAATGAAGATGCTTTAGGCAATGCTGAAAGTGCTCATCCTCGACCAACTCAAGGTGAGTCAAGCAAGAGGAATGATGGTGTGTCAACCGGGACCAGATCCAGGCGGACCCCAAACTCTGATGACAATCCCAGGCCAACCAAGAGAGGTGGGGGTCGAAGTGGTTCTGAGCGTGGTGGTAGAAGTGGTGGCGGCCAGAGTAGGCTGTCCAATGTTGATCAAGGTGGACGTGGCAGTGTTGCTGAGCGTGGAGGAAGATCGAATGCAGGAGGTCGTGGTGGTCGCGGCTATCCTCATTTTATGAACATGCTTCCCGGGCAAGAGATGAGTCCAATCGATCCTCGAGTGAAAAGGGAAGAATAGTGATCTCTCCTCTTTTACTCTTTTTAACTTTATTGAACATGGTTTCCTGATAAGTTTTTGAATACTGGTTCTTTTTAAATGAATGATGTAAGTGAACAAGGTGTTTGTTAATTGATTGGATGAATGCATGTCTTGTTATGTGTATGCATGTTTGTAATTTCTTCATCAAAAAGGGGGAAATTGTTGGGTCAAATTATTTTGACTAAGTGTTGAAATAATTTACCCACTAATATTTTGATGATGAAATAATTTATGAGTTTTGATACAGGTGTATTAAGACTACATGTTTTCAGACTTGGATCTAATGAGGATCATTAGACCGATTTTGATCTCCATTCGCATAAAATTAGAAGCAAGTCTAATAGAATTAGACGCACAGTCTAACTCAACGGAGTTAGATGTGCAGTCTAATAGACGTGTAAATTAGACGTAAGTCTAATGGAATTAGACGTGAGTCTAATAGAATTAGACGTACAGTCTAACTCATCGGAGTTAGACGTGTAAGTCTAATAGATGTGTAAAGAATTAGACGGATGGTCTAATGAATACACTGAATTAGACGTACAGTCTAACTCATCGGAGTTAGACGTGTAAGTCTAATAGACGTAAAGAATTAGACGGATGGTCGAGTTAGACGTGTCGGTCTAATGGTTATTTAATAGTTAGACGTGTTGTCTAATTAGTGAAAGTTAGACGTGAGTCTAACTCCTTCAGACAAGTCTGAGGTAGAAACGGAATTAGACGCGTCAGTCTAACTCATCGGAGTTAGACGTGTCAGTCTAATGGTTATTTAATAATTAGACAGGTTGTCTAAATAGTGAAAGTTAAACGTGAGTCTAACTCTTTTAGAAAAGTTTGAGGTAGAACCGGAATTAGACGCGTCAGTCTAAGTCATCGGAGTTAGACGTGTCAGTCTAATTGTTATTTAATAAATTGACGGGCTGTCTAATTAGTGAAAGTTAGACGTGAGTCTAACTCCTTCAAACAAGTCTGAGGTAGAACCGGAATTAGACGCGTCAATCTAAATCAGTGGAGTTAGACGTGTCGGTCTAATGGTTATTTAATAATTAGGCGGGTTGTCTAATTAGTGAAAGTTAGAGACGTGTGTCTAACTCCTTCAGACTAGTCTGAGGTAGAACCGGAATTAGACGCGTCAGTCTAACTCAGTGGAGTTAGACGTGTCGGTCTAATGGTTATTTAATAATTAGACGGGTTTTCTAATTAGTGAAAGTTAGACGTGAGTCTAACTCTTTCAGACAAGTCTGAGGTAGAACCGGAATTAGACGTGGCAGTCTAACTCAATGGAGTTAGACGTACCCGTCTAATGGTTATTGAAATTAGACGCGAGTCTAATTATATTAGACCAGGCGGTCTAATAGACATTTTTCATTAGAAGGAGTTGACTTATTTCATTAGACTGATTTTCTCAAATCCGTCTAACTGAAATACGTCTAATGCTCTGTTTAAACAGTACCCTTGAATCTAGCATTTCTCCTATCCACGTGCTATAGTTGTACCCTAATCCTGCTCCACTTTTCTGTGAAGATTAGTTCAACAGTTGTATGCATCCAATCAAGGAATGCCACGTAAGAGAATTTTCCTCACATTACCCGTTTTGCAGGTACATCCCTGATGGAATATTCGGCGCACTACCAGTTCGGTACGGCCACGATCCTTGTGCTCAGAACCTGCTGTGTACAATGGAGGCTTTCCAATGGAAGAGCACCACGTATCATTCTTGAAGATTCGACTGTTAGCTCCTACTCAGTATTTAATCAATCCTAAGGACAACGGACAATCTGCCTCAACCTATCTTACAAACAAGCAATCTGATTTTGCAGAGAGAGACTACTCAATCATCTTGTTTATTGAACTTATTATGTGAAGCTTCTTTCTGATTGTACTGTGTGTGAATCGAGAGAGAAAGCTAGAATCAAAGCACCTTAGCTGAGTGATATTGTTCATCTTGTAAATTGAACAGAAAGTGTTTTGTTCAATAGTGAGCTAAGTTTGTGTAAACTGTATTTGATTCTTATCATCTTATAGTGAATCTTTCCGGTGGTTGGAAGAAGGGGTGACATAGGAGAGTTTCTCCGAACATCCATAAACAAATTGCTGTGTTATTCAATTCTGTCATCTTTTCATATTTCATCTTGTGCTTCAAACCCAAGTAAACAATTCCGACTTGAATCTGTTTCAAGTATTTACACAAGTTTGCGTAGAATAGAAAGAGATATTAATCCCTAATAGGATTTCTATCAAACCGTTTTTCATAAGCCTTCATCATTAGCTTGACCCCCGTCTCTATTGATAAAGTCGATCCTCTCACATACGAATATTGTTATAACGTAGAACTATTTATCAAACGTTGTAATGGAATGGAATGTTGTTCATCCAATCTGATTCATAATAATAATAATAATAATAATAATAATAATTTTACAATAATATAAGTGTTAATTTCAAAATATTAATCTGAGTTTTACATTAATGTGTGTAGACATGAATCGAATCCTCATAAAATTAATTGTTATATATATTTTAATTAAATATATAATTATGTAAATTATAAAATAATGAATAAAAATGAATTGAAATATATAATAAATTGAAAGAATGGCATGGTCATTTAAGAAGATCATAAAAACAAGAAAATATGTCTTTCAAATGGTGCAAACCACAATTAGAAATGGAAGAGGGTATTATTCTGGCATGATCTTTGGCCAGATAATATTTCTATTATATTCAAAGAAGAAATGCAAGGAAGCAGAGTTAGAAGAGAATGCATCAAGTACTCATTTAGAGACGTTTATGAAGGTAAACGTGATTCACTTTTGAGACGTAATCCAGAAGATAATAGAATCCTAAAACTAATGAGGCAGAAGCAACTCAATGAAAGAAATGATAAAATATGCTGGAAAACAGAAAGCAACGAGAAGTTCATTACAGAAAAGGCATGAGAAATGGTTAGAACAAGAGGACATGAGATAGATTGGAATAATGTGGTATGGTCTCCAAAGATTATTCGTTGTCACCAATTTATTCTCTAGCTAGTATACAGGAAAAAGTTGACAACAAAAGACAATTTTCGAAAATACATAAACATTCATGATATCAACTATGTCTTATGTTCAAGACTTGAGGAAAGTATAAACTATTTATTTGGGGAATGCTCTTTTGTAATACAAATCTGGAGGAGGTATGCTGCAAACATGAACATCATCAACTTTGTAGGAATATGGGAAGAAATCCAAGAGTGGATAAAGAATAAAGCAAAAGGAATATCCTTCTATGTAAGTATGCTAAAATGCTACTTTAGAGTAGTAATCTACAATATCTAGAAAGAAATAAATTCAAGAAATCACAGTGGAAGAAGTAGAAGTACTACAGATATTTATGGAGATATAACTTTAGATGGAAATGTACTCATTCAATCCTGAAGAGGAATCGAAAGGAATGAATAGAATAGAAAGCTCTGCCAGATATGAGATATTTTGTTTGAGAAAGTCACAAGTAGAATCAAAGTAAAAGCGCTATAGGCGTTAATTGATTGTTGTTGTTGTCTGTAATTCAATTCTTGTTTCATTGTCAAATCTAGAATTGTCTACATCTCATCTTAAACTTTTGTTTTTTTTCCTCTTTTGGGTTTTTTAATGAAATGACACTAAGATGTTTTTCCAAAAAAAAAATTGATGGGATGGTAGCAATTGGAAAAGAGTTAAGGTCGTCTAGTATGTGACAAACTGCAGACTCATCCTACGAATTGAAATACATGATAGCTAAAATGAAAAGACAAATTTTGGCGCTTCATATACTAAGTGAAGCAAGCTTCATTCGCTGACGCTTGTGTACTTCACTAAATGAAGCAATCTTCATTCTTTACTGCTTGTTTGAACTTTTGAAAGCACTACTGATTAGTGAAGCAATCTTCATTTTCTAGCGCTTGTTCACTGTAATTATCTAACTAGTGAAGAAAACTTCATTCTCTAGCGCTTGTTAACTATAACTAACTAGAGTAGGGTTTACATGAAGTCGTGAAAGGGTTTTCATGAAGCCTTTAATGTTTTTACATGAATACATTAGTGGTTTTACATGAACATTTTAATGTTTTATATAATTAATTAACAGTAGGGTTTACATGAACTTATATATAATAAATTCATTAATGTTGATTGACCATTAATGGGATGGTAGAAGTCGGAAAAGAGATGAGTCTTTATGATACGGACTGCAAACTCGCCCTCCGATGTGAAAATAATCATGATAGCTGAAGTGACTAGTGAAGCAATCTTCATTCGCTAGCGCTTGTTCACTATAACTAACTAGTGAGGCAATCTTCATTCCCTAGCGCTTGTTCACTATAACTTATTAGTGAAGAAATCTTCATTCGCTAGCATTTTGTTGGGTCAAATTATTTTGACTAAATGTCAAAGTAATTTGACTATTAGAATTTTGATGATGAATGAATATAAAACTTAATCTATGCATCTAATTGTCTTTGGTGCAGGTGTATCGAAATCAAACTTTTTTAGACGTGGTCTTAATGAGGTTCATTAGACCAATTTGGCATTAGATGCACGGAGTTAGACGTGCAGTCTAACAAGCGGAGTTAGACGTGTAGTCTAACACACGAAGTTAGACATGCAGTCTAACTAGCGGAGTTAGACGTGTAGTCTAACACACAGAGTTAGACGTGTAGTCTAACTAGCGGAGTTAGACGTGCAATCTAACACATGGAGTTAGACGTGCAGTCTAACTAGAGGAGTTAGATGTGCAGTCTAACTAGCGGAGTTAGACGTGCAGTGTAACTAGAGGAGTTAGACGTGCAGTCTAACTAGCGGAGTTAGATGTGTGGTCTAACTAGCGGAGTTAGACATGCAGTCTAACACACGGAGTTAGACGTGCAGTCTAACTAGCGGAGTTAGACATGCAGTCTAACTAGTTGAATTAGACGTGGAGTCTAATGGAAAGAGAAAGTTAGACATGCAATCTAACTCCTTCAGACTAGTCTAAAGGGAACCGTAATTAGACGTGGAGTCTAATAAAATGTGAAAGTTAGACGTGCAGTCTAACTAGTGAAAGTTAGACGTGCAGTTTAACTCCTTCAGATTAGTCTGAAGTGAACTGTAATTAGACGTGAAGTCTAATCGCATTTGACCAGGTGGTCTAATGGATCCTGTTATTAGACAGGGACGTCTGATTTCATAGACGAGGTCGTCTAATTGAAATACGTCTAATGCCATGCTTAAGCAGTTGCTTGAAGCTAGCACCCGCCTACCCACGTGCTCTAGTTGTACGCTACTCCTGCTCCACATTCCAGAGAAGATTAGTACGACAACCACCTGCAATCAATCAACCAATGCCACGTAAGCGAATATCCTTCACACTACTTGTTTTGTAGGTACATCTCTGAAGAATATTCGACGCACTACCAGTTGTGTACGACCACGATCCTTGTATTCAGAGTTTGTTGTGTACTATGAAGGCGTTCCAATGGAAGCTCGTTACGTGTCATTATGAATATTCGATCGTTAGTACTTGTTCCTTATTTAAAGAATCTCAAGGACAACGGACGAACTGCCAGACAATTAATCGATCGATTGATACTCAGATTATTCTATCGAAACTGTTAGTTGCTTTCTTGCTTTACTGTGTGTTAATCAAGAGAGAGTTAGAATCAGAGCATCATTTTAGCTGTGTGATATTCTTCATCATATTGTAAGTTGAACAGAGTCTGTTCTGTTCAACAGTGAGCTATTCATGCAAACAGTATTTGATTCAAATCATATTATAGTGAATCCTTCCGGTGGTTGGAAGAAGGGGTGACATAGGAGAGTTTTCTCCGAACATCCATAAACAAACTGTTGTGTTGTTTCTTTCTGTCATCATTTCATTCTTGGTTCCCAGCTTCAAACCTAAGTTAACATTTCCGCGTTTGATTCTGTTTTAAGTGTTTACAAGGGTTTGCGTAAAATAGAAAGTGATTTAAATCCTTAACAAGATTTCTATCAAACCGTTTTTCCTAAGCCTTCATCAATAGTCTTACCCCCGCCTCTATTGATTAAGCTGATCTTATCACATTTATTCACTATAATTAACTAGTGAAGCATTCTTCATTCGCTGGCGCTTGTTCACTCTAACTAAATAGTGAAGCATTCTTAATTCGGTAGCGTTTGTTTTATCTTTTTTCTCACAATAACTAACAAGTGAAGCAATCTCCATTTGATAGCGCTTGTTTCATATTTTTTAGCAGTGTAACATGATTAACATTAATGCAAAACTACTTTTACAATATAGTTTTACATGAAAATGAAAAGCATATATTTTAATTGATAATGATAATGATAATGATTCATACTTTAAAATATTTGATTTCATTTGGGTACACAAAAACAGTTCATACCCATCCAGTAAAGCAGTTGTACATAAATAAATTAAGCAACCAAATTTGTATTAGACCTACTCTATATCAGAGCTAGACTCGTCATACAGTCCTATCATTGTGTTACGATCCACGAATAAGAAAGTGCACCCCCCACGGTCCTATGGAACACTTTGGCTAAGAGACTCGGTCGGGAACTCTATTTTCATAGCACAATAATATTTTAATTCTGTTTTTCTATTCCCACAAAACTGATTGTTGACTAAGTCCCTAAAAGTTGTTGTAACATAATTGTAACCGACTACTATTGGGTAATTCAAGCGCTATAAATGCTGATGCTCACCCCACTTTTTGGGTTATGAATTAAAGCTTGTGAAAGTTGTTACTCTAAGTTATTCTCTCAGTCTTGGACCCCTATCCTGGACTATTAGGTGTATCCTAGTAGTATTTCTCTTCTCACCTTTGGTTCTTCTCTCCTTATTCTCGAATTTTCTTCTCACTTTTTATCCGTTGTGCTTGAGTATAGAATTCCACGCTCGATCCCAACTATCAAGAACCCGATTCTTGGTATCAAGAACTCGAAAGGCTTAGTTATAGTTTCAAGCTTAACATATTGGTATCAGATTTGGTCCATTCTCAACATGGTAGAAACTCGCCATCAATTAGAAATGGATGCGCTCAAGTCCCTTATTGAAAATATGTCCCAACAAACAGCTGCATTGCAAGCTGTTATAGACCGAAGATTGGATGCGGCTGAAGAACGAATGGCAGACTTTGAGAGCGGGGCATCTGGAAATGTGCAAGAACCCCTCAACAGACCCTATGATGATAATTCTTGCCACGGTCCTTCCCTGTTTAGGCCCCAGCACCTTGGCCAGAACCGCGACCAACACTATGTTCCTCCCACTCGGCTAACCAAGGTCGATTTTCCTCGGTTTGATGGGTCGGATGTCGAGGGCTGGCTAATATCCGCCGAGAAATTCTTCAGGGTGGACAAAACTAGGGATTCCACGAAACTAGAAATTGCACCCATTCACTTTTCTGGAAAAGCAAGAATGTGGTATGGATCTTATCTCGAAAATCGCAACCATATGGAGGCCTTATCTTGGGATGTGTTCAAAAGAGACCTTATGATGCAATTTGGGCCCTCTATACATGATACTCCAATGAGGAAATTAATGAATCTGAAACAGGTTGGTTTTGTTCATGAATACAATTTGCAATACATGTCGATCTCTCAAAAACTCTACAGCATGCCAAGGGAATACGTCATAGATTGTTACTTGTCCAGTCTAAGGGAGGAGATTGCAAACTACATCAAGTTGTGATTTCCCGACTCTCTAAACGAAGTTATGACCATGGCTAAAGTCCAAGAAGCAACATATCGGTCCTAATGAGGAGTGGGCACTTATACAGCGCTGAGCCACCACTACTTCCCAATCCGAAAAACGTCAAACTGAGTTGGCAAAGCACAAACAGAACACCATAAATCAAGTCGAGCTCATCATATGGCTCCTTTTCGAGTGCATACTAGGGCCATATTAAGCAATTAGACCCTGTCTCAATAGATGAAAAGAGAAAGAAGGGCCTATGCTACACTTGCGATGAAAAATGGCAACCAAACCACAGGTGTAAATCAAAGTTATTCATGGTCTCGGCCAATGATCAAGAAAGCGCCCCAAGTTTCCAAGAACCTGCTCCAGAGGTAGACCTTGATAATTCTCCTTTGCATCTTGATGCAGCGGAAGAACTAGCCATATCCTTACATGCATTGACGGGTTCTAAAACCTTTCAAATGCTCCAGATTTTGGTAAAGTTGGTAACCTACCGGTTGTGATCCTAATTGATACAGGCATCACTCATAACTTCATTAATAGCAAGATAATGAAGAACATTAGCCATGACATACTTCCCACACAAGTGTTATCGGTCCGAGTGGCAGACGGCTCTAACATTCTATGCTCTAGCTTTTGCCAAGATCTGAAAAGGTCTATGGAAGGTAAGCTTTATCAAACAAACATGAAAGTATTGACAATGACTGGGTACGATATTGTGCTAGGAATCGAATGGTTGATTACTCTAGGCCCTTCAAAATGGTACTTCAAAAAATTGACCCTCTCTTTTGAAAAAGAAGGGATAACCACGGTCTTTCAAGGCATACCACATACACAAATCAACTTAATGAAGGGTGATCACCTAGAGAAGATATTAAAGAAAGGAAATGTCACTGCCATGATCCATATAAGAAGTGAAAACAAAGCACAATTTTTCTCACTCTCTACAAGGACACCAAATGATATTCCTGAAGACCTTCAGCAAATGCTAGATGACTTTGGCCCAATATTCCAGCAACTTGAGGACTTACCACCCGCCAGGGAACAGGATCACCGCATCCCACTAAAGGAAGGCACAGAAGCTGTATGCTTGCGTCCTTACCGATATCCTGCCCTGTAGAAGACAGAAATTGAACATTTGGTCAACGATATGCTGGACAGGGGAGTCATAAGGAGAAGTCATAGCTCTTTTGCCGCCCCTTTGGTATTGGTCCGAAAGAAAGACTTATCCTGGAGAATGTGTATTGATTATAGGTGGTTTAACTCAGCAACCATCAATGATAAATTTCCTATTCCGGTCATTGAAGAATTAATGGAAGAATTGCATGGGTCCAGGTTCTTTTCCAAGCTCGATTTGCGCTCAAGGTTCCACCAGATAAGGATGCACTCAAGTGACTGCCACAAAACAGCATTTCGGACTCACGAAGGCCTGTATGAGTTTTTGGTGATGCCCTTCGGCCAAACCAATGCACCATCCTCCTTCCAAAGCCTAATGAACGGGACCCTGAAACCATTCCTAAGGAAGTTTGTGCTAGTATTGATGACATCCTAGTATATAGCCTGAGCTGGAAGGAACATATCCAGCACCTACATAAGGTACTTTCAATATTGCAACATAACGAGTTATTCCTTAACAGGGGAAAATGTAATTTTGGATGCAAGCAAATTTCCTATCTTGGTCATATCCTTGACGAGAATGGTGCAGCCACGGATCCAGCGAAGTTAGAAGTAATGAGCACACGGCCAGTTCCAGAATCTCCAAAGCAATTGAAAGGTTTTTTTGGTATGACCGGATACTATAGAAGATTTATAAAAGGCTACGGCTCCATAGCACGACCCCTCATGGCCCTGTTGAAAAAAGGTCAGTTTGAATGGAATAAAGAAGCTGAAGATGCATTCCTATTGTTGAAGTAGTGTATGCTTTCCCCTCCGGTCATGGCGCTTCCAAATTTCAATATTCCCTTTGTAGTAGAGACCGATGCAAGTGGAGTTGGTATAGGGGTAGTATTAATGCAAGAAGGATGACCCATTTCATTCATAAGCAAGGCGATTGAACCAGAGAAGTTACCATCATCCACGTATGAAAAAGAGCTTATGGCCTTGACCTTTGCGGTGGATAAGTGAGATCTTACATTAGGTACAAGAAATTCATTGTGAAAACCGATCATGAAGCTCTTAAATACTTGCTAGAACAAAGAGTTCAAACCCCGGCACAAGAAAAATGGCTGTACAAATTGGTGGGATATGATTTTGTTGTTCAATATAAAAGGGGAAAAGAAAACTTGGTGGCAGATGCTTTGTCTAGGCGGCTAGTAGGGATCCAATGTGCAGGAATTTCTGTCTATCACACTACTGTCCAAAAACAAATTCAGGAAAGCCATGAAGAAGATCCCAACTTAGCCAAAGTCATTCGTGAAATTCTTGCTAATGCTGATTCTCACCCTAAATACTCATATGACCAAGGGTTGTTAAGAAAAAGGGACCGGCTGGTGGTGGGAAAGAATAACGATCTCAGAAATACATTAATTGCAGCCATGCACTTGGGAGCAGAAATGGGACATTCGGGGACTCTGGTCACCCAGAAGAAAATGCAGCTTGTTTACTCTTGGCCAGGGATTCTTAAAGATATTAGACAATTTGTCTGAACCTGTGAATTTTGCCAAAAAAAATAAACCTGATAACTTAGCATATAGGGGTTTGCTTAATCCCTTAGCAATTTCCAATCGATTTTGGGAATTGATCTCCGTGGATTTCATTGAAAGCCTGCCTAAGTCAAAAGGTAAAAGTGTTCTATTTGTGGTAGTTAACAGACTATCAAAATGGCCCACTTTATGAGTCTGCAACACCCCTTTTCTACCCGGACAGTAGCTGAATTATATTTGGACAACGTTTCCAAGCTCCACGGAATGCCAACAACCATCATCAGTGATCGAGGAAAAGTGTTCTTAAACACCTTCTAGCGGGAATTCTTAAGTATACAAGGAGTAAAACAAGCTTTATCCTCAGCCTATCACCCCCAAACAGATGGCCAGACCGAGAGAGTTAACAAATGCTTGTTCTCTTATCTACGCTGCATGGTTGGGCAAACTCTGAAAGATTGGGTACACTGGTTGCCCTTGGCTGAATGGTGGTATAATACTAATTTCCATACAGCAATACAAACAACACCTTTTGAAGAAATATATGGATACCCCCCTCCGGTTCACACACCGTATGTAGTAGGAGACTCGAGAGTGGAAGAAGTGGATGTATCACTAACAGCCAGGGAAGCCTCACTCCAACTCATAAAATTCCATTTGAAAAGAGCCCGGAATCATATGAAGCAGCAGCAGGACAAGAAGAGATAAGATGTCACATTGCAAGTGGGTAGTTGGGCATTAGTGAAGTTACAACCACATAGACAACGCTCGGTCTAGAAGTTATTCCACAAGCTCTCCCTAAAGTATTTTGGGCCATTTTAAGTGTTGGAAAGGATTGTGGAAGTTTCTTACAAGCTGGAACTCGGGACCGATACCAGGATACACAATGTCTTTCATGTCTCGCAATTAAAATCATTCCAAGGAACGCCTGCTGCTATTGAAAATATTCCCCAATTGAGCACAAAACCAAACATGACCGGCAAAATTGCGGGTGAACAAGACATAATGGTGCATGGGAAATGAAAAAACAGTTGTTAATCAATTGGGATGGGGCCCAAACAAAAGACCAAACTTGGGAAGATGTAGAAGTGATAAGCATTCAATGCCCGGAGATGCTAGAAGCAAGGAGGCAAACAAGACAATATTCTCTTCGTCGGGGTCGACGAACTTCTGATGGGGGAGATGATGTTACGATCCAAGAATAAGAAAGTGCACCCCCACGGTCCTATGGAACACTTTGGCTAAGAGACTCGGTCGGGAACTTTATTTTCATAGCACAATAATATTTTAATTCTGTTTTTCTATTCCCACAAAACTAATTGTTGACTAAGTCCCTAAAAGTTGTTGTAACAGAATTGTAACCGACTACTATTGGGTAATTCAGCCGCTATAAATGCTGATGCCCACCCCACTTTTTGGGTTATGAATTAAAGCTTGTGAAAGTTGTTACTCTAAATTATTCTCTCGGTCTTGGATCCCTATCCTGGACTATTAGGTGTATCCTAATAGTATTTCTCTTCTCACATTTGGTTCTTCTCTCCTTAACCTCGAATTCTCTTCTCACTTTGTATCTGTTGCGCTTGAGTATAGAATTCCACGCTCGGTCCCAACTATCAAGAACCCAATTCTTGGAATCAATAACTCGAAAGGCTTAGTTATAGTTTCAAGCTTAACACATTGCTACGACTTCTTGTTCGATGACAAGTTCAAGGTAGACCTCATTGGATACGTTCACAGCACTAATCCATCGACTAGGGAATTGAACTATAAGAGCAATAACCAATCTTATTGGGTACATAAAGTAGAGAGCATGAGAAATAGGACTCATGTCCGAAGGAGGAATGAGTGTTTCCCAAGGAATTGTGTGTCGCAGGCCACATTGTCGAAATATGATTGTGGTACAGTAGGAGGTAGATTCCTCTAATCTCAACACAGTGATGAATGGAGCACCCCCCATCTCGTATATCATGGTATTAAAGAAATACCACAAAACAATGAAGTGAAATAGGTGATCATCAAGAATTGTATTGCCAGCTCTAAATTTAGCCATCCTTTACAACTGAAGATTCGTAATGGAAGAGTAATGAGTTGAAGGACGAGGTAACCTATGAAATTTGTCCAATAACTAGAGGTATAGGAACCAAAGGTGATCCTCGGCGGGAATAGGAAGTTGGGTCTAGAACAAAGTCGCGGAGACCAATGAGTGTCTTGGCGAGTACAAGGCGAGTCAACCCTCGGCCATTTCCCATTAGTGTAGGAACTACCCCGAGGAACCTATCCAAAGGTCGTCAGACTTTAGCCGAACACAAAAAAATGAGCCAGAACCACCAACATGAATAGTTTGCTTTGTATGTGGCTGATGGTCCTATCCGCTCCCTATACACGCCAAATGAAATCGTCTAGGTGTCTCGTATTGATAAATCCAACATCAATGGTGAACAATGCAGCGTCATACATTATACAACCATAGAATTTATAGAGAATCTCGAATGGAAATTGAGGTAGAGTATCATTACATAATAGAACCATGAGTTGATCATATCGATACCTGAGGATTGCTTGAAAGTCCTCAATCGTCGGGCAGATGTGCATGTCCCCAATGATAAAAGAACAACTATCCGGATTCTATCTACTCTACATATGGGCCATTAGTGCTCTATCAACATTTATGCAAATAAGCGGTAAAATCTCATCTACATCATATGCACAAAATGTTTTAGGGTCCTCTGTGATCAAACTTACGTATCACTCTAATTGTTGCTCCAATAAAACAGGCATCTCTGCCTCCTATATTACTTTGATCCACTCATTGAATGAAGAGAATGAGGTAGCAGATGAACCTGTTTGGTTTGTTTGCCAGTAGAGACTTAAGAGGGAGAGAGTCCAAACAAAGAGAAAGACTATTTGATGACAGTGAGAGAGAAGATGAAGAGACGGGTTTGTTTGAATGTTCACTATTTTGATGTAAATATAAGTAGTGGTGCGCCTGTTCATGAAGAAAATGATTTTATATTAATGTATTCATGTTTTTATCTTAGTCCAGTAGTGGTATTACATGAAAGGAATAAATATTTTTACATGAATGTATTGATATTTTTACCCTAGTCTGGTAGTGGTGTTACATGAAAGGAATAAATGATTTTACATTAATGTATTAATGTTTTTATCTTAGTCCGGTAGTGGTGTTACATAAAATGTACACTCTTATATTATTATCATATAAGTGATCATAAGAAAACAAACAGCAACAATATGAAAAACTAGTATCACCATAAACAATAAGTGCATAATGTGAAATATAATAATTTAAATTCATTTATACAGCTCTTATCTTCATATATGTGAATTCTTTGAGTTTCTCTTATTGGCATTAAAGTCTGACATAAGAATTTTGTATAAATATTTGATCATCAGTGTGCTCAAAGTTTCTTCGGCCTTTAAAACAACAAGAGAAAGTATAAGCAAATCAATAAAAATAAAATGTGTGAATGAAGAACATATGTTTAAACACTTACATTGGTCTTAGTAATGTCAATATCCCAGTTAGTCCAATCTCCTCTATAAGGTTCCATATGCCTCATACAATAAATACCACAACAAGTTTTTTTTTCGATCTTGCCACTTCAATTTTACAGAAGTCATACTCATTGATTCTAATTTATCATCTAATTCTAGTAGGCCTAGATCTCTCAAAAAAGAAACAAAAATTTTCATATGCTTTGTTATACCGGTATACTTACCCATAAATGTAATACCACGCGGAATTTCACTGTTGTCTAGTATTTTGATTTTCAAACAGATATATTCGCACATACAACATAGTAATGCCCGTTATGGAGGACGGTGATATAGCTTAAAGTATATTTAACTGATAACCTAGCTATAAGTGAGAGATACTTTGATTTTAAGTGAAGATTAGAATAGAATAGTGGGTGAGAATGAGATTCACAATTGCAGTCTGCAATTGAAAGTATTAAGTGAGTAAGAAATTAGCGATAAGGAAGAAGAAGATAGGAGATAGAAGTTAGAGAGAGAAGTTAACCTTAGAAGGTTTCTGTAAAAATGTCGGGGTACCCTTGCAAATTATGATATCTTCTTTATATACCCATCATCTTCCATAATTAACTTCCCGCTAATTCCATATATTTGGCTATTACCTTATTAATACTTATTTATTTCTATAGAAATAATTATTTATTAGGTATTCCATATTCTGGCTAATTGCCTTATTTATAATTATTTATTGTCTATAATTAAAAATAGAACTGCTGACATGGGTTACGTTTACCCGTCAGCTTATTTTAAGGTTAGGAAACCTAACCCTAACAATCCCTTGTAACATTAGCCTCCCCTTCAACGTTTGTTCGACCACGAACAACACAATTAAAATAAGAAGTTGATTTGTTGCCAACCAATCCGAGTTCTGGGAATTCTGATTCCAATCAAGAGTCATCCTCCCATGTAGCATCATCGTCCATTGAATTAGACCAACGAACTAAATATTGATCAATGATGTGTTCATCTTTCCAAATAACTTTTTCATCCAAAATAGAAATCGGAACAGCTGTTGACTGAGTTTGTAGGGATGGAACATGTGGAACAACTGCATTTCTTTTTAAGTTGCAACACATGAATCACATTATGCATCTTAGCTGTAGTAGGAATATCCAATCTGTAAGCCACTTGTCCCACTCGCTCTATAATTCGGAAAGGTTCATAGAACTTTTGGCTAAGTTTATGATTCTTCCCTCTGATTGACGTATGTCGATAAGGCTGTAGTTTAACGAACACCCAATCATCCACTACCAAAACATAGTCCACTCGTTTCTTGTCTACTTGCTGCTTCATTCGATATTGGGCTCTGTGAAGATGAAATCGCAACAATTTAAGAGCTTCCTCTCTAACTGATAAACTTTTATCCACTGCTTCTACTCTAGAATCACCGGCCAAGTAAGGATAGTGAACCGGAGGTGGCTGACCATAGACAATCTCATATGGTGATGATAGTGCAGCCGAATGAAAATTTGTATTGTACCACCATTCGACTAAAGGCAGCCATTTAGACCATGTTTGCGGTTTTTGACCAGCCATACATCGCAGATATGTCTCCACACTTCTATTTACCACTTCTGTTTGACCATCGGTTTGAGGATGATACGTTGTTGACATTGCTTGGGTAATTCCATGTAATTTGCATAATTCCTTTCAAAACGTACTGACGAATATCTTATCCCTATCGCTGACGATAGTGAGTGGCATACCATGTAACTTGAATATATGATCTAGAAAGACATGAGCAACACTACTTGCTGAATAGGGGTGTCCCATACTAATGACATGGCATCTTTGAAAGTCGATCAACCACGACTAAAATAATTGTATGCCCTTGTGATTTTGGTAATCCTTCTATAAAATCCATAGATATGTCACTCCAAATAGATATAGGAATCGCCAATGGTTGCAGTAAACCCTTTGTTCCTTGATTTTCCCATTTTTGTTGCTGACATTCCAGGCAATTCCTAAGGAACTCCCTTACATCGCGCTCCATACCACGCCAATAATATGCTTGTCTTAGTTTCTAATATGTCACCATCACACCTAAATGACCTCTCACTGATGAGTTATGCATTATAGATATTATGTATGATCTGAGTTCCTTATCAGCGCCCACCACGATACGTCCATCTTTTCTCAACTGCCCATAATACATTGAGGATCAGATTGTAACTTATTAACAATTTGCTTCAGATTCATGTCTTCATCCCAAGTCTTATCTATTTTCTTTAATAATACCAATGAGAATTCAGATAACGCTAGACAAGTTCCCTCTTAATTGATTCTAGATAGTGCATCAGCAGCTACATTCTCCTTGCCTTTCTTGTACTGCACCGAAAACTCAAACCCCAACAGTTTGTATAGCCATTTCTCTTAACTAGGGTGTTTAATCTTTTTCTCCAATAGGTGTTTCAATGCTTCATGATCCGTTTTTATGATGAATGGTTTGAATTGTAAATAACTTCTCCATTTCTTGATAGCATGTAATACAGCTAACATTTCTCGTTCATAAGCAGATAAGACCTGTAGTTTTGGACCGAGCCCATATATGCCACAGGGTGTCCTTGCTGCATCAAGATAGCCCCCATACCATTGTTACTCGCATCAGTTTCAACCACAAAGATTTCCTTGAAGTTAGGTAATTTCAGTACTGGTGGATTCATCATGGCCTTTTTCAGTTCCTCAAATGCCACAGCGGCTTCTTCATTCCAAGCTAATTTTCCCTTTATCGATAAGGATGTTAGTAGTCGAGCTATAGACCCATAATTTTTAACAAACCTCCTGTAGTATCCTGTCAAGCCCAAAAATCCTCTAAGTTGTTTTAAGGAATCTGGAGTCGGCCATATTTTAATAGCTGATATCTTCGACATATCTATAGCAACTCCCTGTTGTGAAATAACATGTCCAAGGTAATCTACTTCCAAACAAGCAAAGACACACTTGGAATGTTTCAAAACTAAATGATGTTGTTTCAGTAACTCAAATATCAATCGCAACTGCTTTAAGTGATCCTCCCATGTTCGACTATAGATCAAAATATCGTCAAAAAAACTAGTACGAATTTCCTCAAATGAGGCTTAAAAACCTCATTCATCATTCGTTGAAACGTGGAAGGTGCATTTGTCAAACCAAAAGGCAACACTACAAATTCGTAATGACCCTCATGTGTCTTGAATGCAGTTTTATAAATGTCTTCCTCCTTCATTCTGACTTGATGATAATCTAATCTTAAATCTAGTTTAGAATAAATACAACTACCATATAACTCATATATTAATGTTTCTATTAATGGAATTGGAAATTTATCTTTAATAGTTACCTCATTTAAACGTCGGTAGTCGATGCATAATCTCCAGCTTTTGTCCTTCTTTTTTACCAGCACAACGGGTGAAGAAAATGGACTATAACTTTTGCGTATCACTCTTGATTTAAGCATCTTGTTGGGTCAAATTATTTTGACTAAGTGTTGAAATAGTTTGACTATTGGAATTTTGATGATGAAGATATGAATGGATTATTTATGCGTCTAACTATTTTGATGCAAGTGTATCGAAATCAGATTTTATTAGACTTGGTTCTAATGAGGCTCATTAGACCGATTTGGTATTAGATGCATGATATTAGACGTACAGTCTAACTCATGAAGTTAAACGTGTAGTCTAATGAATCTGTAATTAGACGTGCAGTGTAACTCATAGAGTTAGACGTGCAGTCTAATGTACTCGCAATTAGACGTGCAGTCTAATGGATCCGTAATTAGACGTGTAGTCTAACTTGTGGAGTTAGACGTGTAGTCTAATGGATTCGTAATTAGACGTGTAGTCTAACTCGTGGAGTTAGACGTGCAGTCTAATAGACTCATAATTAGACGTGAAGTCTAACTCATGGAGTTACACGTGAAGTCTAACTCGTGGAGTTAGACGTGTAGTCTAATGGATTCGTAATTAGACGTGCAGTCTAACTCATGGAGTTAGACGTGTAGTCTAATAGACTTGTAATTAGACGTGCAGTCTAACTCGTGGAGTTAGACGTGCAGTCTAATGGATTCGTAATTAGACGTGCAGTCTAATAGACTCGTAATTAGACGTGCAGTCTAACATGTGGAGTTAGACGTGTAGTCTAATGGATTGTGAAAGTTAGACGTGTAGTCTAACTCCTTCAGACTAGTCTGAAGTAGAATAGTAATTAGACGTGCAGTCTAACTCATAGAGTTAGACGTGCATTCTAATAGAAAGAGAAAGTTAGACGTGCAGTCTAACTGGTGAAAGTTAGACGTGCAGTCTAACTGGTGAAAGTTAGACGTGCAGTCTAACTCCTTCAGATTAGTCTGAAGTGATTATAATTAGACGTAAGTCTAATCCTATTAGACCAGGTGGTTTATTGGATTCTGTTATTAGACGGGGATGTTTGATTTCATTAGACGAGGTCGTCTAATTGAAATACGTCTAATGCTTTACTTAAGCAGTTGCTTGAAGCTAGCACCCGCCTACCCACGTGCTATAGCTGTACGCTACTCCTGCTCCACTTTCTAGTGAAGATCAGTACGACAGCCGGATGCAACCAATCAACCAATGACATGTAAGCAAATATCCTTCCCACTACTTGTTTTGCAAGTAAATCTCTGAAGAATATTCGGCGCACTACCTGTTGTGTACGGCCACGATCCTTGTATTCAGAGTCTACTGTGTACTATGGAGGCGTTCCAATGGAAGAGTGCCACGTATCATTATGAAGATTCGACCGTTGATACCTAATCATATTTAAAGATTCTTAAGGACAACGGAAGAATGGCCAGAACTTAGAGAGAACAAGCCGGAATTACAAATAGAAAGAGAATTCAATCGATCATTTTGATATCTAGATTACTGAAATTGTTAGTTGCTTTCTTGCTTTACTATGTGTTAATCAAGAGAGAGTTAGAATCAAAATCATCCTTTTGCTGAGTGATTTTCTTCATCTTGTAAGTTGATCAGAGTGTGTTTTGTTCAACAGTGAGCTAAGTGTGTACAAACTGTATTTGATTCGAATCATATTATAGTGAATCCTTCCGGTGGTTGGAAGAATGAGTGACGTAGGAGCGTTTGCTCCGAACATCCATAAACAAACTGTTGTGTTGTTCATTTCTGTCATCTTATCATTTTTCATTTTAAGCTTCAAATATTTCCGCACTTGATTATGTTTCAAGTATTTACTAGGGTTTGCGTAGAATAGAAACTGAATCAAATCCCTAACAAGATTTCTTTCAAACCGTTTTTCATAAGCCTTCATCAATCGCCAGACCCCCGTCCTGTTGATTAAGTCGTTCCTATCAATTGGTATCAGAGCTCTGTTTCTAATCTCAAGCTCAAAGATCCTAAATCATGTCTATCATCAATGAGATCCCTATTCTGTCAAGAGATAACTGTAAATACTGGATGATGAGAATGCAAGCTCACTTGCCTGCCCTTCATTGTGATATGTGGAGCGTCATTACTGATGGCCCCATAAAGATTTCGAAGCCAAGAAGTGAGTGGACTACTGAAGACAAGTTTATCAACAACCTGGATAATGTTGTTAGGAACATTCTATATTAGTCGATCAACATGAACGTCTTCTATAAAATCAAGTCATGTTCCTCTACTAAAGAGATATGGGATAAGCTTACTCAGATCTATGGTAGAAACGTTCAAGCAAAGAAGGATCAAAAAGCTTTCATGTGTGTTGAAAACAAATCCAAATGGGCCGATAGCAACTCAGAGGAGTCTCCCGCTGAAAGAGAGACTAAAGTTGTTACATGCTTGATGGCAGATGACCAATCTAAGGTAAATAATGTCTCTACCTCAGAATTTACAAATAAAGAGTTAACTAATGCACTCAATGAAATGGCCATTGAGTACAAAAAGTTAACTGACTCTTTTTACAAAATGAAAGTAAAATATGAATCAACTGTTCTTTCTTCTAACAAAGAATCTGAATCAAATATTTTTTACGAAAACACAACAGATATCTCATCTGAGAATGAAATTCTCAAAGAACAGATTCAAATTCTTTCATCTGAAAACAAGAGGTTAAACTATGTTGTCAGTGCATGGACAAGGTCCGGAGATGCCGTCAAACATCAGATCAGTATGTTAAAACCTACTGGATCTAGATCCGGTCTAGGATTTGACAACAATGACCTTAACTTATCCTACAAAACGTCAAACTCAGTAAATGACAAGCTTAAGCCAATAAGCTTTGTTAAAGGGAGCTTGACTGATAGTGAATCTGGTCCTATTCATGAAGAAGTAGCTTTCAAAAATGAAATAACTTATGTTCCGCCGACTGTTAGTTGAATGAAGAGTAAATTAGAAGCAGTTAGCAAGTCTGGAAATCTAAAACATGACTCAAAGTCAAGGAGTTTTAAAAGAAAGTCTTCTTCAAAAGCTAAGGGATCAGTGGCTAGCAGAAAGTCGTCTGCTAAGTCAAAAACATACGCATTAATAACAGCACAAAATGGGAAATTCATCAAAATAACTCAAATATAGATTCCTAATGGACTGATTGACCGAGGACCCAATTAAATGTGGGTACCAAAAGATTGTAAATATTGTCTTGTGTAGGTACAAATAAACGATGGTCTGGAGGAATCTGTATGGTATCTTGATAGCGGATGTTCCAGGCATATGACAGGAAACAGACGGCTTCTTACTTATATATCAGATTGCTCTAGACCTAAGATTACCTTTGGTGACAACAAGAATGGTAAGACCATGGGTAAGGGTAAGATTATCCATGGTAACCTAACCATTAATGATGTGCTACTTGTAGACAATATGTGCTATAACTTGATTAGTATCAGTCAGTTATGTGATAATGGTTTGTCAGTTGATTTTCAAACTCATGCATGTCTAGTTAAGGACCAAGACGGAAATACTTTGTTAACTGGCAGTAAAGTAGGAAACTCATACAAAATGAATTGGGAAAAAGAATCTTCTGATCCTATGTGCATGATTTCCAAGAATGACTAAAAATGGTTATGGCATAAAAGGTTGAATCATTTGAATTTCAAAACCATTAACAACATTTGTTCAAACAACTTAGTTATTGCATTACCTAAATTGCAGTTTGCTAAGGACAAGAAATGTCCTGCTTCCTAGTTATGTAAATAGGGCAGATCATTGTTCAAAAGTAAAGGGAAATCTCAATCCAGTCGTTGCCTAGAACTGTTACATTTGGATCTGTTTGGTCCAATTCCTGTAAAAAGTTTAGGAGGAATGAGATTTGCCCTAATTGTTATTGATGATTTTTCTCGATTTACATGGGTTGCATTTTTGCCATCAAATGATAAAACTGCTGAAAATTTGATTAGAATATTTAAAAGAATTCAGAATAAAAAATCTTTGAATATTGCATGCATTAGAAGTGATTAGGGAACTGAGTTCACTAACAGATACCTATCATCTTATCTCGAGGAGACTAGAATTAGGCACGAGTTGTCTAGCGCCAGAACTCCACAGCAAAACGGCATTGCTAAGAGAAGAGTGAGGACTCTGAAGGAAACAGCGATATCTATGCTAACTGAATCAAACGTGCCTTAGAGGTTCTGGGCGGAAGCTATAAGCACTGCTTGCTATACACAAAATCGGTCAATAATCCACAAACGTTTTGATAAAACTCCCTATGAACTGTATTATGAGAGAATTCCCACAGTTTCTTATTTTAAGATATTTAGGTGTAAATATTTTATTCATAACAATGGAAAGGTTTATCTGACCGCTTTTGATGCTAAAGTAGATGAGAGATTCATGTTGGGATATTCGTCAGTAAGCAAGGCTTATAGAGTATACAACAAAAGAACATAGACAGTTGAGTAATCCATCAATATAGTTTTTGATGAACCTGTTGAGAGGAAATCCATTGAATCCATTGATTTTGCTGACAGACTAAAAGCGACAAGTCTTGAGTCTGTGAGTGAAGAAGAAGAAACTCTGGACAAGCGGATTGCCTTGTCTAATCCAGTGGCTGATCCTGTTGAGGTTCAACCAGACGTACAAACTCCTATTCAACAAGATGTTGAGAGTTTAGACGTCGCGGAGTCACCTA
The DNA here is from genome assembly GCF_907164915.1 of Impatiens glandulifera. Classification (NCBI taxonomy): domain Eukaryota; kingdom Viridiplantae; phylum Streptophyta; class Magnoliopsida; order Ericales; family Balsaminaceae; genus Impatiens; species Impatiens glandulifera. The sequence continues at coordinate 33,879,201 of NC_061865.1, forward strand.
TTAAGATAAGCAACCCCCTTGGTTCTAACTTCAGATGGAACAGAAATCATCCACCAGAATTAATCATCGGAAATCCCTTCTCTCCTCGAAGAACAAGACGTCAAGTGATGGATGAAATGGCCAATTCTGCATTTATTTCTCACATTGAACCCAAGAAAATTGGTGAAGCTGTAGTTGATCCAGATTGGATCAATGTTATGCTGGAGGAGTTAAACCAATTTGTGAGAAATAAAGTGTGGCATCTTACCACTAGACCAACTGATAAGTCAGTTATAGGAACAAGATGGGTCTTTAGAAACAAGCTTAGTGAAGATGGTTTAGTCATTAGAAATAAAGCTCGTTTAGTTTTTCAAGGATACAGACAGGATAAAGGTATCTATTTTGATGAGTCTTTTGCACTTGTAGAAAGACTTGAGGCAATTAGAATCTTTCTAGAATATGCATCATTTAAGAACTTTAAAGTCTTTCAAATGGATGTGAAAAGTGCATTTTTAAATGGGAAATTGAGTGAAGAAGTATATGTTGAGAAACCCCCTGGTTTTGTAGATCATGTGTTACCTAATCATATTTATAAGCTTGATAAAGCATTGTATGGTCTGAAACAAGCTCCCAGAGCCTTGGTATGACACTTTAACTGAATTCTTGTTTGATCATGATTTTGTTATTGGAACTGTGGATAAAACCTTGTTTAGATTCACTAAGGACTCACACATTCTACTTGTTCAAATATATGTTGATGACATTATTTTCGGTTCAACTAACCCCAAACTATGTGAGAAATTTTCTAAGCTGATACAGGAAAGATTTGAAATGAGCATGATGGGAGAATTAACATTCTTCCTTGGGCTTCAAGTTCGTTAGTTAGAAGAAGGGACTCTCATCAATCAGACCAAATACACCAAAGAACTGCTAAAGAAATTTGGAATGGAGAACTGTTCGGCTGCAGCTACTCCAATGAGCTCTTCTAGTAAACTAGATAAAGATAAAGGTGGCCAAAGTGTCGATGTAACATCATATAGAGGACTCATAAGATCCTTTCTATATGTGACTACTAGCAGGCCAGACATTCAGTTTGCCGTTGGAGTTTGTGGCAGATTTCAGGCTAATCCTAAACTTTCTCACTTTACTGATATTAAACGTATTCTTAAATACTTAAAGGGAACTCAAAATGTGGGACTATGGTATCCGAAGGATTCTAGTTTCAATTTGACCAGTTTCTCAGATGCAGATTATGCAGGGTACAAAATTGATAGAAAAAGCACGAGTGGAACTTGCCAATTCCTTGGAGATCGTTTAATCTCATGGTTCAGCAAGAAGAAGACGTCAGTTGCCACGTCTACAGCTGAAGCAGAGTATCTTGCGGCTGGTAGCTATTGCTCTCAGCTCTTGTGGATTCAACAACAGCTCAGGGACTATGGGATTGAAGCTGAAGAATCTCCAATTTTTTGCGACAACACTAGTGCTATCGCAATTACCTACAATCTAGTTCTGCATTCTCGGACAAAGAATATCGAAATCAGACATCATTTTATCCGAGAACACGTCAATCAGAAGTAGATTCGTCTTGAATATGTTCCCACAGATCAACAAACGGTAGACATATTCACGTAGCCTCTACCCGAAGCTAAGTTTTCTCATTTTAGAAATATTTTAGGTCTTGTTGATATTGATTGATGTGATTACGTGCATAAACTGAGGGGAAACGTATTGTTCAAAACGTAACTGAACAAACATGAAAAATAGAGGTCTTAATACGTCCTAAGGATTATAGGTTTGAGAAACACAACTACTTAGACGTACATCTACTCTAATAGTTTAATCTTCCTTTGGAATATTTGTCTTGGTTATTTAACCTGTATGGTTAGACGCATACGTCTAATAGACGTTAGACGTTCTTACGTCATGAGTAAGAGGATGCTCACGTCTAACCAAACACGCGTGTTGCACGTGGTGTTTTTGCATAACTAGACGTGTACATCTAATAGACGGATTTCCAAATAGAAGTTGGAAATGTGAAAAGGAGAATAAACGTCTAACTACTCGTGTAATTAGATCTTTCATCTTCTAGCTATTTGGACAGCTGTCCTTTGATTATGTATCTGCTCATGTACCTATTCCCGCAAAAAATCAAATCAGTCATTTCTCAAAAGGATTGAAGACACGTGTCTCTCAATACATAAAAATAACTAATATTTCTGATAACTTTACTCTGTACGTTTAGTATTAACTGTGTGTTTTCATGATTACATTAAATGATGCATCCCTTGGGAACAGATTCCTGAACTTTTGACGGTAGATATGATCATTGCATATTAACTACACTATAGGTTTTTATATTTAATGAGTGATATTACTTAAATGGTTGAGTATTTCATAATCCGAATCTCTCTCTCTATAATTTAAATCGTCTAGTTCTTGTTCACCTAGTCGAAATGTCTTTCCTTCTCTCTAAAATCTATTCAAGTGGATTTGAAATCTGTATCCACATTGAAATCTCTTGGTATGCACAAGATATTTGAGTCATTGAAAGCCTTCGGGCTGCGAAAGTTCCTCACCCCTCATCATATCTTTCACGAACAGTTGGTTCGTGAATTCTTCGAAGCAGGCGGTTTCTATCAAGATAAAATCATTGCTGGGATTGTTATGTTCCAGATGATATATATCTCCGAAAGTTCGTTCGGTATGTTCTTTCAGCTTCCCAATGTAGGTATTCATGAGTTTTCACCCTCCCCTCCTGAAATCATGTTTACAATGATGAAAGTATTCTATGATTCTCCCCATATGGATATTCACGGGAAGAAAGGCCTCCTGAAAGATGAGTTTGCTCTTCTAAGCGAAATCATTTCTAAATCTCTTCTCGCCAAAGAATCTTCCTACAAGTATTTTACTAAGGTTTTTGAGATTATGGTGGCTATCACTAGAGGTGTGCTCGTCAACTAGACAAGCTTCCTCTTCGGAAACCTTGTTAGAATGATTTGTGCTTGGAAGACTATCTTTGGATTTGACGGTCCTCTTGGTGCTTTCCTTTGATTCCTTCTGGATGAACCCGGTAAAAGCTATCACCTTTCTTCCAAAACTCTAAACAACCAGAAGGTTGTTGAATATGTTCTTAGGGTGAAGAGGCTCAAGTCTAAGAAAAGGAAATGAGATGTTTCTAACCCTCCTCTAACTGCAGTCTTAGAGATTTCCTAGATTGAAGACTATCCTTTCCGGATAAATGATTAAGAAGAAGAAGAAGAAGATTAGAATAGAATCTATTTTCATTTAAGATGAAGTTTTTGAAGATCTTTTGATGATGTTTTGTTATGAACTTATTTCGGTTATTTTTGAAACAATGTTTTGTGTGTTTCTTCTGAAAACACTCATATTTATGTGCTTACAAATTTGATATTCTGAATGTTGTGTGTTTGAAAATATTTGCATGTAAACAGGGGTTTGTTTACATTTATATGATGGATACGTTAATCTATTGTCTATGCAGGATTTCAATATCATCATCAAAAAGGGGGAAATTGTTAGGTCAAATTATTTTGACTAAGTGCTGAAATTGTTTGACTATTAAAATTTTGATGATGAAGTGATGAATGGATTATATATGCGTCTAACTGTTTTGATGCAGGTGTATCGAAATCAGATATTATTATACTTAGTTCTAATGAGGCTCATTAGACCGATTTGGTATTAGATGCATGATATTAGACGTGTAGTCTAACTCATGGAGTTAGACGTGTAGTCTAATGAATCAGTAATTAGACGTGCAGTCTAATGTACTCGCAATTAGACGTGTAGTTTAATGGATCCGTAATTATACGTCCAGTCTAACTCGTGGAGTTAGACATGCAGTCTAATGGATTCGTAATTAGACGTGCAGTCTAACTCATGGAGTTAGACATGCAGTCTAACTCGTGGGTTAGACGTGCAATCAAATAGATTCGTAATTAAACGTGCAATCTAACTCATGGAGTTAGACGTGTAGTCTAATTGACTCGTAATTAGACGTGCAGTCTAACTCGTGGAGTTAGACGTGCAGTCTAACTCGTGGAGTTAGATGTGCAGTCTAATGGATTCGTAATTAGACGTGCAGTCTAACTCATGGAGTCAGACGTGCAGTCTAATAGACTCGTAATTAGACGTGTAGTCTAACTCGTGGAGTTAGACATGCAGTCTAATGGATTGTAAAAGTTAGGCGTGTAGTCTAACTCCTTCAGACTAGTCTAAAGTGGAACAGTAATTAGACGTGTAGTCTAACTCATGGAGTTAGACATGCAGTCTAATAGAAAGAGAAAGTTAGACGTGCAGTCTAACTCCTTCGGATTAGTCTGAAGTGATTGTAATTAGATGTAAGTCTAATCCCATTAGACCAGGTGGTCTATTGGATTCTGTTATTAGACGGGGACGTTTGATTTCATTAGACGAGGTCGTCTAATTGAAATACGTCTAATGCTTTGATTAAGCAGTTGTTTGAAGCTAGCACCCGCCTACTCACGTGTTATAGTTGTACGCTACTCCTGCTCCACTTTCTAGTGAAGATTAGTACGACAGCCCGATGCAACTAATCAACCATTGACCCGTAAGCGAATATCCTTCCCACTACTTGTTTTGCAGGTAAATCTCTGAAGAATATTCGGCGCACAACCTGTTGTGTACGGCCACGATCCTTGTATTCAAAGTCTGTTGTGTACTATGGAGGCGTTCCACTAGAATAGTGCCATGTATCATTATGAAGATTTGACCGTTGGTACCTGTTCATATTTAAAGATTCTTAAGGACAATGGAAGAACGGTTAGAACTTAGAGAGAACAAGTCGGAATTACAGACAGAGAGAGAATTCAATCGATCATTTTTATATCCAAATTACTGAAACTTTTAGCTGCTTTCTTGCTTTACTGTGTGTTAATCAAGAGAGAGTTAGAATCAAAAGCATCCTTTAGTTGAGTGATATTTTTCATCTTGTAAGTTGATCAGAGTGTGTTCTGTTCAATAGTGAGCTAAGTGTGTGCAAATTGTATTTGATTCAAATCATATTATAGTGAATCCTTCTGGTGGTTGGAAGAAGGGGTGACGTAGGAGAGTTTGTTCCGAACATCCATAAACAATCTGCTGTGTTGTTCATTTCTTTCATCTTATCATTTTTCATCTTAAGCTTCAAACCTAAGTAAACATTTCCGCACTTTATTATGTTTCAAGTGTTTACAAGGGTTTGCGTAGAATAAAAGTGAATCAAATCCCTAACAAGATTTCTTTCAAACCGTTTTTCATAAGTCTTCATCAATCGCTAGACCCCCGTCTCTATTGATTAAGTCGATCCTATCATATATCTTCTATCATGCCTTCCATTTCATCCTTTTGAAGAGCTGGATATCGGTATGGCCTTAAGCTAACGGTTCATGCTCCTTCTTTGAGATTAATTTGATGATCATAATTGTGAGTAGGTGGAAGTGTTGTAGGTTCTCTGAATAATTCTTCAAACTCTATTAATAGTTTCTCCAATTTTTGTTCCTTGTCAGCCTCTAGTGAAGATATTATTACTGTAAAGTTAAGTTTTAATTAAAATAAAATAAAATAATAATAATTATAAAGTAATGTGATTTTGGATAGAATAAGATAAGAATCTAAGGAAGAGCCAATGAAGCTTGGCCACGTCATCACCTCTTTTGATTAATTAGTGGGTATGCAGGAAATTTAAACAGATAGTTTCCCTTATTCCTTCTTTGTCCTTCCAACCATTCATTCGTCTTCAACATATAGCAGCAACATCAGCAGTCCATCTCTCTGTCTACCTTAATTCAGAAACCTAGCGACCTCTCTTTACCTTACCTTTCTTCAGTCGATCCACTTCAGCAGCTCAACTCATTCGATCAACATCCTCATCTTCAACAGATCTTCATTAGTTCAGCAACAGATCATCTTCATGATCAACATTTCATTGGATTTAAAGGTAAGTAAAGGATATTTGATAATGTTATGGATGATTTCGGGTTATAAATGAAATGGAGTTTGCTGGTTGGAATAATGAAGTTGATTTGTTTGAGATGGTTGAATGATTTAAGATTGTTTATTGTTTAGGAAGGAGGAAGAGAAAACAGAGAATGAAGGAATATAGATTATTTGGTTTTGGATAAACTTGAAGATGAGAAAAGGTATTTAGGGTTTATGTATAAATTTGAATGTTTATTATAATAGAATGAAACGGATTGTTGGATTTAAGGAATAAATAATATGGATTATTAGTAGGTGGAAATATAAACACTGATTTGAGTTTAATTTGATAATTGAAGGAAGAAAGTGTCAAAGGACCATTTGAAAATAGCAAAGGATAGTTGGTAGAGCTTAAGAGTGGAAATAACTGGATATTGGGGGTTAGGTAAGAAATCATACCTTCTTATAGTTTATTTTACTAAAATGTGATTATGATGATAAAATGGTTTTATTAAAATGTGTTTCTAAACTTATGGATCAAGTTGACATGGAAATGTTTTGATAAAATGTTTAATAAAAGGATTTTATAAAACGTTTGACAAAAATGACTTGATAATGTGATTTATAAAATGGTTTGCGAAACTAGTTGATAAAGTATTTTTGATAAGCCTATGCTAAATGCTTTGTGAAAGACTGATACATATGTATAGATTTGATTATGTGAATAATACAAGAATGATTTTATTACTCTAGATAGGATTCTGTACTTATTTATTTTATAATGGGTATTAATGCCTCGAGTGCTTATACCGGTAATGACTCAACGCATGACAGTCACTTCCAGTTGATGGTTAATGAGTCAATGCAGGACCCCCAAATCCTGATTGATGGCTAATGAGTCAATGTAGGACCCTCAAATCCTCATTGATGGTTAATGAGTCAACGTAGGATTTTAAAGTTTTGGTTGATGGTAATGAGTTATCACAATAATGTAGTCATTATCACTATCCCAGAGTTATATAGAAGAAGTATATTGATTATTAACAGTACGTATTATATTCTTAGTAAAGGTTTGATCTTTTCTATACTATGATTTAACTATCTCTTGATCCAACTGTAATGAGATTATGATTTTCTTATTGGGCAAGATTAGCTCACCCATTTTAATGGGTCCCCTTTTCAGAGAAGGATCCAAAGCAAGTAACAAAAGCTACTGGACAGTGAAGACTTGGATATCGATCTACTTTTGGTAAGAAAAGTTAGTCCTCTCCTTAGCGTAGTGTATTAAGGGAGAGTTAGAACGATGTATTTTGTAATACTTAAGATGGTAGCATTGTAACCTTGTATTTTTGGACTTTTGATGAGGTGACAAGAACAAATTGTAGCTGAAAGGATTTTTGGTTAATGAAAGAAGGGCGATATTTTGAATTAAGAAGTTAGTAAAGATTTATGGTAGCCTTGCATGTTATTTTTAAGTGTATTTTAGATAGATGACATGCGGCGGCTGGTCACGACTTGGTTCGGGGTGTGACAACTTTAGTGGTGTCAGAGCATAAGGTTTAACAATGGTATTAATGATGTAGGAATGGATGATGAAGTGCTTGCCGGTTTTGCACGACATACAAGGAAAAGACGTGATACCCATGAACCAAATGGACCTGTAAGTCAAGAGGAGGGGGAGACCTCTAGAGCTGTAACAGTTGAGGATATCGTTAGAGTTATGTCAGGAATAGCACAACAGCATACACCGACAAATAAGTTTGCTGAATTCAAGAAATTGGCTCCACCATCCTTTGATGGTAGTAGTGATCCGCTAAAAGCTGACAAGTGGATAAAAGAGTTGGAGAAGTTCTTTGTTGTACACAAATGTGACGATGTAGAAAAGGTACGATTTACAATATTTTAGTTACAAGGAAATGCAAGCGACTTGTGGGAGTTGGAGAAGCAAACTTATGAGCACGATACAAGGACATTCTCATGGGATACATTTATGAAAGCTTTTTACAACACCTACTTTCCCAAGAGCTTGAGGCAAGAGAAAGAGATGGAATTCATAAATCTGAAACAGGGAAATATGACGGTTACTGAATATCAAGCTCGGTTTGTGGACTTAGCAAAGTTTGCTCAATCATGGATGGGAAGTGAGACTACGAAGGCGAGAAAGTTTGAAATGGGGTTGAGTCCCCCATATTAGGCAAGTGGTGGTTCCTTTTGAGCCTAACACTTTCATTGGGGTGGTCGATAAGGCACAATTGATTAAAAGTGAGTTGGGTATTACGAGAAGGATGGATGAGGCGAACTCGAAGAAAAGAAGTCATCAAAGTGCCAATGAAGGAAATTGAAACTCATTCCAGAATAGAAGGCCATTTTCTGCGAGCAGTCCGGCTCAAGCCTCTAGAAATGTGCCTTCACAAAATTCATCGTCGTTTGTGAAATGTTCGCATTGTTCTGAAAACCATCGCATGGAAGATTGTCGCTGGCTATCGGGAGCATGTGTTTTATGTGGGCAGCATTGTCATTTGAGAACAAATTGTCCACGCTTTAGAAAACCATTCACACAGCCTAATACGCGCGAGACAGGAAATTCAATGAATCAAAGACCCTTTCCCAATAAAAAACAGAAAATGGGACAGACATCAGGAGGCCAAGCTAGAGTGTTTTCTAAAATGAATGTCGAGCAAGCGCGTGCGTCTAATGCTGTGGTCTCAGGTACTCTTTATGTTTCTTCCGCTTATGCTTTAGTGTTATTTGATTCTGGTGCTACTGATTCTTTTATTTCTCAAACCTTTATCAAAAAGCATAATTGGAAAATCGAACCTCGAGACGTGAGTATCAGTGTAGAAACACCATTGGATGATAAAATAATTGCAAACCTAATTTAAAAGTCTCGAGAAGTACATATAGGAGATAAAGTGTTACCAGTAGATCTTACGGTACTAGATATGCATGGTTTCGATATCATTTTGGGGATGGATTGGTTAGCTCACAACTTTGCTACAGTTGATTGTCATGAAAAGAGGATACTATTTCAAATTCCAGAGCAGCCTATATTCTCTTTTATGGGAAGTAAAGATGTTATTCCTCCAAAGATGATATGCTTTTTAGAAGCAAAATGCATGATTAGAAAGGGTTGCGAATGCTATCTGGTGGTGTTATGGGGTATCGAAAAGAATGAGAAATCCTTAAAAACTGTTCTGATCATAAATGAGAATAATCAGATGTGTTTCCAAATGAATTGCAAGGTTTACCTCCTGATAGAGAGGTAGAATTTGCTTTTGATGTAGTGCCTGGAACAGCTCCAATAACGAAGAATCTGTATCGTATAGCTTCGGCAGAATTGAAAGAATTACGAGATCAATTGGAAGAACTATTGCAAAAGGGGTACATCAGGCCAAGTATTTCCCCATGGGGAGCTCCTGTTCTTTTCGTGATAAAGAAGGATGGGACAATGAGGCTTTGCATTGATTACCGAGGGCTTAATAAGGTAACTATTAAGAACAAATATCCGTTACCGAGAATTGATGACTTGTTTAATCAGTTGAAAGGAGCACAAGTTTTTAGCAAGGTTGATCTCCGATCAAGTTATCATCAGTTAAAGATTAAACCGACTGATATTGCCAGGACAGTATTTCGAACAAGATATGGACATTATGAGTACGTGGTGGTAATGCCTTTTGGTTTGACGAATGCTCCAGCTGCTTTTATGAATCTTATGAATAGAGTATTCAAACCATTTCTAGATAAATTTGTGATAATCTTTATTGATGACATATTGGTGTATTCTAAATCTGAAGAACATGAGAAACATCTCAGAATAGTACTCCAAACTTTGAGATAAAATCAGTTGTATGCTAATTTTTCATAGTGTGAGTTCTGGTTGAATAGTATCGCATTTCTAGGACACGTTATATCTAAGGATGGAATATGTGTTGATCCTAAAAAGGTGGAAGCAGTATCTGAATGGCGTAGACTATCTACTGTTTCAGAGATACGTAGTTTCTTGGGTTTGGCAGGCTACTACAGGAGATTTGTTAAAGGGTTTTCTCAAATAGCATCGCCACTTACTCGCTTGACACAAAAAGCGTAAAATTCGAATGGTCAACAGAATGTGAATGGAGTTTTCAAGAACTCAAAAGACGATTGACTACGCCTCCTGTTCTAGCCATACCTTCTGAAAGTGAAGATTTTTCTGTGTATTGTGATGCTTCAAATAAAGGTTTGGGATGTGTGTTAATGCAAAACAAGCATGTCATTGCTTATGCATCTCGGCAGTTAAAACCACATGAACGTAATTATCCTACCCATGATCTGGAATTAACAGCGGTAATATTTGCATTAAAGATTTGGCGATATTTCTTGTATGGTCCAAAAGTCGAGATTTATACCAATCACAAGAGTTTGAAGTATATCTTCACCCAAAGTGAATTGAATATGCGATAGAGGAGGTGGCTGGATCTAATTCAAGATTATAATTTGACGATAAGTTACCATCCCGGAAAAGCTAATGTCGTAACTGATGCTTTGAGTAGGCAGCCATCAAGAGAAGAGCCAAGTTTGATTTCAAATATTTTGATTCATCCTATGTTAATTGAGAAGGTTAAAAGCTCGCAACAAAATGATTCTCAAATTATTAAAATCAAAGGAGATATGGAGTCTGAGGCTGTAAAGGGATTCCAACTTGATAAAGATGGAGTTTTGCGTTTTCACAACCGGTTATGTGTTCCTCAAAATGATGTTTTAAAGAAAGAGATATTAGAGTAAGCGCATTACTCTAGATATATTGTTCATCCCGGTAGTACCAAGATGTATCGAGACTTAAAGGAGCATTATTGGTGGAACAACATGAAGAGGGAAATTGCTCAATATGTCTCGGAATGTTTGATATGTCAACAAGTGAAAGCAGAACATCAACGACCCGCAGACTTACTACACCCTTTACCCATTCCCCAGTGGAAATGGGAAGATATCTTTATGGACTTTGTATCCGGAATGCCGAGGACAAAGAGGAATAATTCAGTTGTATGGGTAATTGTTGATAGGTTGACAAAATCTGCTCACTTTCTAGGAATTCCAATCGGATTCTCGATGGACAATTTAGCACAACTGTATGTCAAAGAAATATTGAGATTGCATGGGATACTAGTTACTATCGTCTCGGATAGAGATAGCAGATTTGTATCACATTTCTGGAAGAGTTTGCATCGTTGTTTGGGAACTAAGCTGAATTTTAGTACTGCATTTCATCCTCAAACTGATGGGCAAACAGAAAGAGTCAATCAAATTATGGAGGATATGCTTCGAGCTTGTATTATTGACCTAGGTGGATCATGGGATGATCATTTGTCTTTGATAGAATTTGCTTACAATAATAGCTATCAAGCAAGTATTCAAATGGCTCCTTATGAAGCATTGTACGGTCTCAAATATCGTTCACCTTTATGTTGGGATGATATAGGTGAAAGAAGATTAATGGGACCAGAGATTGTGCAAGAAACGACTGACAAAATCCGAAAAATCAGAGAGAATTTAATCATTGCATAGAGCAGACAGGAGAGTTATGCAGACAATCGAAGAAGATTTTTAGAGTTTAATGTGGGGGATCATGTATTTCTAAAGGTGTCTCCGATGAGAGGTGTTATGCGATTTGAAAAGCGTGGAAAACTGAGTCCTAGGTTCGTGGGACCGTTTGAAGTGTTAAAGAAAGTTGGCAGCGTGGCTTATGAAATTGCATTACCTCCACATTTATCGAAAGTGCATAATGTGTTTCATGTGTCCATAAATCATATAATAGAATCCATTCGACTAGAACTTTGGAAGAACTTAGCATATGAAGAAATCCCACTTCGAATTATTGATAGAAAAGAACAGATTCTACGACGACGAACTATTAAGTATGTTAAAGTTCAGTGGAGTAATCATTTTGAGAGGGAAGCGATGTGGGAACTTGAAGATGATATGAAAAGCAAGTATCATTCACTCTTTGAAAGCTGAATCAAGTTGGGGACCAAACTTCTTTTAAGGAGGTAAGATTGTAAAGTTAAGTTTTAATTAAAATAAAATAAAATAATAATAATAATAAAGTAATGTGATTTTGGATAGGATAAGATAAGAATCTAAGGAAGAGCCAATGAAGCTTAGCCACTTCATCACCTCTTTTGATTAATTAGTGGGTATTAAGGAAATTTAAACAGATAGCTTCCCTTATTCCTTCTATGTCCTTCCAACCGTTCATTCGTCTTCAACATATAGCAGCAACATCAGCAGTCCATCTCTCTGTCTTCCTTATTTCAGAAACCCAGCTACCTCTCTTTACCTTACCTTTCTTCAGTCGATCCACTTCAGCAGCTCAACTCATCCGATCAACATCCTCAACTTCAACAAATCTTCATTAGTTCAGCAACAGATCATCTTCATCATCAACATTTCATTGGATTTAAAGGTAAGTAAAGGATATTTGATAATGTTATGGATGATTTCAGGTTATAAATGAAATGGAGTTTGCTGGTAGGAATAATGAAGTTGATTTGTTTGAGATGGTTGAATGATTTAAGGTCGTTTATTGTTTAGGAAGGAGGAAGAGAAAATAGAGAATGAAGGAATATGGATTATTATGTTTTGGATAAACTTGAAGATGAGAAAAGGTATTTAGGGTTTATGTATAAAATTGAATGTTTATTAGAATAGAATGAAACGGATTGTTGGATTTAAGGAGTAAATGATATGGATTATTAGTAGGTAGAAATAAAAAGACTGATTTGAGTTTAATTTCATAATTGAAGAAAGAAAGTGTTAAAGGCCCATTTGAAAATAGCAAAGGATAGTTGGTAGAGCTTAAGAGTGGAAATAACTAGATATTGGGGGTTAGGTAAGAAATCATACATTTTACAGTTTATTTTACTAAAATGTGATTATGATGATAAAATAGTTTTATGAAAATGTGTTTCTAAATTTATGGATCAAGTTGACATGGAAATGTTTTGATAAAATGTTTAATAAAAGGATTTGATAAAACGTTTGACAAAAATGACTTGATAATGTGATTTATAAAATGGTTTGCGAAACTAGTTGATAAAGTATTTTTGATAAGCATATGCTAAATGCTTTATGAAAGACTGATACATATGTATGTATTTGATTATGTGAATAATACAAGAATGATTTTATTACTCTGGATAGGATTCTGTACTTATTTATTTGATAATGGGTATTAATGCCTCGAGTGCTTAAACCGGTAATAAGTCAACGCGTGACAGTCACGTCCGATTGATGGTTAATGAGTTAATGCAGGACCCACAAATCCTGATTGATGGCTAATGAGTCAATGTCGGACCTCCAAATCCTCATTGATGGTTAATGAGTCAATGTAGGACATTAAAGTCTTGGTCTATGGTAATGTTATCACAATAATGTAGTCATTATCACTATCCCAGAGTTATATAGAAGAAGTATATTGATTATTAACAGTACGTATTATATTATTAATAAAGGTTTGATCTTTTTATACTATTATTTAACTATCTCTTGATCCAACTGTAATGAGATTATGATTTTCTTACTGGGCAAGTTTAGCTCACCCATTTTAATGGGTCCCCTTTTTAGAGAAGGATCCAAATCAAGTAACAAAAGCTACTGGACAGTGAGGACTTGGATATCGATCTACTTTTGGTAAGAAAAGTTAGTCCTCTCCTTAGCGTAGTGTATTAAGGGAGACTTAGAACGATGTATTTTGTAATACTTAAGATGGTAACATTGTCACCTTGTATTTTTGGACTTTTGATGAGGTGACAAGAACAAATTGTAGTTGAAAGGATTTTTGGTTAATGAAAGAAGGGCGATATTTTGGATTAAGAAGTTATTAAAGATTTATGTTAGCCTTGCATGTTATTTTTAAGTGTATTTCAGATAGATGACATGCGGCGGCTGATCACGACTTGGTTCGGGGCGTGACAATTACAGAATACAATTCCGATTCACACCCTTCTGATTCCCCAATACTCAGCATAGCCACATTAGCGCCCTTTCGGATAACCTTCCCTAATGTTCTGCCTTCTATCATGGAAACCAAATTGGATGTATCCCCGTGTAGCTTCCGCAGTTCACCATTAAGTGAAAATTCCATTATAAGATTCTTGAAGTCCCGCTGAATTCCACCAAGTGTCACCAACCATTATATTCCGCGTATAATGTCATACTTGGGAATGGACAATACTTGTGCATCGACATTGAAATCTATACCCTGAGCTAACCATTGCAGTCCAAGACATTTGCTAGTACTTACCAATTGGTGATCGCTTGCTACTGTAACCATTAGTTTAACCGTCGGAGACGTTATAAATTTTGTATTCTTGATCACTCGTGGGTTAATAAAATTATGCGTACTTCCCGAGTCTATCAGAATATATACGTTGTTTCGTCCTACCATTCCTTGCACCTTCATGGTATCAAATGTATTTAATCCTTCAATTGTCATTGCAACGCCATCTTCTAATTCGTCCACGGTTTCAACCAATTTTTCTTCCTGATTTTCTTCCTCGAACAATTCATTTATCATCGCAATGGCACCCGCCCTACATCTATGACCATACTCCCATTTCTCTTCACAATAAAAGCACTGGTTGTTTTTCTTTTTCTCGTCATACACTTTCTGATCTAAATTGACTTTTCTTGGAATAGTATTTGTTGCTCTATTGTACTGGCCTATACTATTAGAACTGCTCGCAAGGTTCGTCGATGTTATATTATACGGTCCATTATTATTTCCTCGATTCAGGAAAGATGCAGCCTTCGGAGTTGGCAGTAATGGACCTCCCTTGTTTGCTAAATAGCCTCGCCGCACTAACGAATCAAAAACGGCATCTTGTAATTTCTGATTAGTTCGTTCTTGAAGTTTAGCCATTCTCATCGCTTCAGTTAAAGACTGAGGTTTCTGTATCCTGATTGGATTGGCTATTTCTTCTTTGAGTCCATTTAAGTATCCCTTAATGGAGTACTCTTTAGTAAGATGTGGCAGTTTATATATAATATCGAGATACTTCTTACCGAATTCCTTAATTGTTGTCGTCTGCTTCAAGTCCTTTCATTCGTCTTGTGGATCATCCAATTTGCTTAGACCGAATTCCTTCAAAACTAACTACTTCAGTTTGTTCCATATCATAGCTCGCCCTGGAAGTCGGTGTTGTAAATATGAGCTGAACCAGCAACGCGCTCGACCGGTCAGATGAGCACATGCATAATCCATCTTCGATTCTTCTGATGTTCGGTCTATTTGAAAAAACATATCAACTCCGTAAATTCAATCATCCACCTCTTCGCTGTTAAACCTTGGAAAATCAATCTTCGACAGTCTAGTTGGAGGTTGATACCTTTTCTCGTTATGAACTTCCCTATGTCTAACATCTTCGCCTCGTCTGCGATCACGATGATTATCCCCTCAGAGATTTTGACCTTCATCTGGTGGTGCTTGATTATTCCCAGTTGTACTTAGTTAGTTGATCGCATCGCTCATTGAAACCATCATAGCTTCCATCCTTTCGAATCGGGCCTCTTGAGCCAACAGTCGTTCGTCTTGTGCTTGATTGCGGCTATGGATTTCATTCAGCTCCCCGTCGATACGCATTTCCACCATATTGCCAAGAACTTGCTCTGATACCAATGATATAGCTTAAAGTATATTTAACTGATAACCTAGCTATAAGTGAGAGATACTTTGATTTTAAGTGAAGAATAGAATAGAATAGTGGGTGAGAATGAGATTCACAATTGCAGTCTGCAATTGAAAGTATTAGGTGAGTAAGAAATTAACGATAAGGAAGAAAAAGATAGGAGATAGAAGTTAGAGAGAGAAATTGAACTTAGAAGGTTTCTGTAAAAATGTCGGGGTACCCTTGCAGATTATGATCTCTTCTTTATATACCCATCATCTGCCATAATTAACTTCCCGCTTGATAGAAAAATTAAGTAAGTTAATTTCTAAATCGGCCATACATTACAAGTTTTGAATATTTATTCTAAATAATCAAAAAGGGAGAAATTGATAGAAAAATTAAGTAAAGTTAATTTTTGGAAGAGGCCAGAAAAACTAAGCAACTATTAACTTCTATGTGCAGGAACAGATCGAATTGCACAAACCGGCTGGAGCCTCATAAACCGGCTGAAGAACACTTCAAAGAAATCTAGTTCCAAATGATCAAGTCAAGATCAAGAGGAACCAGTTTTAACATTCTCAAGAGACCGGCTAGCAAAGACAAGTCTACATTCCAACCAAACTATACTGTGTAAGAATCAACCGGAAACTAAAATCTACCGAGATGACGTAATATGACGAAATAGACGCGTCTCGAAGAGATAAACGATGATAAGATCCGATCAGAAGCATGCGAGAAAAACAGTGATGATTTACTGATCCAACTTCGACACCTGGAAGGTGCATGCCTGACACGTGTTTGAATCTGCAAACCGGCTACGTCATCTTTACCTGAGGAGTGTCTGGATGTTTTCCAAGTGTTGAGGAAGGTGAAACGTGCAAGCAACCTCTCTGCACCGGCGTGACTCTAGATTAACCAATCCCACAGTGAGAGAAGAAAGTGACCGTTGGGATCAGCTTTACTATAAAAGGAAAATGAAGCGACCTCATTAATGACAAGTTACGAAAATCTTAGAGAGATAAAGAAATCTCACGCGCGATCCAAAACCGTTGTGTCATTTACCGAGAGTTATTATTGTTGTGTTGTGTTATTGTATTACATCAAAAGTGAGTTGGTGTAACCGGCGAGTAGCGAGTTAGGCTCGACCGGCTGTGTAACTGTTGTAACTTTGAAAGTTAGTGGAGATCCTTCTCATAACCTGAGAAGATAGGGTGACGTAGGAGGGTTTTCTCCGAATATCCATAAAAAATCTTGTCTCGTGTTATTTCCTTTATTTCCTGCTTTCTCACTTAACCTAACCACAAACCAAAACAATCTTACTTCTTAAATCAAAAACCGGTTCATACACTCCATCTAACTGACTCTTTGTTAATCTCATCAAAACTAAGTCGCATACGTTGCTTTAGACTAAAACAAACATTTCCGCCCTTGAACCCGGTTCAAGAGTCTGTGACAGTTTGCGAAGTGCTGAGAACGGTTATAGTCTTTAACTGGACTATCATCAACGTGTGTTGTGTTGTTGTAAGCGGCCTCCCTTCCTAGAAATCGGAAACACCCCGGTCCTCCAAGGGCGTCCCCGATCCTAACAAGTGGTATCAGAGCGAGGTTATTAGCACTCAAGCAACCGAAGAAGATGGGAAGCATGACCCACAGCGACAAGCCGCCAATGCTAAACAGTGAAGCGTTTAGCAGTTGGAAGAAACAGATGTATCTACATCTGATCACGCTAGATGATGAGATGAGCCGAGTCCTGAAAAAAGGGCCAATCAAGATCAACAAGGAGTTAGACGAATGGACAACTGAAGATCGAAGACAAAGTAACTTGGACAACCATTGCATGAGGCACATCTATAAGTCTATAGACGACAATACCTTGAACAAGATATCAGCCTGTGATAATGCAAAGGAAGCCTGGGAAACGATCATTCAGATCCATGAAGGAAACGAAAGAACAAAGGAGAACAAAATCTTGGTGGCTACACAAAAATATGAAAATATCAGGATGAAACCGGGGGAAAATATGAAGGAATTCAGTAACCGGTTCACCAGTGTGGTCAACGAGCTTCAGACACTCGGAAAGAAATACGACAACCGAGAAGTAATCATTAAAGCCTTAAGATCACTGTCGAGCACATGGGATATCAAAACCATGGTGATGAGAGAATCAAGCAACCTCGGGCAGATGAAGTTGCATGCCGTGTTTGAGGATCTAAAAGCTTACGAGTTCAAGATTAAGTCTCGGATCAAAGATGAAGCATCCACGTCAACCGCAACCAGAGCTTTGGTTACATCGGTGGAACCGGCGGTCCAAGTATCAACCGTTCTGGCTCCAGTCAAGAACGCTGATAAGATTAGTGAAGATGTGATGGCGATGCTAGCCCAGAAATTTGGGAGATTCATGAAGAAGAACCAGCCACCATCTAACAACAATTTTAGCTATAATTATGTAGATAAATCAAATAAAAGATGTTATAACTGTGACGGTTTTGGACATTTCAGGTCAGAATGTAGGAAACCGAGAAGAGACGACAGAAAACCGGAAGGAAACTATCAATGAAACTATCAGGGCAACAACTACCAAGGCAACCGGTACAAGGGTAACAACTACCAAGGCAACAACTACCGGAGAAATGACAACCAACGGAACGACTACCGGAGAAACGACGACCAGCATGCCGACGAAGGGAAGGAAATTCAGAAAGCACTCATTGCATCCGACGGTGGAAGCGAATGGGCGTACTCCGACAACGAAGATAATGAGGAAAGAGTAACATGTTTCATGGCAAACGACGAAGAGGTATTTGATTTCTCCTCTAATGAGTTCTCTAAGGAAGATTTGATTTCTGCACTCAACGAAATGGTCGCTGAGTTCAAAAACATATCTGCATACATACCGACTCCGGTAGAACACAAAACCGTAGAGTCAAGAGGTATCGCTGATAAGTCATGCGAAACCGCAATGTATGAACCGGATGAACTATTCTTAGATAATGAGGAGACAGTTCAACCGGTAACTGAAACTGATGAACGAGCACTGTATGTTACAGCTGCGTGGGAGAGATCTCGTCAAGCCGTAAAATAGATGTGCAATTATAAAAGACACCCTAAATGTAGATTTGGTATCGGTTATAACAAAACAAACAAAACGAATCAAAACAACCTAATGGGATGAAACTCACAAAAGACAATCTTCCATTCATAAGATTTGTCAAGAGTTCATCAACTGAAAATGAGGAAGCACGTGATCTAAAACCGGAAGAAGAACTTAAATACGTAAATCCGACTGAATTAGAAAACTGGCTTCATCCTTCGAGAAGGAAAGCCAACTGGAAAGAAAATAAACAAAATAAAACAAGTAAATCTCGGTCTCAAAGACACTCATTACCACAACATAAGGCATTCTTGAGCAAGGGTCAAGAAGTTAAGCCAAACATTATAAGAACAGATACCGGGAAAGTGATCCGACTTATTCAAGTCTGGATCCCAAAGGGACTAATCAACCATGGACCCAACTGAATGTGGGTACTAAAAAGGTGTAAATAACTTTCTTTTGCAGATTAGGAGAAACAACCGGCTAAAGAACTCGGAATGGTATCTGGACAGCGGGTGCTCAAGACAGATGACCGGCAACGATGAACTACTAACCGACATCAAGTATGAAACCGGAGTAGTCATAACATTCGGTGACAACTCGAAAGGTAAAACTGTGGGCAAGGGTAAGATTGTCCATGGTAACCTATCCATAAATAATGTATTACTGGTAGAACAATTGCATTTTAATCTATTAAGTATAAGTCAAATGTGCGATGTAGGCTATAAAGTTGAATTTCATAAGAATGCATGTTTAGTTAAGAATCAGCAAAATGATATCCTTTTAACCGGTAACCGAATGGGAAATATTTACAAAGTTAATTGGAAAACTGATTTTGAAAAACCTGTATGCATGATAGCTGGAAATGATCCAAACTGGCTTTGGCATAAACGGCTAAACCATTTGAATTTCAAAACAATTAACTTTATATGTTCCAAAGAATTAGTCTACCGTTTTCCAAATGTTAAGTTTTCAAAAGATAAAGTATGTGTTGCATGTCAAATGGGCAAACAGATAAAGTCATCCTTCAAAAGTAAAGGAAATTATCAATCTGAACGGTGTTTAGAACTTTTGCATATGGATCTGTTTAGTCCGGTTAGAGTAATCAGTCTAGGAGGCATGCACTATACTATGGTAGTTATTGATGACTATTCTAAGTTTACTTGGGTAACATTTCTGGCCTCTAAAAATCAAGCAACTCCAAACCTGATCAAATTGATTTTGAGAATACAAAATGAAAAATCTATTCGAGTAAACAAAATCAGAAGTGATAGAGGAACTGAGTTTATAAATATCAGATTAACAACTTTTCTTGATGATTCCGGTATTAGACACGAGTTGTCTAGTGCCAGAACTCCTCAACAAAACGGCCTGGCTGAGTGAAGAAACCGAACTCTCAAGGAAGCCGCAAGGTCAATGATAGCCGATTCGGGTATCGCTCAAAAGTTTTGGGCTGAGGCTATCAATACCGCATGCTACACACAAAACCGATCTTTAGTAACTAAATGTTTTTCCAAAACACCTTTTGAAATATACTATGATCGAATTCCAAACATACGGTATTTTCGAATTTTTGGTAGTAAATGTTTTGTTCACAACAACGGCAAAAATTATTTAACCGCTTTTGATGCTAAATCCGATGAGGGAATAATGTTGGGATATTCAGCTGTAAGTAAAGCCTATAGGATATATAATACTAGGACTTTAACAGTTGAAGAAACAGCCCACGATGTTTTTGATGAATCTGTTGAACGAAACACTACATTACCCTTCGACCTTCACAACAGAATGGAAAATTTCAATATCTATTCTGATGATGAAGACGAGGTTCCGGTTTTTAGACGATTTGTCAATGACCAAGCGGTTGATGCTGAACCTCAGCCTGTTCAAGCTGCCTTACCGCAGAAAGTTGACTCTTCAGTTTCGACTGAAGAAATCGGTCGGTCTGACTCTGTTCAGCCTACCGATCAGTCTAACCTTGATCAGCCAACCGAAAGCTTGATAGACACGTCTCGGATAAACCTCAGAAGGAACAAAAATCATCCTCTTGAACTAGTAATAGGTAACATATCCTCACCCGTCCGAACTAGGCAACAAAATTTGGAACACTATGAAAACTCCGCTTTCATATCACAAATTGAGCCGAAAAGGGTGGATGAAGCATTGTCAGATCCCGATTGGATCCTAGAAATGCAAGAGGAATTAAACGAGTTTGAGAGAAATAAAGTCTAGTACCTAGTCCCTAGACCGAAAAATAAACCGGTTATAGGAACACGATGGGTATTCAGAAATAAACTCAATGAAGACGGTTTAGTTACGAGGAACAAGGCCCGGTTAGTGGCTCAAGGCTATAAACAGGAAGAAGGCGTTGATTTTAAAGAATCATTTTCCCCTGTAGCTAGACTTGAGGCCATTAGAATATTTTTAGCATATGCAGCTTTCAAAATTTTCAAAGTTTTTTTCAAATGGATGTTAAAAGCGCTTTTCTAAACGGTAAGGTAAATGAAGAGGTATATGTTAATCAACCTCCAGGTTTCAAAAATGCAGAACACGAAAATCATGTTTACCGGATAAACAAAGCCCTTTACGGTTTGAAACAGGCTCCAAGAGCTTGGTACGATACATTAACAAAATTCTTATTTGATCACAAATTTACAATAGGCTCAGTTGACAAGACACTTTTCAAATTTGAGAAAAAAGGAACACATATTACTTGTTCAAATATATGTCGATGATATTATCTTCGGATCAACCGATCCAAAACTATGTGATAAATTTTCAAAAATGATGACTAACAAATTTTAAATGAGTATGATGGGAGAATTGAGTTTCTTCCTAGGACTTCAGGTTAAGCAGATTGAAGCCGGAACATTTATAAGTCAACCAAAGTACACAGCCGAACTATTGAAGAAGTTTGGAATGGATACATGCGCAGAGGTGGCTACACCAATGAATTCTTCCGTAAAGTTAGACAAAGATGAGGATGGTCAAGCCGTTGACATCACAGCATATCGAGGAATGATTGGATCATTGCTTTACCTAACAGCCAGCCGACCGGACATCCTGTTTGCGGTTGGAGTATGCGGGAGATTCCAAGCAAATCCAAAGCAATCACATTACACTGCGTCCAAAAGAATATTAAAATATTTGAAGGGAACTCAAGAAGTGGGACTTTGGTATCCAAAAGACTCAAGTTTCAACCTCATAAGCTACTCAGATGCGGATTACGCAGGATGCAAGATCGATAGAAAGAGTACAAGTGGTACCTATCAATTCCTAGGTGACCGGCTAGTTACCTGGAGCAGCAAGAAACAGACCTCAGTTGCAACATCAACCGCAGAGGCAGAGTATATAGCAGCCGGAAGCTGCTATGCACAACTCCTCTGGATCCAACAGCAACTAAGGGACTTTGGCGTAGTAGCTGAAGAATCTCCAATATTCTGTGACAACACCAGCGCGATAGCGATTACATACAATCTGGTGTTGCACTCAAGAACAAAGCACATTGATATAAGACACCATTTCATCCGGGAGCATGTTCAGGAGAAACACATCCGATTGGAATATGTCTCAACTGAGCAACAAGTAGCAGACATCTTCACGAAACCGCTACAGGAAGCTAAGTTTTCTCATTTCAGAAATATTCTAGGAATTACTGATGTTAAGCAACTTATATCATGATCATGCATGCATACTGCTTACATACATAATTATGAAAAACCGGGATATGTGTTCAGGGAGAAGCTCTCGCTTCTCAAACCATATTCAAATAGGCCATTGAAAAGTCAAGAATGCCAACCGGGAGGAAGTCTCCGGTTATGCCTGATCACTTCATGATATCAAATCACGTGTATATTTACTACACGGTCGAAATGACTTGGTAGAAGTGGATATACTTAATCCAAAGTTGAACAAGTGTTGATATGTCTCAACATTTCTTCATAATCGAAACAAAATATCCAACTAAAACCGGTCATGGAAAACCGATTAGTACAAATGCACTCTGGTTTCGATGAACTGAACTTTTCCGGTTAACTTGGGATAGCAAACTGCGTTTTCATGCATACCTTGAGAAATGAAGCCTGTAATAAATGAAACAGTCTACCGCAATCGAGATGACGACATGTGTCCATCATCAAGAGAGGGAGACTCACATCTTGTCAATAGATTTTTGTCATCATGAATATCTTAGTAATAATTAGTTTTGCATTGGAAACAAACATTATACACTTCAACAATTTAAAGCCTATTAACTAATTGATGACATCACTAAGCATGCTTAACCTATTGATCTAGCTGAACCCCTGGCTATATAAACCACCCTCAAATCCTCACAACTCTTCACAAAATCTACTATTCACAAAAATTATCTTGAGCTCAAATCACCTCAAAAATATGAACTCCAACCCTCTAGCAAAGAAAATTCTGTTAGGATCGGGGACGCCCTTGGAGGACCGGGGTGTTTTCCGGTTTCAGAAAGGGTGGCCTCTTACACAACTCTTTGGTGATAGTCCGGTTAGAGACTAAAACCTTTCTTAGCACTGCACAACCTGTCACAGACTCTTGAACCGGGTTCAAGGGCGGAAATGTCTGTTTCAGGTTGAAGCAACAAATGCGACTTTAGATGATGTTTAAGAAGGAGTCGGTTTAATGAAGGTGAGTGACCGGTTTTAGGAGTATGATTGTTTTTGAGGTTAATGTTTAAGTAAACAAGAAATGAAAGCAAGAGAAGGAACACGAGATACGAGATTTGTTTATGGATGTTCGGAGCAAACCCTCCTACGTCACCCCTTCTTATCAGGTTATGAGAAGGATCTCCACTAACTCTTTAAAGTTACAATTACACTTCCGGTCGAGCCCAACTTCACTACTCGCCGGTTACACCAAACTCACACTTTGATGTAATACAACAACTCAACACAACAACACACAAAAGGCTTCCGGTTTTAGGCAAACCGGTTTTAGAATACAGGACTTTATCTCTCTAGAATTTAATGCTTTATGACTTTCAGAATTTATGATGCTCACAACTACAAGTACCGAACTGCTGCTACTGCTTTGAATGAAGACGATCCGTCTTCCTTTTATAGATGAAAGTAGCTAACGGCTACTTTCTTCTCTCTCTTCTGGATTGGTTGATCGTCATCACGCCTGTTTGCAGAAAGGTTACTTGCACGCTTCAACTTCCTCAACACCTGGCATTCATGCAGGTGACTCTGAGCATATGATGACATAGCCGGTTTTCAGATTGATACACGTGTTGAACATCCGCTTCCGGCTGTCAGCATCGGATCAGCAAAGCATCATTGCTTTCCTCGCATGCTTCTGATCGGATCTGATCTTCTTTTATTCTTTCAAGACACGTTTCTTCCGTCATGGTACGTCACTCTTGATATTTGAATCTTCTGACTTTTGATCTGTACTGTCCGGTTTCTGTGTCTTGTGCATTATGATCCGGTTGGAATGTAATCTTTTGTTCATCGTTAACCGGTCGCTTTGAGAAAGTGAAGCCGGTTCCTGTGATCTTTTAACTCGATCACTTGAGGCTGGTTTCTTTGAAGTAGTAGCAACCGGTTTTTGATGCCTCAACCGGTTCCGGTTTGTTAAGTACCTGCACATGAAGATTAATCTCTGTTTAGTTTATTTGGCCGGTTCAAAAATTAACTTACTTAATTTTTCTATCAATTTCTCCCTTTTTGATTATTTAGAATAAATATTCAAAAATTGTAATGTGTGGCCGGTTTTAAGAAAATTAACTTACTTAATTTTTCTATCAATTTCTCCCTTTTTGATTATTTAGAATAAATATTCAAAAATTGTAATGTGTGGCCGGTTAACAGTATGAGTTCAATTGCTTTGAGAGAAACGTGTTTGAAAAACATGAGTTTGATTTTTGATAAATGTATGTTTTGAAGAAAAATAAGTAAGATTTTTAAGAAAAATATGTTTGATCGGGGACGCCCTTGGAGGACCGGGGTGTTTTCCGGTTTCAGAAGGGTGACCGGTTTTTGGAAAAATGGTTTCGTTTAAGGATTTTTTTTTTTTTTTTAAACAAATTTTTCTTCAAATTTTGTAATCTAACAATCCTAAAATATTTCTAAGGGAAGAAAACTTAGACTCAAGAAGTGGCTTTGTGAGGATGTTAGCCACTTCATTCTTGTTCCCTTCATGTGATGTGTTCTTCAGCAGCCGGCTGTCCGGATGCAATGCTGTCTCTTCCAAGCTTCTGTCTTGATTTACCTACATTCATAGACAATAGAAAATCTGGTCCCCATTTTTCTTTGGGTCCGTGGCTTATTAATCCCTTAGGAATCCATACTTTGATTATTTTGATGGATTTTCCGTTGTGTGTATGTATAGTATATCTACCTACTGATGATTTAACTTTAAAGGATGATTTTCGGTAAACATCTCTAAACTTTCGGTCAAGTTTTTCTTTGCCATACAAACTGGCTGCCCTTCTCTCAGGTTTCAGCCAGCTTGAAGTTGGCTTTACATAAATTATCTCATCCTTTGAAGTTAAAACATTACAGCTTATAATTTCTTCCTTGAGTTTCTCATTCACATATGAGATCTCATTTATTGAAACATCAACCTCTTTGATTTGAGATGAACATTTTGAACTATCAGATTTAATTTTTGAAATAGTTTGATTAAGGGATTTTGACAGTTTTCTATACTTAATGACCATGTCATTTAGTGCAGCAATTAGATCATCTCGTGTAAAATCATCAAAAGAGAGATCAAATACCTCAGATTCTTTCTTAGCCGTGAAGCAGGTTTCAACTTTATCATCATTGTCGATGGATGATGAGTCGTCCGAATCGCTATCGGCCCATTTTTCCTTGCCTTCAACAGCCATTAGAGCCTTCTACTCTTTTTGATTCTCCTTTGTGTGATCACTACCTTCAAACAGTTGGATCAACTTTTCCCACACTTCTTTTCCCGTTTCGCATTCAATGACTTTCTCGAAAGTGTTGTTATCCAAAGATTTGAAAATATGTCTCATGCAATGGTTGTCTAGGTTACTTCTTCTCCTATCTTCAGCCGTCCATTCTTCCGTCTCCTTGTTAATCTTTATCGGACCCTCCTTTAGGATGGTGCTCATCTCATCATCTAACGTAATCAGATGTAGATGCATCTGTTTCTTCCAACTGCTAAAAGCTTCGCTGTTTAGCATTGGCGGCTTGTCGCTGTGGGTCATGCTTCCCATCTTCTTCGGTTGCTTGAGTGCTAAGAACCTCGCTCTGATGCCACTTGTTAGGATCGGGGACGCCCTTGGAGGACCGGGGTGTTTTCCGGTTTCAGAAAGGGTGGCCGCTTACACAACTCTTTGGTGATAGTCCGGTTAGAGACTAAAACCTTTCTTAGCACTGCACAACCTGTCACAGACTCTTGAACCGGGATCAAGGGCGGAAATGTCTGTTTCAGGTTGAAGCAACAAATGCGACTTTAGATGATGTTTAAGAAGGAGTCGGTTTAATGAAGGTGAGTGACCGGTTTTAGGAGTATGATTGTTTTTGAGGTTAATGTTTAAGTAAACAAGAAATGAAAGCAAGAGAAGGAACACGAGATACGAGATTTGTTTATGGATGTTCGGAGCAAACCCTCCTACGTCACCCCTTCTTCTCAGGTTATGAGAAGGATCTCCACTAACTCTTTAGAGTTACAATTACACTTCCGGTCGAGCCCAACTTCGCTACTCTCCGGTTACACCAAACTCACACTTTGATGTAATACAACAACTCAACACAACAACACACAAAAGGCTTCCGGTTTTAGGCAAACCGGTTTTAGAATACAGGACTTTATCTCTCTAGAATTTAATGCTTTATGACTTTCAGAATTTATGATGCTCACAACTACAAGTACCGAACTGTTGCTACTGCTTTGAATGAAGACGATCCGTCTTCCTTTTATAGCTGAAAGTAGCTAACGGCTACTTTCTTCTCTCTCTTTTGGATTGGTTGATCGTCATCACGCCTGTTTGCAGAAAGGTTACTTGCACGCTTCAACTTCCTCAACACCTGGCATTCATGCAGGTGACTCTGAGCATATGATGACATAGCCGGTTTTCAGATTGATACACGTGTTGAACATCCGCTTACGGCTGTCAGCATCGGATCAGCAAAGCATCATTGCTTTCCTCGCATGCTTCTGATCGGATCTGATCTTCTTTTATTCTTTCAAGACACGTTTCTTCCGTCATGGTACGTCACTCTTGATATTTGAATCTTCTGACTTTTGATCTGTACTGTCCGGTTTATGTGTCTTGTGCATTTTGATCCGGTTGGAATGTAATCTTTTGTTCATCGTTAACCGGTCGCTTTGAGAAAGTGAAGCCGGTTCCTGTGATCTTTTAACTCGATCACTTGAGGCTGGTTTCTTTGAAGTAGTAGCAACCGGTTTTTGATGCCTCAACCGGTTCCGGTTTGTTAAGTACCTGCACATGAAGATTAATCTCTGTTTAGTTTATTTGGCCGGTTCAAAAATTAACTTACTTAATTTTTCTATCAAATTCTCTTGGCTGATTTCAACTCGATCTATCAATACGAAGATCACGATGTCAAAGAAATGTTCTTAGCCGTTGAAAGAAGCGGGCTAAGAGGATTTCCGGAAAACAGATTCATCCTCGACTACCTAGTAGTCGATGAATTTTTCCAGACTGCAAAAGAAGTGCACCGAGACATAATCGTTGCACGAGTTTACGGTCAATCCTTTCTATTCAGCGAGACGGATTTCGCTGAATACTGCGGTTTGCCCACTGAAGGGGTAACCGATTTAACCTACTCTCCGGTAACCATTGAAGAAATGTGTCATCGGTTCTCCAACTCTGACATCCCGGTTAGAACCTGGGGTGCTAAAAGCCAACTCTCTCACAAGTACCATCTTCTTTGTGAGATTCTGGGAAAATCCATTCTGGGCAGAGAGAAGAGCTACTACTACACCCAAAGGCTCTTCGAGATGATGATTGCTGTTACGGTTGGGACACCGGTAAACTGGTCCTGGATCATCTTCAGTAATCTGAAGAAGATGATTCTCTCAAACAAAACCGGCTATGCTCCTCAGCTAAGCGGTTTTTGTGCTAGCCTGGATATCCACTCCGACCCTTCGTCACTCTCCATCCAAAGCATGTGCTCACAAAGGAGAGAGTCCAAGAGCTGATCGACCGGTGGGAAACAGCTAAGGCCAAGAGGAATCAAGCGGCCGGGTCATCAAATGTTTAACTCTTCCTCATTTCCTCTATCTTTTCCTAAACCGGTAATTTTGTTGTACTACCGGTTTAGTACTTTACAATAATGAAGACCACTTCTTTCCTTCTTCAATCGAAAATCAAAGAAATCCTAAAGTAAATGACCAACATTAAATGCGCTGTATCAAACCTAATCAAATCACTCTTGGAAACAGAAATATTCGCTTTCAAGAAGCATGCCTGATGCGAAAAGACTAAACATACCCTTATCCTCATGAAAATTGACAAAGCATTTATGACCAGACATAAACAGTCTAATTTTTCAAAATATTATCATTTAATGCACCTAACCGCTCACGCTATAAAAGGAGACCTAATCCTTCCTCTTCAAACACGCTTTCAATACTCTTCTCTCTCTAAGCTTGAAAGTTCAAAAGAACTCTGTTCGATTCTCGATTCTCACTTTTTCTCCAAAATGAATGCTGAACTACGAAACTCAATCATAGTCAACTTCCAAGAAATAAAAGATGGTCGGTTTCATGACAGCATCTTCCAACCGATCGTAGAATCGGGGCTTTAGGAATTTCTTGAAGGATCAGACACCATCCTCGAAGAGGATGTGTACGTGTTCTTCAACAACGGGCACATTCTTAATGATGGTAGCATTCAGACCATCATTGACGGGAAATTTCTTCGGCTTACCGAAGAACACTTTGCTATTTTCTTCGACCTTCCAACCGAAGGTTTTTCAGACTTCCCAACGCCGTTCTTCCCGGCTAAGGAAGACTACGCCCATATTTTCTCCTCTTCCATCGAACCGGTCGCCGACCACGGGAAGAAAGAAAAACTCGCTCCTCATTACTAAATCTTTCATGACTTGGTTCAACGGTCTATCATGGGCCGACTACCCAACCAAAACTATAACTGGGAGGCTTTCGACATCATGATAGCCATTATCCGCAAATCGCCCATCAATTGGGCTTCCTACCTCTTCAACAATTTGAAGCAACTCATCACCGCTCCAAGAGGAAGGATCGGTTTCGCTCCACAAATCACTCGATTCTTGGAGGATCATCGCCGCAACCTCGGGCCTGGTGTTCTTGTCGGACCGGCCAACACTCTAACTCTATCCATGCTAGATAGATGGATATCGAGGATTGAGGAACGGACACCCGACAACACCGTGACCAAATGGCTTGTCAGAATGATCGAGGGGGATTGGATCGAGCTAGTTTAAATTGTCTGTCTTCTTTCCGGTTTTCTGGTCATTTTGTTGTACGACCGGAAAACCACTTCGCTACTCTATGTTTCGGATTTATTAATAAAATTTTCTAATTTTAAAGTCTCCAGTTATTCACACTATCTATCTTTCCGGTTTTGACTAGAATAAACATTAGAATTCATGTTAAACGAAACTTCCGGTTAACAAGCCTCCGGTAAATCAAAACCTCAAACAAAACTGAAAAGTTTGAAAAACTTACCGCCCACGATTTTACCGCGCATAAAATTACCGCCCATTGTATTCTCCGCATTTACCGCCGAAAGTTACTGCAGTAACTTTTGGAGGGAAAATTGGCGCCAAAAACATAACCAAGTGACGGTTCATCTTCCAACCGTTCGAAACCGCCTCCTATATAAGTTCAAAACAGTTCACTTTCTATACAAGTTTTCTCTCTCTAAAAATCCTAAATTCTTAAAAATCTCTCTAACTTCCGTTCATCGTTGTTCTTCATCTTCTTCATTCACAAAATCAACATGGCTCTAGTTAAAGCACCATTTCAATACATGTTGCAGGTCGATTTCATCGACATCGACGAACACGCCGCGGAGGAGAACAAGGTCGTGCTTCAATCACTAAGAGATGCGGGATTGGAAACGTTTCTTTCTGGTCCGTTCATCGTGCACCCGACGGAAGTTATGGAGTTTCTAGCGACGGCAACTCTAATGAAGAGGACGGTCTCCGCCACCGTGAGCGGCAAAGCGGTTAACATCACGGAGGAGCTCTTTTTTTGAAGCACTCGGTTTGCCAAATACCGGGCTGGACTTCAAAACAAGCCTGACCGACGTAGAATCCAACGCGGTCCGGTTGGTCATATCGGCTGACGACCAGGACCTGGTCACTCACTCAAACCGGAAGAACAAACTCAAGCCGGAGTTCAAATGGCTGTTGAACATAATCTCTCGTTCACTTCAGGGTAGAGGAGGTAACTTCGATAACCTGACCAAACTATAGTTGAAAATGATGATGGCAATTGTCCGCGGTGACAAGATAGATTGGGGAACCGTTCTATTCGAACAGTTCTGCGAAATGGTAGTGAAGAAGGATGGACGGGTTCAGCCTTCGCAATGCAAATTGTAAAGATTCTTAAGTTCCTTAATGTGGAACTTGGTAAAAGTGAACCGCTACCATCCACTAACATTCTTAACTCTGAGCTAATGAGCAAGAAGACTGCCAAAGCGGCTAAGCCGAAGTCCTCCAGAACGAAGTCCTCTAAAGGAACAAGCTCATCCGCACCGGCTGGAGAAAGTTCGAAACAAGAAGATCCCAAGGGGAAGGCGGTTCAAGCCGAGGCCTCTCAAAAGAAAAAGGGAAGGAAGAAGACATCCGCTAAGAAGAGCTCCAACAAGCCGGCAGATTTCGAGAAAACTCTTTCCTCGGATCACTCACCAAAGAGAACCGTATACGTCTTTCAGCCCATTCCCATCAACACAGTTCATCCAATTCCAGTCGACTCTCCACCATCCAGGCAAGCCGAACCCTCGGGGAGCCAAGAAACCGAGTCAACATCGAAGGAGGAAGAAGAGGTTAGTATTCACTCTGAAAACTCCAAGTCTCCTAACAAGAACCTTGATGAGATAATGGCCGACGTAGGTTTAAAGACTTCAGAGGTCATTGTGGACGTAGTCCAAAATATTGTTAATGAAACCGAAGACGATGTGTCAAGTCGTCTTAAGCCAGCTGATCAGGTTGAGATACCTGGTCAGAGTGAAACCCATCCGGTCGAAGAAACGGCCAAAACCGAGAACATCACCCCTCCGGCTCAGGAGGGAAATATTGAAGAAAAAGAACCATCCGGTTCGGCGGGGAACAAGTCCGTTCCAACCGAAACAACGCTCCGATCGGCCCAAAACAGGCCAGCTAATTCAACTTTCACACCTGAAGGTCCAATTCAGGTTACCAAAGGCAAAGAAGTTTTACTTGAGGATTCTGCGGTAAAAGGAAAAAGTGTTCTGCAAACCGGTTTACAACCTGAGATTGTAACCGAAGTCGAGGCCCTCATTTCAGCAGAAGAAGAGGAGGAGATGTTTCAGCAGCTCCTCCTGGATATGAACAAAGATGCTGGAGAGTTGGTCTCTTCGTATCACTTATGGGTCAAGCTCTGTTGTGAGACAAAGCTATCAGATATGATCCCCGATATGAGCGGTAACAAACACTAGGAGAAACTGTTGGAACTAGAAGAAGAAGCTCTCAAGCTAGCGGGTACGAATGTCATTGAAGCCGCATTCAGCAAAACCTTGGCGATTCACGAATACGCCCGGTTACATGCAGTAGAAGATGCATTGAGGGAGGCAGAAGGATCAACTTTAACTCCAATTGAATCAAGAATGTTTGAGCGGTTTCACCCGGTGCGTGATCAACTAATTCAAAGTGTTGACAGGCTTGAAGTAGATTGGAAGGAAAGGTGCAAACGTGTCTTAACTCATGCCGATCTCTATCAAAGCAAACCTTTCTTTACTACCGGAGAGTCCTCCAGAACAGCAGAAAACCGGAGTAGTGATCCTCCTTAGACTGATAAGACTCCGGATCTTGAGCAAGTAAAGCAAGTGGTGGTTGATACAATCATCTCTTGTCTTGGCAAATACAACATTGCAACCGATGAGAAGATTGCAACCGTTGAATCCAACTTGACAAACACTATCCGGGGATCCATTCAAACCGAAATTGCCAACACCGCCCAAACATCGATCAAGTCAATGATAGATGAAACCGTGCAAACTTCAGTCAAGTCAATGATCGCAGAATCCGTCCAAACTGCAACCGCTTCTTTGATAGACATGATGCAGACTATGGCCGCTCAGATTGAAGAGCTGTCCAAACTTCAAGTCAACAACACTCAAGCGCAAATCAATTCTGATGCTGAAACTGCAAAGAAACTTCAAGATGAAGAAAAGGAGAGGGAACGGTTAAGGAAGGAAACTGAAGAGAAAGATCTTGCGCTTTCCAAGCAATGCGATGAGGAAGAACAGGCCGCTCTACAAGAATCCACACCGGCTCAACCCACGCACTCTATGAAGACAAGAAATAAGAATAAACAAAAAGTGGTTGCGGCTGTAATGAAGCTGGCAGAACGAAGCGGTCTGGGAGAGATCCAATCGGTCGGACTAAACGAGTAACCTCTTGACGAACAAGAAGAAGAGGATCTCA
This sequence comes from Impatiens glandulifera, assembly GCF_907164915.1. Lineage (NCBI taxonomy): Eukaryota > Viridiplantae > Streptophyta > Magnoliopsida > Ericales > Balsaminaceae > Impatiens > Impatiens glandulifera. The sequence goes on from NC_061865.1 coordinate 33,911,474, forward strand.
AACAACTCAACCGGCGAAAGAAGAAAGCAGTTGAAACTTCAATCGCAACTCCAAGTACCAGACCGATTGTTGCTCAAACGCCTCGCCCACCAAGACCAGTAAGCGGCAGTTTCGGATTCGGCAAACGAGCTCCCGGCATCTCAAGTGTATGGACCGGTTGGCAATTCTACGCTGAACGAAGAGAAAGGGAATGGCGGGCAAGGGAAGAAGAAGAAAGGAGGCGGAAGGAGAAAGAAAATGAAAAGGGGGATCATCCAATCCTTAGTTTATTTTCTCTCTTAAGAACAATTTGGTTGTGTTTGGCTTTATTTCAGAAACTCAGTCACTTTTATCATATTTTAAAGTACTTAGTTCACTAAAACATTATTTGAAAAATCAAAACAAGTTTTTGAAATTTTTCTTAATTAGAAAAACATCAAATAGGGAAAAATTGTTAAACATATTTTTCAAACCGGCCATACATTACAAGTTTTGAATATTTATTCTAAATAATCAAAAAGGGAGAAATTGATAGAAAAAATAAGTAAGTTAATTTCTAAACCGGCCATACATTACAAGTTTTGAATATTTATTCTAAATAATCAAAAAAGGAGAAATTGATAGAAAAATTAAGTAAGTTAATTTCTAAATCGGCCATACATTACAAGTTTTGAATATTTATTCTAAATAATCAAAAAGGGAGAAATTGATAGAAAAATTAAGTAAAGTTAATTTTTGGAAGCGGCCAGAAAAACTAAACAACTATTAACTTCTATGTGCAGGAACAGATCGAATTGCACAAACCGGCTGGAGCCTCATAAACCGGCTGAAGAACACTCCAAAGAAATCTAGTTCCAAGTGATCAAGTCAAGATCAAGAGGAACCGGTTTTAACATTCTCAAGAGACCGGCTAGCAAAGACAAAGTCTACATTACAGCCGGACTATACTGTGTAAGAATCAACCGGAAACTAAAATCTACTGAGATGACGTAATATGACGAAATAGACGTGTCTCGAAGAGATAAACGAAGATAAGATCCGATCAGAAGCATGCGAGAAAAACAATGATGATTTACTGATCCGACTTCGACAGCCGGAAGGTGCATGCCTGACACGTGTTCGAAACTGCAAACCGGCTACGTCATCTTTTACTGAGGAGTGTCTGCATGCTTGCCAAGTGTTGAGGAAGGTGAAACGTGCAAGCAACCTCTCTGCACCGGCGTGACTATGGATTAACCAATCCCACGGTGAGAGAAGAAAGTGACCGTTGGAACGATCTTCACTATAAAAGGAAGACGAAGCGACCTCATTAATGACAAGTTACGAAAATCTTAGAGAGATAAAGAAATCTCACGCGCGATCCAAAACCGTTGTGTCATTTACCGAGAGCTATTATTGTTGTGTTGTGTTATTGTATTACATCAAGAGTGAGTTGGTGTAACCGGCGAGTAGCAAGTTAGGCTCGACCGGCTGTGTAATTGTTGTAACTTTGAAAGTTAGTGGAGATCCTTCTCATAACCTGAGAAGAAGGGGTGACGTAGGAGGGTTTGCTCCGAACATCCATAAAAAATCTTGTCTTGTGTCATTTCTTTTATATTCCGGCTTACTTACTTAACCTAACCACAAACCAAAACAATCTTACTCCTTAAATCAAAAACCGGTTCATACACTCCATCTAACCGACTCCTTGTTAATCTCATCAAAACTAAGTCGCATACGTTGCTTCAGACTGAAACGGACATTTCCGCCCTTGAACCCGGTTCAAGAGTCTGTGACAGTTTGCGAAGTGCTGAGAACGGTTATAGTCTTTAACCGGACTATCACCAACGTGTGTTGTGTTGTTGTAAGCGGCTTCCCTTCCTAGAAACCGGAAACACCCTAGTCCTCCAAGGGCGTCCCCGATCCTAACACCGCTAATTCCATATATTTGGCTACTACCTTATTAATACTGTTAGGATCTAGGTCGCCGCTGGTGGACCGGGGGTTGGACCGGTTAGCGGTTCTCACTCGTAGGGTGGTGGTTAATCCGGTTAGAGATTAACACCGGGGTTTCAAAACTACACAACCTGTCACAAACCCTTGAACTAGGTTCAAGCGCGGAAGAGGTTTGCTTTCAGGCTGAAGCGGTACGCTTGTATGATAGGCACGGTCGGTTTCGGATGGTGAAGATTTGGAGATGGTGGGTCGGTTTCGGTAATCTGGATATTCGGTATGGCTAGTATAGAGTCGGTTTGGAGCGGTATGGTTAAGTTAGTCGGTTATATAATGAAGCCAGCAGAAAGTAAATAACACAAAAGAGTTTATGGATGTTCGGAGATAAAACTCCTACGTCACCCCTTCCTCTCGAAACCGCGAGAAGGATATTCACTAAGGAATACAAATACAAGCCGATCGAGACTTATTCTCTGCTCGATAACACTCTTACAATTTACACCGAAATTGTAGAACACACTTTAACTTTCAACACTTAGGCTTTCTAGAATAGCACACTGTTATCACTTGTAGTAAATGCTCTTAGCTCTCGTTATCCCAATGTATGTCCAGCATTTACTCTTCTGCAACTGCCTCCTTTTATAGGTGAAATATGCCAACGGTCATATTTCACTGCCTTGAATCTGATTGGCTGATCAGAGGTGCAGTGATTCAGTGTCTCAGAGGTTCAGACCTGCGGTCGTCTCCTCAGACCTGGTATCGTGTCTCAGACCTGCCGGTCTGTAAGGCAAACCTGCCGGGTTTGTCTTTTACTTGATGTAGGCACTGTCTGTTTGGACAGTTGTCTGTACTTTGAAGATTTCCTTTCTGGCTTATCCCGAAGTAGAAGGATCCAGTAGTACTGTTTTCTGCAGCCTACAGTCTTTCCTCAGACTTGCATGGATATGGAAGTATTCAGTCTGTTTCTTTGGTATCATTCTCAACAGATACCCAAATTGTCTTCTTGTACTGGTCGGTCATTTGACTTGGCCGAATGTCTTTGGGAGTGATGTAACCGGACTTCTTCCGGTTGTTCTTGTCTTGTGGATGATCGGCTGTTTGATGGTTCCGGTTTTGAGCTTTGGCCGATCCTTCCTTTGTGCGGTCACGTTCCGAATACTCTTGATCGGTTTGGTAGCTAGACCGGTTAGGTTTTCTTCAGTCGGTTCTCTTGTTCATCCGGTCCGGTTCCTTGTTCCTGCATGGGAAGGTTTATTTAAGTTAGGTTTATATGAACCGGTCTAAATTTATCTAACAATTTCTCCCTTTTTGATTATTTTATTTAAAATTATCAAAATCATGTAAGTTTGCAACCGTAGGCCGGTTGTTTTGTTTGGCCGGTTTTTGAAAAAGACTTAGAGAATTTTCGAAAAATTTTGAGAGAGAAGTTTTGGAAGAGTCTTTATCTTTTATCTAACAATTTCTCCCTTTTTGATTATTTTATTTAAAATTATCAAAATTATGTAGAAATGCAAAATAAGGCCGGATTCAAAAATAACTTTATATATATTTATAGATGACCGGAAAAGACAAAGCATATATAAATACTAAGGCAAATGAGAAAAAGGAGGATAGTCCCTATTTAGAGTCTGTGAAGTCATAGGCACTCTTCTTTTTCTTCGGTTACGGTTGCCTGGTCTGTTGGGAGGATCGTTGTCTTTTAGACCGGGACCGCAGCTGTTCTTCGACTTCGTCCTCGACTAGGTCGGCTTGCTGCGAAGTACCCGTAGTGACCGGTTCAGAGATTTCATTGAACATCTCGGCAATCTGAACTCTCTTAGGAGCCTGCCTCTGTCTCTTCTTCGGTGCCGAGGCGGTGGCGGCCGCCTTCTTCTTCTTCTCGTTTTCCTTTGCGAATTCGGCCAACTTCCGTTTTTGCTCTTCCAATCGTGCGGCATCCTCCGCAGCCTGACTGGCCACTTTATCAGCATACCCTAGGTATAAGGCCTCGGCTCTTCTTATTCTTGCGGCTTACAATTCTGCTTCGGTCAGTTGAGACGATCGCGGCGCCTCTTTATCTTTGCCAGCTTCGGCGTCCAGCGCATCCTGGACCCTTTTAGCCACTTGAGCATCCGCCTCTATAGCCGCGGCGTCCGCGTTCTCCTTAGCCTTTAGAATTTCGGCCATTTGTTCGGTAAGTGCCTTTACTTCGGCCACGAGATTTTCGTTTGTCTTTTCCAGTACTGAGACCCGGTCGATTGTCGTGTCGACCCGTTCGAAATCCTTCTTTAAGTTGGAGGTCACATCCTCCAGAGTTGCGGTTCGCTGGACACATTTTTCGCGCTCACCGGCCTCTTCCCATAGTCCGGTGCTGAGTTCTGAGAGTCGTGCTTGATGTTGATCCAGCAGCTTCTTTGTGACGTCGGTGAATTTTATGGCCGAGTCAGCTATGCTGTTGAATCTATCCTTGAATGGTTGAAGCTTGGACACTTCGTGTTCTTGTACGCGGTCATCGATCCGCTCTGATATGGACGTTTCAAGCTTCTGAAGTCGGTCCTCAACCCATTCTTTAGCAGCCCATTCTTTAGTAGGATCCAAGGCGGTGACTTCCGGTGGTGGGTGAGGCGCGTGCTCGGTGGGGTCAGGATCGGCTCTTTCATCGAGATTTAACGGTGCATCCTCTTCATTTGGAGGTTCTAATTGTGCCGCATCCTCTAAGTTCGGTACCTCAACTTCTAAGTTTGGAATCTCAACTCCCAATGTCGGTATCGGTTCCTCAGCTTCCAATATCGGTTCCTCAACCTCCCTTGGAGGTGTTTGACAGTTAACTGGAAATTCTTCGATTACCGGAGCAGTATAGACCGGTACTTGCTTTTGGTTGCATATTGCTTCCAGCCGCTCTATTTCTTGACGTATTTCCAATTTGCCCTTTGCAAGCTTTGTTAACACCCGCGGTGCGATGGTGTCTACCGATCCGCCCTCGTTATATTCTTCCGTAATTTTCCGGATGCGCCTTTTTAGTTTCCGAAGATGGCTTCTCGGTATCAGGAGACAAGTTCGGCTTTGTACCTCCTAAATTGTATTGGATTTTGTGAGGCGTAAGATCATGTCCTCTACCTCCTCCAATCTGTCGATGCAGTCCTTTTGCGGGAAGCCCGGTAGGATTTCTTTATATTTTGTACAGAACCGGTGCTCATGCCACTCCAAATATAGGTCTTTAACGTCCTCGTCTCGCTTGTTAATGCCCTGAAAGATTTGCTGGGCTAATCTTTCGGCCTCGGCCTCGTCGGCCTCTTCCTTGTTGCAGCCTTCATCATTTGCTCCTTTATCAACCCCTTCTTCACCCTCGGTGGTCTCAGGATTGGCGCTTTGTTCGGCATCGTTCGGACTCCGAGCCGAATGATCGTCGTCATTGACCGTTCTATCATCGGTCCTCTCCGTGTTGGTTTCCTCAGGGGCCCACTCCTCATCTTCTGTTTGTTGTGGTGGGTCTACGAAGGTTATCTTTTCTTTCCTCTTTCCTCCGGTCTTTGCTTTTGCTGGAGCATCTTTCTTTGCGGCTTTCTTCTTTCGGCCACCTGTGGAACTGGAGGCCGGTTGCGTTCTTGGAAGGAATTGCCTCGATCTAATGAGGCAACGGTTTGCTACCGCAACACCGGGACCGACGTTGATGTTCAAGTGGAGGAAGATCTTACCGAGGGGCACGTCATATCCCCACGACCGGGTTGAATCCGGTTTCACCATGTCCATGAGGTTGCCGAACACTGATCTTGCCCAGTTGACCTCTTTTCCTTCCAACAGACCGATTATCATCTTGATTTTGTCTTTGGTAAGATTGCTGAAGTTTCCTCCCCTTGCCAGTATCGCCCTGGCGAAAACGTCACATGCCGGGATATATTCCGGCTTCAGCATTTGTTTACTTCCGGATGTAGTGATCGGCTCAGTGGTTGCCGATAAAAAGTGGCAAGCTGTCTCAAAGGTGTCATTGTCTATTTCTGCCGTTGCATCCTGGCCGGTAGTTGGGAGATGCAAGCTTTCGGCCACCAATGCTTCGGTGATCTCGATTTGGGAACCGCAAACCGTCGCGATGATCCTGTCGTAGGCGATGGTTGCGGTGTTGAAGAACTCTTCGACCGCATCTTTGTAAATTACGTGAGGACCGCCTAGGAAATATCCCAGACCGGTTTTAATCAGCCGGTCAATAACTTCCTTCGCCTCGGTCGTCCCATTTAGCCGGATTTCCTCGAAATCCACTTGAGAGTAGAGTTTGAACAACGCCGAATCACGACCCATGTTGAAGAGTTTGAGAATGAGAGAGAACCGCTTCAAAGAGTTTAGAAAACTTAGAGAGATAAAGTGAATTCGCGTGAGAATGAAAGAAAATGACCGAAGTCCCTTTTTATAGACGCGGTTTGGAAGCCCAACCGTCCCATCATGAATGGGCGGGAATTTTCCCTCCAAGATGAAAGTGCGCCAAACTATGGGCGGTTAAGTATGAAAAGGTGGGCGGCAACTTTGAGCGGGAGATTTCCCTCCAAAACCCTTTGCCTATGTCATGGATGACGCATTCTTTTCTCTGAGACCGAATGATTGAGCGGCTTCTAAATCTAATCAGACATTTTGATTGATCAGAGTGTTAACAGTTTTTAAGCAGATTTTATGATACCGGATAGGAGTGAGATTGAAGATGTGAACCGGTTACTTAGATAAATGTTCAAGGAATAAAGAGATACGGTCATTGAAACTAAAGTGATATTTTATTCAAGAGACAATACAGAGAGAGAACCGAAAGGATGATACGAAAAATAGGCACCTAAGAAGTAAACACCATTCTGGAGAACTTCTCTTCCACCGTATTTGCATCAAGAATGTTTGAGGGGGGTGCCGGTGTACCCGGTCCAAACTCTGGCCGGTACTTGAGAATCAACTTGCTGATGTGAGGTGCATAACCGAGACCTTTCTTGGTCAGCACCATGTTCTTCAAGTTTTGAAAGAGGACCGCTGACCAATTGATGGCCGTTTTGTGGAAGATGTGGGTCATGATGTTGTAGGTGTTCTTTGAATACCGCTAATTTGGGGATTGACACAGAATGGACCGAGTGACAATCTCAAGAAGGAGCTGAGCATTACGACCGAGGCGGGTTTTTAACCCATAGGTTTCCACCGGATCAAGGGTTGCAGAGCAGAGTAATCCATAGTAGAATGCATCAATTCCCTCCATAGTCGGAAAATCAGAGAACCCTTCTTTGGGCAGATTGAGAAGGATGGCAAATTCGGCTTTATCAAGCCAGAAGGTGTGGTCCCTTACCGTAGAGACAATGTAGTCGCCCCTGATGCAGGCACTTCTGAAGAATGCCTTGACATCCTCAATCAGTACAGGACCGGATTCTTCGAGGAAGGTTTGAAGGCCGATATCAATAAGGCATTCAAACATGTTTCTCTTTGTATGGTTACCGTCCCATTCTGCCATACATGAGTTGAAATCGATGCTTAGAAAGTTTCCCAAAGTTCGGCTCGGCATGGTTTCGGTATAGAGAGAGAAACGGGATTCAAGAGTGTCAAATGTGATTGTGTGCTTTCGGATGTGATAGAGTGAGGAGAGGAAGGCTCCTTATATAGGATCGGTTTTGGAGGGAAAAGTCTGAGCATTGATGGTTAGTTTTGTTTTATTAAGGAAAGGAATCTTTACCTTTTCAAGGCGCATGGGGAAGGGGCAAATTGCAAAGCCCAAGGTAAGTGTTAGTTGAGAAGTAACCAGTTCAGTTGGATGTTAAGTGTTCGGGTGGTTGGGAGTTATCTCATTAATTTGGATTATCTTATTAAATGCACTCAACATATAACTGATATTGATTAGATAGAAACCGAAAATGATAGAGACAAAACGGAAAATGGCATACAGGAACGATGAGGAACATATGAAATCAAGAAACACTAATAAAGCCGAGATAGTCATGGATGAAGCCGATATGATCAAAGTTGAGTTGGTTAAGAATGCATCCGGTGCATGCTGCAAAACGACCGGATGCAGGAAGGAGTGACTTAGCGGGCGCGGGGATTGAAATCTTGAGGGAGATTGAAGTTCCTCCTCCTCCATTCTCTTTCAAACTGTTCATAGAATGAATCAGTTCCTTCCCTTGTGAGCACCTGAGCATGACTTAGACCTTCGCCGGGACAGGTCAGGACGCCAAGCTCCTCAAGAAGTCGGCTTACTTGGGGGATGAGGGCCACTGACCGGGTGCCGATTATCCAAATAAGGACGTCAAACAGCACTCTAGACCAGTTCACGGGTGCACCGGTGACAATGGCCGCCATCATGTTGAAAGCCGCCACGCAGTAAGTGTTAGTGACATCTTTTCCTAAGATGCCCCTTCCTAACACGTCGTTGAGTAGCTGATATTCAGCTCTCAAGTTGGCCTTGCTGCCGTGGTCATCCACCGGCTCATTCGACCGGACTAGGTTGTGTGAGACCTCGGCCTTTAAGTTGGCCGGGGGGTTAAGATCTGTTAGCCCTTGTTTGGGCAAGCTGAAGCACCGGGCGAAGTCTTGCTCGGTGAAGTCAAAGAGAATACCCCCCACTTTAGATTGAATGTGGGTGTCAAAATGTGGTGTTCCTCTGAACACTCTGGCATTTTGGAAAAACTCCAGAACAGACCCAGGATAAATGGTGAGTTTTTCATCAAGGAAGTATTGGAGGCCGGTATCCTCCAAGGATTTTATCATTTTATAGATGTCGTAATGATCGGTGTTGGAACACGATTCAAAATCAACCTGAAGGATGTTTGTGAACTGAGACATTTTGCCTTAGTGATAGAGAGGGTGTTTTGTTTTTGTGAGTGTTTTGGTGAGTGAGTGCTTCCTTTAAATACTGGTTTTGGGGCTAACCTATTATCCGGGCATTAAATGAGATGATATGTATTAACCGCAGGATAAGAAACTTTGCATGAAATAGGCAAGTTTATAGTTGTAGGTGTCGGTCATAGGCCTGAACTGTGAAAGATATCAAAAGATCTTCACGTCTTTTTAGGCGCGACCTGTTTTACTTGGAAAGGGTAATGTTGCAGAGCAGATGTCCTTAACCTCTGATAACTATTCCTCTTCTGTTTAAAATTCAAATAATCTAGGGTAGCCTGTTTCCGAACCGGTCAGACATCAGTTGTTCATCCTGATGCGGTTATTTGGTGCATGCACCAAGTAGCCGGTCGGTTTACTCTATCTAATGAGCTGGGCGGTTCTTCCACAGACACCCCGAAGATTCGAAGTTCGACATCTTAGGAAGAGTTATCGGTTTGTCTGTCTGAACCGGTTTCCCTTTAAGCATCCTTTGGAAGGATTTGGCTAATGTCGGTTAAGCCGAGAGTAAGCCTGAATTGAGAAAACTTAGCTTCCTACAGCGGCTTTGTGAAGATATCGGCTACTTGTTGATCGGTCGATACGTATTCCAGCCGTATATGCTTCAGCGTGACATGCTCTCGGATGAAATGATGCCTTATGTCGATGTGCTTGGTTTTGGAGTGGAGAACCGGATTGTAGGTGATCGCTATGGCACTCGTGTTGTCACAGAAAATCGGGGACTCTTCGGCTATGATACCGAAGTCCTTCAGCTGCTGTTGGATCCAGAGGAGTTGAGAGCAGCAGCTTCTGGCCGCCAAGTATTCAGCCTCCGCGGTTGATGTAGCCACCGATGTCTGTTTCTTGCTGTGCCATGACACCAGTCGGTCACCTAGGAACTGACATGTTCCACTGGTGCTTTTCCTGTCGATCTTGCATCCTGCATAATTTGCGTCTGAGTAGCTTGTTAGATTAAAGGATGAGTCTTTTGGGTACCACAGACCGACATCAGGAGTGCCTTTCAGATACTTCAGTATCCTCTTTGCGGCTGTGTAATGGGATTGCTTTGGATTTGCTTGGAATCTCCCACACACACCAACTGCAAACAGGATGTCCGGTCTACTTGCTGTCAGGTACAATAGGGAACCGATCATGCCCCGGTATGCAATCTGATCTACTGATTGGCCTTCATCATCTCTGTCCAGCTTAACTGATGAGCTCATTGGAGTAGCCACCGAGGAGCAGGTGTCCATACCGAATTTCTTTAGCAGCTCTTTGGTATACTTAGGTTGACTGATGAATGTTCCTTCTTTAAGTTGTTTAACCTGAAGACCTAGGAAGAAACTTAATTCTCCCATCATACTCATTTCAAATTTGTCAGTCATCATTTTTGAGAACTTGTCACAAAGCTTTGGATCGGTGGAACCGAAAATAATATCATCTACATAAATTTGAACAAGTAGGATATGTTCCTTCTTTTCAAACTTAAACAAAGTTTTATCCACCGAACCGATGGTGAAATCATGCTCTAATAGAAATGCGGTTAGCGTATCATACCAGGCTCTGGGTGCTTGCTTTAGACCGTATAAAGCTTTGTTCAGCCGGTATACATGGTTTGGAAATGCAGCATTTTTGAAACCGGGTGGTTGTTCAACGTACACTTCTTCACGTAGATCACCGTTCAGAAATGCACTTTTAACATCCATTTGAAAAACCTTAAAGTTTTTGAAAGCAGCAAATGCAAGAAAAATCCTAATGGCTTCAATCCTGGCTACAGGAGCAAATGACTCTTCAAAGTCAATACCCTCTTCCTGTTTGTAACCTTGAGCCACTAATCTGGCTTTGTTCCTCGTGACCAAACCGTCCTCATTGAGTTTGTTTCTGAATACCCATCTTGTTCCTATGACCGATTGATCTTTCGGTCTGGGAACTAAGTACCAGACTTTACTACTCTCGAACTGGTTTAGCTCTTCTTGCATTCCCAAGATCCAATCCGGATTTGACAATGCTTCATCTATCCTTTTCGGTTCAATCTGGGATATAAAAGCAGAGTTAAAATATCCTTCCAGAAGTTGACTCCTAGTTCGAACAGGTTCTGAAGGGTCACCTATAATTTGCTCAGGAGGATGTTTACTGTTTCTTCTGAGATTCAGTTCAGGGATGTCTACCAAATTACCGGTAACTTGACCAAGGCTAGACATGTCGGTAGGTTGACCGAGATTGTCAGACCGACCGACTCCCTCGGATTGGACCGAAGTGTCAGCTTCCTGTTGTGGAACAGCTTGATCCGGCTGAGTATCAATGTTACCCATTAGGTCATGGACAAACCGCCTGAAGACCGGAGTCTCATCTTCACTATCAGAATGAATATCGTTATTTTCCAGTCTGTTGTGTAGATCAAAGCATGAAGCAGTATTGCTTTCAACCGATTCATCGAAAACAACGTGGATTGTTTCCTCCATGGTTGCAGTTCTATTATTATATACTCTATATGCTTTACTTACTGCCGAGTATCCTAACATGATACCGGTATCGGTTTTTGCATCAAAAGCGGTGAGTTGGGTTTTACCGTTTATATGAATATAACATTTACAACCGAAAATCCTGAGGTACTTGAGTTTAGGAACTCTGTTAAAATAAACATCATACGGTGTTTTGTTGTGAAATCTGTTTATCAAAGACCGGTTTTGTGTATGGCATGCAGTGTTGATAGCCTCAGCCCAAAATTTCTGAGCAATGCCGGAGTCGGCTATCATGGACCGTGCGGCTTCCTTGAGAGTCCGGTTTCTTCTCTCGTCCAGGCCATTTTGTTGAGGAGTCCTAGCACTAGACAACTCGTGTCTAATGCCGGATTCATCAAGATATGCAGTTAATGTACTATTAGTAAATTCGGTACCTCGATCACTTCGAATGCTATTGATACGAGTTGATTTTTCATTTTGCAACCGCTTAAGAAGTGTGATCAGGTTTGATACAGTTTCACTTTTAGATGGTAGAAATATTACCCATGTATATCTAGAATAATCGTCAATAACTACCATGGTATAGAGCATACCTCCTAGGCTAATGACCTGAATCGGTCCAAATAAATCCATGTGAAGAAGATCTAGACATCGGCTAGATTGAATATTTCCATTACTCTTAAAAGATGACCTAGTTTGTTTACCCATCTGGCATGCTGAACAGACCTTATCCTGGTTAAATACTATATCAGGAATACCTTCAACTAGCTTTTTACCACGAATGTAGTTTAAGGTTTTCATGTTTAGATGGTTTAGTCTCTTGTGCCATAGCCAGGTTTGATCAGTCTTAGCTATCATGCATATAGGATATTCTATTCTTGTTTTCCAGTCTACCTTGTAGATGTTACCTATCCTATTTCCGGTTAGTAGTACAATACCTTGAGAGTCCTTAACTAAGCATGCATGTTTAAGAAATTCTACCGTGTATCCGGCATCACACATCTGACTAATACTAAGTAGATTAAAACGTAGGTTTTCAACTAGAAGTACATTATCAATAGTTAGATTACCATGGACAATCTTACCCTTGCCCACAGTTTTACCCTTTGAGTTGTCACCGAAGGTAATTAGAGCACCGGTTACTGATCTGATGTCGATTAGCAAATTGCTATTTCCGGTCATGTGCCTGGAGCAACCGCTGTCCATGAACCATTCGGAGTTTCCTAGCCGTTTCTTTGGATCCTGCAAAATGTACATATTTACAACTGTTTGGTACCCACATTTACTTGGGTCCACATGCGATTAGTCCCTTAGGTACCCAAACTTTGATAAACCGGACGGTCTTCTTTGCTAGGGTTTTAACTAACCATTTGGCACTCGATCTCGTGTATTTCGGTTTTCCTTCAGATGTCCTAAACGATGATGGTCTTTGGTTCGGTGATCTGTAGTTTGACCTACGTGGTTCAGGAAAGTCTTTCTTATATTTAAGGATTTCGGCTTTTCTTTTCTCAAGGTCAAGCCATGAATCGGTTGGGCCAACATAATCGTATTTTAGCTTCTCTTCCCTATAATATGCGGTTTCCTCTTCTTCGGCTGTCCAGGTGCTCTTAAGAAATTTTATAAAGGGGAGGTTTCCTTTTGTAAGCCTTGCTTTCTCTATGGGTTTTCGGTCTTTAGAGCTATTCCCTGTGTATCCTAGACCACGCTTACAACGAGGATTCCTATAGTGTTTGTTCATATTCTTTACTATATCGCTAGATCTCTTATAGGCGGCCATCGTGTATTGAAATCGGGCATTTTCTTCCTCGGTTAGTTCTCTAGTCGGTTCACTAGGTTGTTCGATCTTAGGATCTAACTCGGTTTCTAGGGTGTGGGTATCATCAGGTTGTATGACTTTCGGTTCGGTTATGATGGGTACCTCTGGTTCTATTGGAATAGGTACTATGGGATCGGTTCTGATGTTGAGGTGCTTAGGTAACATGGTCAACAGGTTCTTATATTCTTCTACCATGTCATTCAATGCTTCATATAACTCGTCTTTAGTAAATTCATCATAGGGAGAGTCAAATACATGTTCCTCATTTGCCATGAGGCACGTGAGTTCATCGTCGTTGTCACTGCGAGCCCATAGACTACCTCCATCGTCGGCTATTAGTGCTTTCGGTACCTCACTTCTTTCACCGGCTTGTTGATAATTGTTTCTGTCATTTTGATAGTCCGGTTTCTGGGTATCCCTCCTTGGTTTCCTGCATTCCCACTTAAAGTGTCCCAAACAGTTACAGTTATAGCATCTTATATTGGATTTGTCACCATAGTAGTTGTTTGTCGGTTGGCTCCTTTTCATGAACCTCCCAAACTTTTGTGCGAGCATAGCCATGACGTCCTCAGTAAACTGTTCGGCTGTTCTGATAGGTGCGGGTGCAGGAACCGGTATCGGTGCAGGTGTGGGTACAGAAGCAGGTACAACCGGTTCTGTAGATGTGATTAGTGCTCTGGTTGATGTTGAGGCCGAGACTTCCTCTTCGGTTCTAGATTTCATTTCGAATTCGTATGCCTTTAGATCTTCGAATACATCGTATAGTTTCATCTTACGTAGGCTCTTTGATTCCCTCATTACCATCGTCTTTATATCCCAGGCACTTGGTAGAGATCTCAACGCCTTCATAACTACCTCTTTGTTGTCATACTTCTTGCCCAGAGTAGCTAACTCATCTAACACACCAGTGAACCGGTCACTGTATTCCTTCATAGTTTCTCCTGGTTTCATTTTGATGCTTTCGAACTTTTGTGTGGCCATCATTATTTTGTTCTCCCTTGTTCTTTCATTTCCTTCAAAAATCTGGATGACCGTGTTCCATGTCTCCTTCGCGGTCTTGCAATCTCTGATCTTGCAATAAGTGTTTCTGTCTACGCTGTTGGAGATCCGATTTCTTGCATGGTTGTCCAGATTGTTCCTTCTCCTGTCTTCAGCCGTCCATTCTTTTCTATCTTTATCAATGACTATCGGTCCTTCGGTTAAAATGGATTCCATTTCATCATCCAAGGTGACTAAATGCAGGTGCATGCGTGCCTTCCAGTTGGCAAAGTCATCACCTTCTAGCATTGGAGGCCTATCCTGATACATGTTTGCTTGAGTATTGAAACTAACTGCTCTGATACCAATTGTTAGGATCTAGGTCGCCGCTGGTGGACCGGGGGTTGGACCGGTTAGCGGTTCTCACTCGTAGGGTGGTGGTTAATCCGGTTAGAGATTAACACCGGGGTTTCAATACTACACAACCTGTCACAAACCCTTGAACTAGGTTCAAGCGCGGAAGAGGTTTGCTTTCAGGCTGAAGCGGTACGCTTGTATGATAGGCACGGTCGGTTTCGGATGGTGAAGATTTGGAGATGGTGGGTCGGTTTCGGTAATCTGGATATTCGGTATGGCTAGTATAGAGTCGGTTTGGAGCGGTATGGTTAAGTTAGTCGGTTATATAATGAAGCCAGCAGAAAGTAAATAACACAAAAGAGTTTATGGATGTTCGGAGATAAAACTCCTACGTCACCCCTTCCTCTCGAAACCGCGAGAAGGATATTCACTAAGGAATACAAATACAAGCCGATCGAGACTTATTCTCTGCTCGATAACACTCTTACAATTTACACCGAAATTGTAGAACACACTTTAACTTTCAACACTTAGGCTTTCTAGAATAGCACACTGTTATCACTTGTAGTAAATGCTCTTAGCTCTCGTTATCCCAATGTATGTCCCGCATTTACTCTTCTGCAACTGCCTCCTTTTATAGGTGAAATATGCCAACGGTCATATTTCACTGCCTTGAATCTGATTGGCTAATCAGAGGTGCAGTGATTCAGTGTCTCAGAGGTTCAGACCTGCGGTCGTCTCCTCAGACCTGGTATCGTGTCTCAGACCTGCCGGTCTGTAAGGCAAACCTGCCGGGTTTGTCTTTTACTTGATGTAGGCACTGTCTGTTTGGACAGTTGTCTGTACTTTGAAGATTTCCTTTCTGGCTTATCCCGAAGTAGAAGGATCCGGTAGTACTGTTTTCTGCAGCCTACAGTCTTTCCTCAGACTTGCATGGATATGGAAGTATTCAGTCTGTTTCTTTGGTATCATTCTCAACAGATACCCAAATTGTCTTCTTGTACTGGTCGGTCATTTGACTTGGCCGAATGTCTTTGGTAGTGATGTAACCGGACTTCTTCCGGTTGTTCTTGTCTTGTGGATGATCGGTTGTTTGATGGTTCCGGTTTTGAGCTTTGGCCGATCCTTCCTTTGTGCGGTCACGTTCCGAATACTCTTGATCGGTTTGGTAGCTAGACCGGTTAGGTTTTCTTCAGTCGGTTCTCTTGTTCATCCGGTCCGGTTCCTTGTTCCTGCATGGGAAGGTTTATTTAAGTTAGGTTTATATGAACCGGTCTAAATTTATCTAACAAATACTTATTTATTTCCATAGAAATAATTATTTATTAAGTATTCCATATTCTGGCTAACTGTCTTATTTATAATTATTTATTGTGCATAATGAAAAATAGAACTGCTGACATGGGTTACGTCTACCCGTCAGCTTATTTTAAGGTTAGGAAACATAATCCTAACAATCCCTTGTAACAGATGGGTAGGAATATCTGTAAAAAGAATACAAAGAAGAATTATTGGATATCATTACATATAAACATAAATGAAATTCCTTAATTTGAAGAGTTTACATACCAGATTAACATTTTTTATGTCTTCTTCTATTATTTTACAATTGATCATCTCTTCTTTAAGTGTGGAGGCAAATAATATGTAATCATATTGCATATTAACCTGCAAATAAATTCAAAATTATCAATGTCATGAACATCGAGCAATACATAGCACAAAATCAAGTGAAGCACTTACATATGATGATGTAAAAAAAATTATAGTTTTTCATGCCTTGCAAACCTTCTAAATTTCGAGTGCAATATATGGGCCCAAGTGTCCACTACTTCACTAGCAACTTATTCTTTTTCTTTCATTGTTTGAAATAGGTCACATATTATATTGGGAAACACATTGAAGAAGAGTACCTCCCTACAAAACACATTAATTTAGAACATAACTACTTTTCTATTTTCATTTGAGAAAATCTTGCTTTACTTACCTTTCATCTAAGTATTCAGGAAAAAACGAAATCGGCCAATTTTTGTTCCTTGTTTGTTATTTTTTCCAACATATTGGACACGACTTTCATTTAGGGGAATTGATGGCGCACGGAGATTTTGCTGATCTTCCACTTCGAATAGTCTCAAATATTAACGCATCCCCCCTCATCTTCATCTTCAGAAGATTCATAAGTTTTAGAGGCTTCACAAGCTTCGGTTTCCTCGCCCGAATCATTCCATTTAACAGAGTGTGTTGGACTATCTTCATTGTCCGCATCTGAATCCTCAGAGGGGTCTTCAACTAGGGGAATATTAATTTTCAAGACTTCACTATCTAAAGTGTCCCCAACTTCCTGCTTTGGAGGATCTTCCTTATTTACACAACCCTCTGTATTCACATTCAAGTGTTTGATGAACACTTCTAACTCTGTCAAATTGAGCAAACCGGCCTAAAAAATTGGCTTAGGATTGATGTTGCGTTTCTCCAACTCGCCTTATATATATAACAGTTGTTGTGTCGTATCTTTAAAAGTTTAGGAGACTTTGGATGTTAACATCTGTATATTATAAACACAATACTTTATTAGTCTCAAAAACATGAAAGTATTGACAAATGAAAGTAAATTTTTCCATTCAATACCTTTATGTCGTGTTAAGGTAATTCCAATAAATGAAATGGAATCTCAGGTTCATTTTCGTTAACTGTTGGGCGTACCCTTTCCCTCCCACGTCCAAAACCATCTGCTCGAGATTCTAACATGCTAATAATCTTTGACAATGTGATGTCATCCCAGCAAGAGATGATTAGAAAAGACCTTTGGTAAGGATTTCGTACACCATTTACAAAAACACCATCTATGTAGTATATCTGAAAGAAAAGGGGAACATGTTAGTTAATATTTCATATCAAGAGAGTAATTATTAGTGAATAGAATATTTACCAATAAAAAGGTTAGAGGTCCACCAAAATAGGGCTTTTTTCCTTTTGTATCATTTGATTTTCATCTTCGGACACTCTCAACCAATCCTTGTAGTGTGAATTTGCACCAGTTCAGGTTCTTTATGTTCTCAACATCCATTATGGATTTGATAATTTTGAACCTAAATTAATATAATACATGAATAAGTATTCACAAATACAAATAGATATATAATAGATTTGAAAAAATATTTACTTGGCTTGTGAATTTTGAACTTGACATAAAAAACTTGAGACAACAAAGACAATGAAGTCGATTTTGAAATCGTCGTCTGCACTTGTGTTACTTAATATGCAGGGTATCATAGCATTGTTTCAGGAGCTGAAGTTGATTCCTTTATGCTGCATTTGACCCTCCAAGCCCTCAAGAATAAATAATAGTCAGGGTCATGTATGTCGATCCCAATGGACTCAACTATGTTCATTGTCCCTCTAGGGAGGTTTAGCACGGACTGGACAAGGTCTTCATCGATAAGGATGTGATCACCGTTGGGCAATACTAGAGAACTCTTGTGGTCGAAAGTTCTGACTACGTGTTTTGAAAAATGAATAGGAAAATTTGGAGATATCCAATGTAAGAAGAGAACCAAACCTAATTTCCTTCACATCTTCTTTCTGTTCTACACTAAGTTTTTGAATAATATTGAAAGGCCATTAAGGGATGATCTTATTTGAAATGCTACTTTTTTTTACTGGTTTTGGGGGAGGTGGTAATTCTTGATCGAGAGGTGTAGCTGTAGTAGTATCAGTATCAGTAGTTGTAGAAGCAACAATAGAAGTTGATTCATCGGTCAATAACTTCGTCTTCGTATTCCTCTTCCTCTTCCTTTCATATTGATTCATAATAACCCTACAACACATAATTTTCAGTGAGAGAACAAAAATCAGTATTTTACAAAATAAATGGAATAAACTGGTATAATAGTAATGAAAATACTAGAAACACAATATGAATCAAAATAAACTACCTTTTTGATTTATTGTCCGCGTTATCGTTGGATATAGGGACGGTTTTGTTTATGCTATTACACACCGCCAAGACGAGCTGTCGGCCGTTGAAAGTATCCACTAGCATGTTCTTGCATTAGTTTTGTCACATTTTCACAAGAAATCTTTGTAGCATTGAAGAATAGCACTAGGGTTTCAAATTTTAAAGATGATCGGTGAGGGAGAGAGAGAGAGAGAATGTGAATAGTCTCTTGACAAAATGAATAGTGGGATTGCAGCGGGAAAATTTTGTTTTAATCCTTCATTTAGTGATTTTAGCTTCACATAAATTAAAATATAAAAGAAGATAGCTTCACTAGGTTGCGCTTGTAAAATCAGAAAAGAAGATAACTTCACTAGGTTGTGCTTGTAAAATCAGAAAAACATATAGCTTCACTAGATTGCGCTTGTAAAATCAGAAAAAAAAACAAAAAATTAATGCTTCACTAGGTTGCGCTTGCAAAATTATAAAAGCATATAGCTTCACTATGTTGCGCTTACAAAATCAGAAAAGTAGATAGCTTCACTGGGTTGCGTTTGTAAAATCAGAAAAGCAGATAGTTTCACTGGTTAGCGCGCTTATTTTAATTCTCCAATAGGGTTTACGTATATGCATGAATAAATGTTTTTACACAAACGTTTAAAGGTCTTTACATTAATGTGTTAGAGGTTTTACATGAACTTCTAGGCATATAAATTGTCACACAAAAGCGCCTCGCTTCAGTCTGTTTTACATAGAGAGTGGAGCGAAGGAAGCTTCACTCAATAGCGCCTCTCTTCATTCCGTTTTACATGAAAATTGAAGCAAATGACGCTTCACTCAATAGCACCTCTAAGTGAAGCGAATGACACTTCAATCAATAGCGCCTCTCTTCAGTCCATTTTACATGGAGAGTGGAGCGAAGGATGCTTCACTCAATAGCGCATCTCTTAAGTCCGTTTTACATGGAGAGTGGAGCAAAGGACGCTTCACTCAATAACACCTCTCTTCATTCCATTTTACATGGAGATTGAAGCGAAGGACGCTTCACTCAATAGCGCCTTTCTATAGTTCGTTTTACATGGTGCTTCATCTGAACCCGGAATGAAATCTAGGTTTTAGTTCTCTCTCTTCCTTTCAACCCGACCATTGATTTATTAATTTAATAATGCTGCTGAAATCTGATTGGTCCGAAATAGGGGAACACCCCATTTGGTAGTAGAAGATCTGAATTGACTTGGGTGAGGGCATGGCCCTGCCATTGTCCGGCTACAGCGTAGTGATCCGACAACCGTGCATAGATATTTTTGGCCAACTTTGGTCAATATTATTTTTATTTTTCCCTAAAAACAATATTTAATAACAAATATAGTCTATATATTTGATTTTTTACATTATTTATGTTTTATATTTTATTTAAATAATTCATAATTTAATTATTTTGGAATCCGATCGATAAAATATGGGTCCCAAATTATTTAATTATTTTATTCCTGAGCAATGAGCCCTTAAAAGAGGTTTTAGAAAAATAAATTTATTAACTAGGATTATTTTTAAAAAATTATAAATTCAGGGACAAAAATAAGTGTATACAACTATTTATACACTTTGTTTATTTATTAAAACCTAACACATATGACTAAGGATAAATCTAAACTTAAAATGTGACTAGGCTTGTGTCAATCTATCAGTAGGGAATGTGTCTAGGTTGTGTCATTGTGCAAAAAATAAATAAATTGTTGGAATTGGTGATAAATATATTAATACCAAGTTCTAATTAAATTAAAGATAAGAAGATTATATATTTAATTTATTTGTTGAAGAATTAATGTTGTAAAAAAACTAAAAATAAAAGAGTTAATCGTAGTGATTGATTTTGATTAGAGAATTGAAGTATAGTTGTGATGATGTCATGTTCATCATTGATCCAAGTATTGATCCATGTCTTGAAAATGACATCAGTAGAGCTTGGAAGAAAGCACAACAGTTGGAAGAAAAATAAGATAGAAGAGGACAAGTTAATTTGAATTATTTGTTGCATAACCAAAGCTGAAAGTGATAACACACTACTGAAAATTTTCAAATTTGGCAATTGTGGTAACAATTGCATACCCTCTATTTGACTTATCCTCTCTAATTTTCTGAACTTTGGCTATTTAATAGATGTTAAAGAGAACCCTAGAAGATAGAGTTGAAATTTGTAGTGAGTTGAGAGGTTCATTTCAAGTGAGGTTGCCCTAGAGAACATTCCAAATTTTCAATTCTTAGTGTTTCTTGTAAATCTTTGTGTATCTTCTTGTAACTTCACTATTTTATCTTTAATTTCCTTGCTCTAGTTTGGCAAGTGGATGTAGGCATTTTGCTGAACCACTATAAAAATCATGTGTTGTTCTATTGTTATTTTCTTTCTTGGTTCACTTCTTTTATTCTTCAAGCAATATCTCTATGAAGAGATCTTGTGTGTCAAACGTTATCATCAAGTTTGGTTGGTTAGTGAACTATTGTGTTGCCCAAGTGTAGTAACTTATTGCACATCTCTCTCAAAAAGTGGTATCAGAGCATTATTTGCTCATAGCCTTGTGAAGGTTTACACTTAGTTAGAAACTAGTAAAATTATTTTGGTTTCTTGGTTGGTTTAACATGGCTAGTAGTTTTTGCATTGTGAAGTTTACTAGAACAAATAATTTTGGGATATAGAGGTTGAATATGAAATCTCTTTTGGTTAAAAAATGAATGGTCGATTCCCTACTTGGAGAAGAGAATATGCCCAAAACTCTTCCGGGTGACAAGAAAAATTATATTTTTGTCAAAGCTCAATCCCTTATCATTTTGAGTTTGGGTGATAAAGTATTAAGAGAGGTGTTGGGTTTTGTCCTCCTAGCTGGAGAGACCAACTTGGTGTGAACTTTATTTAGGCCCATAGTATATAATGTGAAGGGACATTATATTTCATTTGGGTTAACTAGGTTTTGAGAACAACAAGAGAGAGAATAGAGCAAAACATATTCAGGGTTTTGAGGTATCAGCTGGAGAAGATTTATGTTTATTGGAGTTTACACTATTTGATCGACTTCAAATGTTGACAGTTTGTTGGTTATTTCTTGGACTACATTCTGAACGGTAAAGATCTATTTTTTAAAGCTTTCTAATTCAATCCAATAAAAATCAAAATTACATAATTAATAAGGTTGGTTGATCTTGTTCTTTATGTTCTTTGTTGTTATTTGTCAAGATTGTTATACATGGTTGTCAAACACATTAGTGTCAAAATAATAAAAGAAACCAACCACGAAGTAGTCCACGGTACAAATCTAGTTCTAAATACTGGACTGATCTTTTGTGTTTGCTGGACTATAAAGGATTGAAAGGTGATCGTGTTATAATTGATCTCTAATTTGGTTATATCTAGAGTGAACTCTTACTTGTAACCTTGTTGATGATAATGGATTGTTAAGTGGTCTGCTCAGGTCCCGTAGTTTTTATTTTCGATTTGAAAAGAGGTTTTTCCATATAAAATTTGTCTTGCATTGTGGTGTTGATTTTATTCTATTTTTTTCATCTTTTATACTCAATTAATTGGGAAAATATTATGTTTTGAATAATACATTTTCCCATTAAGAGATTGCAAAGGAGGTCACACATGCATCTCTTTGGTTGAAGCTAAAATCTATTTACATGACTAAATCTCTTGTGAAAAATATTGTTTATGAAGTAGAAGCTCTTTGCATATATGATGGTAGCCGAAAATACCATGGAGGAAAAGCTTGATGATTTCTTGAAAATCATTTTAGATTTGGAGAATATTGAGGTAAAGGTCGAAGATGAAGAACAAGCTCTCTTATTGTTCCAAAGCCTCCTTAAATCCTATTCAAACCTAAATGACACAATGTTGTATTTAAGAGAGTTCATCCCCATTGGAGAAGGTTCACAATGCCTTGTAGTCCAAATAAATGTCAAACATTGTTATTGGAGTTAAAATCTATGGAGATGCATTGATGCGATTAAAACGATGATGATGATGATGATGAGTACGACAAATATGTGAGTATTGTCTATTTCAACTCTATAAATGTGAATTTTATTTATTCTTGCAACCCAAATGTATTATGCTAGTTTAATATTAAAATAATTAGGTTACTCCAAAAAAAATATAACTAGATTTTGATGGAACAACCCAAATAAATCCAATAATGATTATCTTAGAAAAATATTTTATCTTACTGTGTTAATCTCGTTTTAATTTATATAAATGTTTTAAACAATGAAATTTTAATCAAGTATAGGGTCAAAATTGCTCAAAAATAAGTTATGGTTCGTTTTGTCGAGCGCTGGAGTTTAATTTTGATACGCGAAAAAAGAAATGCATGGGGCCAAAATCTACTTATTCATTAATCGAAAAAAACTAATAAGGAAGAAGGATGGTACCGTTTAACGTTCTTCACTAAAATTAGCAACCTCCGGGGCCTCCTCAACGTCTAAGTCCCGAACGAATATCTTAGATCGCACTCACATAAGCAAACGCCTCGTAACTTGTCGCAAATGGTGATGTCACACCCCAAAAATCATCTTTTCTAGACCGAGGAATCTATGGTATTGACAAAGATTTAGGACCGTGGATGATGGCACCCAGGACCGAGTGGTCCGACCGATGATTCTACAGACAAGGAATTATCTAGTAAGTACTTTTTCTACTGTTTTCTAAACTCACACAGTTCTAACTATTCATGTATTTTATATAAACGATGCATATGGTTTTCAAAGCATGTTTTTATTGAATGTTCATGGTTTTCTAAAGAAGGATGTTTTTAAGTTAGGGCTATGGAATCTAAGTGATCATGATGAAAGAATTGACGGTCATGGGAGGATAGCTACCAAAATGAGCTTTAGTAGTCGGATTCCAAAATATGTGTTGACGGTATTGAAGGATGGATGCCTCACCTTGGGGATCAGCTCCCAAGGTCTAGGGTCCCAAACATGTGCTCAAGTATGAAACTGTGCACACGGATGATGATATACCCTTAAAAACACTCATGGATACAATGTAGTAAAATATCTTTTATGTATTACTTTTAAAATGCTTGTTGGGTCTATCGACTCACTATGCTTGTGTGGTGTAGGAACTCAGCCACGAGTTTTTATGACATGTGAAGGAAGATTTGGAGTGGAGCATGGTGCGGGAAATGCGTGTGGAAGGAGGGACCGAGACCGTAGGACCGACTTTTTGATCAATCATTTCAACACTAACCCTAAAAAGGCACCCTAGAACTTTCGCATTTATGTTCGAAATCGCGTTGATTTAGGTGGAAGAAATTAGAAAATTAGGGTGTAACAGGTGAAGCTTCAGCAATAACCACGATTTTCTAGAACTGGATGAAAAATTTGACGTTCTTAGAATGGGGAAGAGTATTTGTACCGCTCAGGGAAATTAGAATTTATATGATTTTGACATATTTAATCTTTGAATTTGGTTCTTAAAGAATGTTGGGGTGATTTTTAATTATATCCAGAACCGCGCAAAGAAAAATAACAACTTACAAAAAAAACAAACTTTTTCAAAGATATTTTTTAACTTTCGGATTTTTCAATTTTACTTTTTTTTTTTATAAAGTAATTAATTTATTTGCCTGTATCTATTTTAAAACTAACATGAAATAATTATTATTTTATTATTCTTTTTTTTTAAACACATTTTTCCGGCAGGCTTTATGATTAATCCGGAATTTTATTTAATGTGATCAGCTTTGATGGAGAAACATAACAAATTTTAATATTTTGACTTTTTTTTTGATAAGATGTATATAGTTATGAATTAAATTAGGATGAATGTATTGCCCTGGGCCCTTTTTTAAAATTTTGAATTTTGCATGGAAGAAATTTAACGTTAGATATAATATGGTGCAGTATGGGACTTGGACCATTTCCACAAAACCTAATTTACATCTTGACATAAGTTAATCAAACCTAAATTACATTACTTATCATACATGAAAATCACATATATTAGTTGATGAGAACATAATTTGCATCATCTACAAATTGATCGGATCCAGTTGGAGGCAGGTTATGACGAGAAACGTTCTTTCGAACCTTAGCATGAGTTTCAGCTTCGTGCTGGAACATTTTAACTAATTCTTGAAGTTCCAACTTCCTGACTTGAACCTTCTCTTCATCTATGGGCTTTTTCAGGCCAAGGTAGAGAATCCCAACACTGATCAACACAATTCCCAAGATAACAACAAGGGCAGTAAACAGTGCAAACGCATATGGAGTGTTTTGTGCTCCTGGGATTCCATCAACATTGATGCCAAACAGCCCTGTTATGATCGACAGAACAAGTCCACATCCTCCAAACACAGCCAAATTATGGGTAACACGGAGACTCCTATCCTACATTCACATATCATATATAGTAGTAAAAAACGAGTGAAATAAAAAAGTCATAGAATAAAATAATTACTAAACGCTGAAATAAACCATTGAAGAGAAGAGCTGATCATAGTACAAGTTAACCAAGCTAATCAGATATTCAACGCATTGTTAACACAAAAGAAGATCTTCTAACAATAACAAGGAGGGGTCTTGCTTCCAGTCGAAGAATTTAACAAGGAGATCCTATATCATAGTGCTTGGAAAACATCTATACCAATGCTCAATATAAGTCAAATTGATGAGACTATTTTGAGCATGTATAGTTAACTATGGTGTTTGACAGTCAAAACAAGTTATATTACCCCGGATTCGGTGGGTATGAGTCCTAGTAGATATGTCGCTTGTCAATTTGAGATTTTGAAAGCAAAACAAGACGAGCACTTTTTTAATGATAGGACCCAGAGTTATATTCGGGTATGGTACAGACCAGGAAATGACCCGCATAAAATTTTCTTTTCTGAGAGGGAAAAACCATTTCAGATTATGACCACATAAATGTAGAATGAACTTAACATTTGGATTTTGTATGCAGTATTTCAAATAAAATAAGAGATTAAGATTGGTGTGTTCAAAATTTTAGGTAGAAAGTATTGAGATTCATGTCATCTTACAAAGCTTGTCCATCCCTATTTAACGGATGTATCTTGGTACTATAGCATCAGGATTAAGTATTCTATCATTCTATGGTTAAATAAAATTATGTTGATTTAAGATTTTACACTTATATTCAGCTCTTATAAATGAAGTAAATAATTAACATATTTTTCTAAGAAATTCAAACTCAAAACAATATTTGAGAGTTGACACCAACTTACTTTTAATTTGAATAACATTCTTCATACCCATATAATAAATCCACACAGGTTGATATAGGATGAGGGTATTCTAGAGCAAACCTGCAACCAAGCACGCACGGTGCTTTGCATGACATCTTGGATGGTAAACAAGCGCCCACGAACTGCTTCCTGTTCCTCAATCATTTCTCTCGTACTCTTTCTTATTCCTTCTAGCAAAGTTTTGGTTATGTTACCCCTTAAATGTTGAATAAGCTCGAAAACAATCTCTTCTCTTGCATGGAGTGACCATTTCACTCTGATAACCTTCATTAGGAAAATTTCTCATAAATACATATAGCAAGAAAAAATGGAGAATATATACACAAATAAGCTCATGACATATTGGCATGCAAACTTTCTATTTTTTTCCTTATTTTGTTCCATAAAATACACATCCAAACTGAAAATGATTCAAGGGTAATCCAGTTATCCTAACATAATTCATATACAATGTGCTGCTGGTGCATACCAAACACAATTTACAATTCATGTTTGATGGGGTTATTAGGAATTTTATTCCAAATAACTACTTATTTCATTCTCAATTAAATCATTCAAATCATCAATAAAAATATCAAATTATCCATTATTTATAAAATTTAGATATTAAATACAAAAAGATATTTTAGTAATTTAACCGAAATAATCCTTTTCATCAAACAAAATTTTGATTTCATAATCCAATTTTTTTCTGAATAACCCTAGATCAAACCAGCTCAGTTCTCTCTCTCTCTCTCTGGTTCTATGTAACAGGAAATAGTGAAAGATGGTGATGTAAAGTATATATGGAGGAAAGAAAATGAGGGAAGACAACACAGAAAATGGGGAAGGAAATGGTGTAAAAGATATTAGCATCGTCTCTAACAGTAACGGGTCCATATGTCTAAATGAGTATTCATACGTTTAGATGAGCTTTTCATAATTCATAAGACTAGATAAACTAGTTGTACAAGTATTACGCCTAAATGATATTTTGATCTCTTAAAACTATATTTGTGAATCTAACGATAGATTGTAGAGATGTTTACCTCAAGCACACTAACAATCATTTAGTGATAAGACCTACTACTACATACCATCAAGGCATCAACATTATAGAAAAATAAATAATTTTGAGTTTTTGAATTTCAACCCTAGTTCATATCCCATGGGGTTAGATTTTAGAGAGAAAATAAATTGATTAGCTTATTTATGGGTAAAGACCCATATACATGAGGGGATCTCTTTATTAAGGGATATATCAAAATAATCTTAGGATACACATAGAAAACCCAAACTAATTCCGAAAGTTTAGGGATTATCTATGTAACCTAGTTTGAATATTTACACCCCCTAAAACTAAGCTAAAATATTATCTTCAAATCAAGAAGGACATGTGAGGGTGTTTATCCAGCCCAGATGTACTTGATTCAACCCAAAGATATGATGAGGGTATTTTAATGAAGAAATCCTGTGAGGATGCAGATGCAACACTGAGGCTTTACACGGCAACACGAAAAATGCAGAGGGGTGATGCCGAATTTTTGGCAATGGCGTTAAAGGAAGCTTGTAGGGCGTTGCTCAATTAACGATGCAACATTGGAATATCTAAGTTGGCACTAGAGTTTCTGACCGAGAGGAGATGATAGAGTATCTAAGGTGATGCAACTTTAGAATATCTTGATTTCTCCTTTATTTAGATCTTAGCCGCATCACACTTCGTGTGGTGACCAAATCCTATGTATTGAAGGTTGAGACGAAACATTGGTATGAGAGCTATGGGATAAGCACTAGGTCACCCATTTCCTCCACTAGGTAATCCATTTCCATTTATAAATGTAGGGAAGGGTTATAATCCACAAGAGTGTAACCCGCCTTAAATAAGCAAAACCCCTTAAAAATTTGATGTTACAACCTGCCATCTTTAAACATCAGTAATTGAATCCGTCAACTTAGTTTGCATGTTCAAACATGAAGCTTACTTGACATCTTTTATGAATCCATTTCAAAAGTGTTAGCCTGCTAAATAATAAGCACTCAAGATACCAAGCGGAGAATAATTAGATCAGGTTAGAGATCACTAAGCGCAAAAAGTATCCACATCATTGTGTTTCTCTCAAGTATAGTATATTTTATAAAAGCACTATGGAATGAACTTATTAATCCTCCACGTGCAGAGAGAGGGTGCAGTCAGTGTTTTAAGAGTTCATCAATGGTTTGTTACTGAAGAAGTTGCAAGTTTATCTACTCTGAGTAGATAATAATGCATGATGATATCATACAACAAGCGAATAAACTGTATTACCTGTCTCGACAGCCTTCTGATTTCTTGGTTCAAAATAATACTGAAAAGTTTCAAATCTTCATGGTTCCTCCTGTTCAAAGAAGGATTATCACATAGATATTAGAAGGTAAGTGCATTATGATATTTTTCTTCTCTCTATAATATGTTGAGTTGAAGGTATTTCAGTATAAGAAGATGGATGCATATAAAGGTACCTATTCATAAACTTCAATTCCATTTCATCAGCTTCCCCAAATATGGACTTTCTAAATATCCTTTTGTATAGAAGAAGAAGAAGCAAATTATAAAAGATTTTTAACAAAAAATGAAAGAGATTATTATAGCAAGAACTATCAAAAAGAGGCAACAACATTTAGTTGCATGGTCAAGAGCATAGCTCGTAACATAGAATGTCACAGATTATAAAAGGAAAAGGAGTTGAAAATAATAAAAGTAAAATCCATGATCTAAGAATACATATGCTATTGATCCACTAACGATCGTGGGGGAGATTTGGGTCATGTTGTGGAATGTTCTTAATCTCCACTGGACGAAGTCTATCTCAATTTCTGGATTCTAGGAGGTTTGGATTGGTTGTGGATTACATAACAAAATCGGAAGGCACTGGAAAACCATCCTCATCACTATCTGGTGGATTATTTGGATTGAAAGGAACTAGTCTGGACTTTTTGGCAAGGCCGATCAGAATCCATAAGGGCCAGATCCTCACCACCCTAACCGAGGTTCCCTTGTTTACTCTTCCTAGGTTATTATCAACCTTCTCGATGAGTTGAGAATGAATTAGATTATCGACTACTTTTGTTTTCATTGTGTTGAAGTTTGTTTGAACTGTTGTTATTTCCACTTATTTTTAGCATTTCAGTTTTAGTTTGTGGTGTAGTGGGTGGTTTCTAAGAGAGTTTCTAGTAGATCATGTCCATGTAATGTTTTATTTTTTGGCTCCACCATCTAGTCATTTAGTTATATTTAAATTATTTCAACCTAATGAAAAACTACAATGTTTTACTTTCCATCTCTTTTCTACTTTTGGGAAAAAAATGTGGTCACAAGGGGGTTAAACACATAATCTGCAAACACACTTGACCATTTAACCAGGCTCACAACTCGCCGTCTGGCATGTTCGAACCCAGGACCTCTCGAGGAGACTGGGGATATCCACCTCTTATTGCCGCTAGACTAGAAGAGGGGATATCTTTTTTCTACTTTATGAAAGCATTCTTAGTTTAAAATAACCAACAAATTGGTATCATAGCTATCTTCTTGAGGGACTTGTGAGTGAGAGAAACCCACCACGACATCTATCTTTTTCTATGGATTCAGTTATACCTTTTACATCATTAGCACCACTCTTGTTCAATAGTAACAATTACCATGTCTGGGGAGGCAAATGATCGGAAGCTGTGGAGGAGGAGTATGCAATGCCTACAAGCTAACCCAACACTGGCACAGATAAAGAATTGCAAGGAGAAGAAGACAAGGAAGTCGAAGGCAAGGGCTACTCTATTTGTTACTGTGTTAACTGAGATTTTGATCAGGAAAATGACCATAAAGTCAGCATTTAAGGTCTGGAATTTTCTCAAAAAAGAGTTTGAAGGAAATGAAAAGATTAAGGGATGCAGGTCCTCAATTTAATTAGAGAACTCGAGATGGTGAAGATGAAAGATTCAGAGACCATCAAGAAGTACTCTAACAGATTACTCACAATTGTCAACAAGGTAAGATTGATTGACACTGAATTTCATGATTCTAGATAGTTCAAAAGGTGTTGGTACTGTTCTTGAAAGGTTTGAGGCTACCATTTCCTTATTAGAAAACACTAAAGACCTGTCAAAAGTCAGTCTTGCAGAAATCTTGAGTGGCTTGAAGGCACAAGAACAAAAAAAATTGATGAGGAATGAAGGGTTTGTAGAATGAGCATTGCCAGCAAAAGTGCAATCAAGTCAAAGTGAAAAATGGAAGAAGAACCGAAAAAGCAAGAAGGAAAGTGCAGGTTCAAATTCTCCAAGCACGAGTAGAGGTTCTAAACCAAATTTTCCTCTTTGTTAAGTACTGTGAGAAGAAAGGTCATGCACCTTTTAGATGTTGGAGAAGACCAGATGTGCGGTGTGAAAAGTGTCATATGATGGGGCATCACCAGAAGATTTGCAAAAAATAATTTGTAGCAAAATGATGTGACTCAAGTGAACCTTCAGCAAAGAAATGTGGCTCAAGTTGCAGATCAGGAAAAGGGACTGTGACGGTAGGTAGTTCCTCAAGTACTAAGTTGATTAAAGATGTGTTATTCGTGCTCGACATCAATCAAAACTTATTAAGTGTTGGTCAGCTACTTGAAAGAGGTTTAAAGGTGATCTTTGAGGGAAAAGAGTGCCTAATCAAAGATGCAGATGGGGTGAATGTGTTCAAATTCAGCATAAAAGGGAAAAGCTTTAGGCTAGATCCACTAAAGGAAGAGCAATCATCATGTGCAGCTACAATATCTCAACAAACTGGAGATTTGGCATAAAAAGCTGGCAATTTCATCATAATGCAGTGCTAAATTTGCAGAAGGAGTTCGTAAAGGGGCTGCCTCAGTTAGAAACTAACTTGCCAGAATACAAGCAAACAACCTGGAGAGCAACTGAGATGCTAAAATTGATCCACACATACCTTGCTGGGCCTCACAGAACTCCTTTACTGAATGGGAGTAAGTATTACATAGTTTTCATTGATGACTATACAAGGATATGTTGGATCTATTTTTTCAAGTTCAAGTTTGATGTTTCTGGTGTGTGTTTGAGATTCAAAAAGTAGATAGAAGCTTAAAGTAGTTTAAAGTGGCTGCAAGATTCAGGCCTTGAGGTCTGATAATGGCAAGGAGTACACCTTAGAACAATTCAATCAGTTCTGTGAAAAAGCAAGCTGGGATTCAACACCAACTGACACAGCCCCCTCAGCAAAATGGAGTGAGTGAGAGGAAGAATCACACTATCATGGAGATGGCAAGGTGTATGCTTCGAAAAAGACTCGTCAAAGGAGTATTGGGCAGAGGCTGCAAACACTGAGTCTAACTACTCAACAAGCTAACAACTAGGGTTGTGGAAGGAATGACACCCTTTGAAGCATGGTATGTTTACAAGCCTTCTGTGAAAAACCTTAAGATATTTAGGTGTTTGTGTTTTTCTTATGTAACACAGATCAAGAGAGATAAGCTAGACAAAAAGACTAAAGCTAGAATCTTTGTGGGGGTACAACACAGTTTCAAAGGCTTATCGAAATTTTCAGCCTTAAACCTCTTTCTAATAAGCCGAGATGTGCACTTCATGGAGAATGAAAAGTGGAATTGGGCAGAAGTGGAATTGTTTTGTTCAAGAGAGAGTTAGAATCAAAAGCATCCTTTAGTTGAGTGATATTCTTCATCCTGAATCATGTCTATCATCAATGAGATCCCTATTCTGTCAAGAGATAACTGTGAATATTGGATGATGAGAATGCAAGCTCACTTGGCTGCCCTTAATAGTGATATGTGGAGCGTCATTACTGATGGCCCCATAAAGATTTCGAAGCCAAGAAGTGAGTGGACTACTGAAGACAAGATGACCAACAACCTGGATAATGTTGCTAGGAACATTCTGTATCATTCGATCAACATGAAAGTTTTATATGAAATCAAGTCATGTTCCGCTACTAAAGAGATATATGTTGGGTCAAATTATTTTGACTAAGTGTTGAAATAATTTATCCCCTGATTTTTTGATGATGAAATAATTTATAAGTTTTGATACAGGTGTATTAAGGCAAACATGTCTTTAGACTTGGATCTAATGAGGGTCATTAGACCGATTTTGATCTCTATTCGCATTAAGTTAGACGCAGGTCTAATGAAATTAGACGCTCAGTCTAACTCAACGGAGTTAGACGGGGCAGTCTAATAGGCGCATGAATTAGACGTGAGTCTAATGGAATTAGACGTACAGTCTAACTCATCGGAGTTATACGTGTAAGTCTAATAGACGTGTAAAGAATTAGACGGGTAGTCTAATGAATACACGGAATTAGACGTGAGTCTAATGGAATTAGACGTACAGTCTAACTCATCGGAGTTAGACGTGTAAGTCTAATAGACGTGTAAAGAATTAGACGGGTAGTCTAATGAATACACGGAATTAGACGTGAGTCTAATTGAATTAGACGTGAGTCTAATGGAATTAGACGTACAGTCTAACTCATCGGAGTTAGACGTGTAAGTCTTATAGACGTGTAAAGAATTAGACGGGTAGTCTAATGAATACACGGAATTAGACGTGAGTCTAATGGAATTAGACGTACAATCTAACTCATCGGAGTTAGACGTGTAAGTCTAATAGACGTGAAAAGAATTAGACGGGTAGTCTAATGAATACTCGGAATTAGACGTAAGTCTAATAGAATTAGACGTAAGTCTAATAGAATTAGACGTAAGTCTAATAGAATTAGACGTACAGTCTAACTCATCGGAGTTAGACGTGTAAGTCTAATAGATGTAAAGAATTAGACGGGTAGTCTAATGAATACACGGAATTAGACGGGTGTCTAATTAATTGAAAGTTAGACGTGGGTCTAACTCCTTCAAACAAGTCTGAGGTAGAACCGGAATTAGACGTGGTAGTCTAACTCTGTGGAGTTAGACGTACCGGTCTAATGGTTATTATAATTAGACGGGTTGTCTAATTAATTGAAAGTTAGACGTGGGTCTAACTCCTTCAGACAAGTCTGAGGTAGAACCGGAATTAGACGTGGTAGTTTAACTCAGTGGAGTTAGACGTGCCAGTCTAATGGTTATTATAATTAGACGGGTTGTCTAGTTAATTGAAAGTTAGACGTGGGTCTAACTCCTTCAAACAAGTCTGAGGTAGAACCGGAATTAGACGTGGTAGTCTAACTCAGTGGAGTTAGACGTACCAGTCTAATGGTTACGTAATAATTAGACGGGTTGTCTAATTAATTGAAAGTTAGACGTGAGTCCAACTCCTTCAGATTAGTCTAAGGTAGAACCGGAATTAGACGTGGTAGTCTAACTCAGTGGAATTAGACGTACCCGTCTAATGGTCATTGAAATTAGACGCGAGTCTAATTATATTAGACCAGGCGGTCTAATAGACGCTTTTCATTAGAAGAAGTTGACTTATTTCATTAGACTGATTTCTCCAAATCCGTCTAACTGAAATATGTCTAATGCTCTTTTAAGCAGTACGCTTGAATCTAGCATTTCTCCTACCCACGTGCTATAGTTGTACCCTACTCCTGCTCCACTTTCCTGTGAAGATTAGTACAACAGCTATATGCATTCAATCAAGGAATGCCACGTAAAAGAATTTTCCTCACATTACCCGTTTTGCAGGTACATCCCTGATGGAATATTCTGTGCACTACCAGTTCGGTACGGCCACGATCCTTGTGCTCAGAACCAGCTGTGTACAATGGATGCTTTCCAATAGAAGAGTGTCACGTATCATTCTTGAAGATTCGACCGCTAGCTCCTAATCAGTATTTAACCAATCCTTAGAGCAATGGACGAAGCACGAGCAACCTAGCTAATTTCCGAACGACCAAGCATTCTGATTTTGCAGAGAGAGACTACTCAATCATCTTGCTTACTAAACCCATT
Organism: Impatiens glandulifera; assembly: GCF_907164915.1. NCBI lineage: Eukaryota > Viridiplantae > Streptophyta > Magnoliopsida > Ericales > Balsaminaceae > Impatiens > Impatiens glandulifera. The sequence continues at coordinate 33,944,911 of NC_061865.1, forward strand.
CTTGAAGCTTCTTTCTGATTGTACTGTGTGTAAATCGAGAGAGAGAGCTAGAATCAAAACACCATTAGCTAAGTGATATTCTTCATTTTCTTGTAATTGAACAGAAAGTGTTCTGTTCAATATTGAGCTAAGTGTGTGTGTAAACTGTATTTGATTCTCATCATATAGTGAATCCTTCCGGTGGTTAGAAGAAGGGGTGACGTAGCAGAGTTTCTCCGAATATCCATAAACAAACTGCTATGTTCTTCATTTTCTGTCATCCTTTCATATTTCATTTTGTGCTTCAAACCCAACTAAACAATTCTGCCTTGAATCTGTTTCAAGTGTTTACACAAGTTTGCGTAGAATAGAAAGCGAATTAAATCCCTAACAGGATTTCTTTCAAACCGTTTTTCATAAGCCTTCATCCTTAGCCAGACCCCCGTCTCTATCGATAAAGTCGATCCTATCAATATGGGATAATTTACTCAGATCTATGGTAGAAACGTTCAAGCAAAGAAGGATCATAAAGCTTTCATGTGTGTTAAAAAAAATCCAAATGGGCTGATAGCGACTCAAAGGAGTCTCCTGTTGAAAGAGAGACTGAAGTTGTTACATGCTTGATGGCAGATGACCAATCCAAGGTAAATGATGTCTCTACCTCAGAATTTACAAATGAAGAGTTAACTAATGCACTCAATGAAATGGTCATTCAGTACAAAAAGTTAACTGACTTTTTTTACGAAATAAAAGTAAAGTATGAATCAACTGTTCTTTCTTCTAACAAAGAATCTGAATCAAATATTTTTTGACGAAAACATAGCAGAGATCTCATCTTAGAATGAAATGCTCAAAGAACATATTCAAATTCTTTCATCTGAAAACAAGAGGTTAAACTATGTTGTTAGTGCATGGATAAGGTCCGGAGATGCTATCAAACATCAGATCAGTATGTTAAAACCTGTTGGATCTAGATCCGGTCTAGGATTTGACAGCAATGACCCTAACCTGTCCTACAAGACGTCAAACTCAGCAAATGACAAGCTTAAGCCAATAATCTTTGTTAAAGGGAGCTTGACTGATAGTGAATCTGATCCTATTCATGAAGAAGTAGCTTTCAAAAATGAAATAACTTATGTTCCGCCGACTGTTAGTTGGATAAAGAGTAAATTAGAAGCACCTAGCAAGTCTGGCAATCTAAAACATGACTCAAAGTCAAGGATTTTTACAAGAAAGTCTACTTCAAAAGCTAAGGGATCGGTGGTTAGTAGAAAGTCGTCTGCTAAGTCAAAAACATACGCATTAATCACAGTACAAAATGGGAAATCCATTAGAATAACTCAAATATGGATTCCTAAGGAACTGATTGACTGGGGACCCAATTAAATGTGGGTACCAAAAGATTGTAAATACTATCTTGTGTAAGTACAAATAAACGATTGGTTGGAGGAATCTATATGGTATCTTGATAGCGGACGTTCCAGGCATATGACAGGAAACAGATGGCTTCTTACTGATATATCAGATTGCTCTGGACCTAAGATTACCTTTGGTGACAACAAGAAGGGTAAGACCATGGGTAAGGGTAGGATTATCCATGGTAACCTAACCATTAATGACGTGCTACTTATAGACAATCTGTGCTATAACTTGATTAGTATCAGTCAGTTATGTGATAATGGTTTGTCAGTTTATTTTCAAACTCATGCATGTCTAGTTAAGGACCAAGACGGAAATACTTTGTTAACTGACAGTAGAGTAGGAAACTCATACAAAATGAATTGGGAAAAAGAATCTTCTGATCCTATGTGCATGATTGCCAAGAATGACCTGAAATGGTTATGGCATAAAAGGTTGAATCATTTGAATTTCAAAACCATTAACAACATTTGTTCAAACAACTTAGTTATTGCATTACCTAAATTGCAGTTTTCTAAGAACAAGGTATGTCTTGCTTGCCAGTTAGGTAAACAGGGTAGATCATCGTTCAAACGTAAAGGGAAATCTCAATCCAGTCGTTGCCTAGAACTGTTACATATGGATCTGTTTGGTCCAATTCCTATAAAAAGTTTAGGAGGAATGAGATTTGCCGTAATTGTTATTGATGATTTTTCTCGATTTACATGGGTTGCATTTTTTCCATCAAAGGATAAAACTGCTGAAAATTTCATTATAATATTTAAAAGAATTCAGAATCAAAAATCTTTGAATATTGCACGCATTAGAAGTGATTAGGGAACTGAATTCACTAATAGATACCTATCATCTTATCTCGAGGAGACTGGAATTAGGCACGAGTTGTCTAGCGCCAGAACTCCACAGCAAAACGGCATTGCTGAGAGAAGAGTGAGGACTTTGAAGGAAACAGCGAGATCTATGATAGCTGAATCAGACGTGCCTCAGAGGTTCTGGGCGGAAGCCATAAGCACTACTTGCTATACAAAAAATCGGTCAATAATCAACAAACGTTTTGATAAAACTACCTATGAACTGTATTATGGGAGAATTCCCACAGTTTCTTATTTTAAGATATTTGGGTGTAAATGTTTTATTCATAACAATGGAAAGGTTTATCTGACCGCTTTTGATGCTAAAGCAGATGAGGGATTCATGTTGGGATATTCGTTAGTAAGCAACAAAGTATACAACAAAAGAAAACAGATAGTTGAGGAATCCCTCCATATAGTTTTTGACGAGCTTGTTGAGAGCAAATCCATTGAATCCATTGATTTTGCTGACAGACTAAAAGCGATAAGTCTTGAGTCTGTGAGTGAAGAAGAAGAAACTTTGGACAAGCGGATTGCCTTGTCTGATCCAGTGGCTGATCCGGTTGAGTTTCAACCAGACGTACAAACTCCTGTTCAATAAGATGTTGAAAGTTTAGACGTCGCAGAGTCACCCGTTCAGATGAGTAACCCCCTTGGTTCCAACTTCAGATAGAATAGAAATCATCCATTAGAATTGAGTATCAGAAATCCCTCCTCTCCTCAAAGGACAAGACGTCAATTGATGGATGAAATGGCCAATTATGCATTTATTTCTCAGATTAAACCCAAGAAAATTGGTGAAGTTGTAGTTGATCCAGATTGGATCAATGCTATGCAGGAGGAGTTAAACCAATTTGTGAGAAATAAAGTGTGGCATTTTACCCCTATACCAACTAATAAGTCAGTTATAGGAACAAGATGGGTATTTAGAAATAAGCTTAGTGAAGATGGTTTAGTCATTAGAAACAAAGCTCGTTTAGTTGCTCAAGGATACAGACAGGAGGAAGCTATCGATTTTGATGAGTCTTTTGCACCTGTAGCAAGACTTGAGGCAATTAGAATCTTCCTAGCATATGCATCATTTAAGAAATTTAAGGTTTTTCAAATGGATGTGAAAAGTGCATTTTTAAATGGGAAATTGAGTGAAGAAGTATATGTTGAGCAACCCACTGGGTTTGTAGATCATGTGTTACATAATCATGTTTATAAGCTTGATAAAGCATTGTATGGTCTGAAACAAGCTCCTAGAGCTTGGTATGACACTTTAACTGAATTCTTGTTTGATCATGATTTTGTTATTAAAACTGTGGATAAAACCTTGTTTAGATTCACTAAGGACTCACACATTCTACTTGTTCAAATATATGTTGATGACATTATTTTCGGTTCAACTAACCCCAAACTATGTGAGAAATTTTTTAAGTTGATGCAGGACTGATTTGAAATGAACATGATGGGAGAATTAACATTCTTCCTTGGGCTTCAAGTTCGTCAGTTAGAAGAAGGGACCCTCATCAATCAGACCAAATACACCAAACAACTGCTAAAGAAATTTTGAATGGAGAATTGTTCGGCTGCAGCTACTCCAATGAGCTCTTCTAGTAAACTAGATAAAGATGAAGGTGGCCAAAGTGTTGATGTAACAGCATATAGAGTACTCATCGGATCCTTGCTATATGTGACTGTTAGCAGGCCAGACATTCAGTTTGCCGTTGGAGTTTGTGGCAGATTTCAGGCTAATCCTAAAATTTCTCACTTTATTGCTGTTAAACGTATTCTTAAATACTTAAAGGGAACTCAAAATGTGGGACTGTGGTATCCAAAGCATTCCAGTTTCAATTTGACCAGTTTCTCAAATGTAGATTATGCAAGGTGCAAAATTGATAGAAAAAGCACGAGTGGAACTTGCCAGTTCCTTGGAGATCGTTTAAGCAAGAAGAAGACGTCAGTTGTCACGTCTACAGCTAAAGCAAAGATCTTGCAGTTGGTAGTTATTGTCTCAGCTCTTGTGGATTCAACAACATCTCATGACTATGGGATTGAAGCTGAAGAATCTTCAATTTTCTGCGACAACACTAGTGCTATCGCAATTACCTACAATCCAGTTCTGCATTCTCGGACAAAGCATATCGAAATCAGACATCATTTTATCCGAGAACACGTCAATCAGAAGCAGATTCGTCTTGAATATGTTCCCACATTTCAACAAACGGCAGACATCTTCACGAAGCCTCTGCCCGAAGCTAAGTTTTCTCATTTTAGAAATATTTTAGGTCTTGTTGATATTGATTGATGTGATTACATGCATAAACTGAGGGGAGACATATTGTTCAAAACGTAACTGAACAGACATGAAAAATAGAGGTCTTAATACGTCCTAAGGATTAGGGGATTGAGAAACACAACTACTTAGACGTACATCTACTCTAGCAGTTTAATCTTCCTTTGGAATATTTGTCTTGGTTATTTAACCTACATGGTTAGACGCATACGTCTAATAGACGTTAGACGTTCTTACGTCATGAACAAGAAGATGCCCACGTCTAACCAGACATGCATGTTGCACGTGGTGTTTTTGCATAACTAAACGTATACGTCTAATAGACGAATTTCCAAATAAAAGTTGAAAATGTGAAAAGGAGAATAAACGTCTAACTACTCGTGTAATTAGACCTTTCATCTTCTGGCTATTTGGACAGTTGTCCTTAGATTATGTATCTACTCATGTACCTATTCCCGCCAAAAATCAAATCAGTCATTTCTCAAAAGGATTGAAGACACGTGTCTCTCAATGCATAAAAATGACTAATATTTCTGATAACTTTAGTCTGTACGTTTAGTATTAACTGTGTGTTTTCATGATTAACATTAAATGATTCGTCCCTTGGGAACAGATTCCTGAACTTTTGACGGTAGATATGATCATTGCATATTAACTACACTATAGGTTTTTATATTTAATGAGTGATATTACTCAAATGGTTGAGTATTTCATAATCTGAATCTCTCTCTCTAGAATTTAAATCGTCTAGTTCTTGTTCACCTAGTCGAAATGTCTTCCTTCTCTCCGAAATCTATTCAAGTGGATTTCAAATCGGTATCCACATTGAAATATCATGGTATGCACAAGATGTTTGAGTCATTGAAAGCCTCTGGGCTGCGAAAGTTCCTCACCCCTCATCATATCTATCACGAACAGTTGGTTCGTGAATTCTTCGAAACAGTCGGTTTCTATCAGGATAAAATCATTGTTGGGATTGTTATGGGCCAGATGATATGTATCTCCGAAAGTTCGTTCGGTATATTCTTTCAGCTTCCCAATGTAGGTATTCATGAGTTTTCACCCTCCCCTCCTGAAATCATGTTTACAATGATGAAAGTATTCTCTGAATCTCCCCATATGGATATTCACGGGAAGAAAGGCCTCCTGAAAGATGAGTTTGCTCTCTTAAGCGAAATCATTTCTAAATCTCTTCTCGCCAAAGAATCTTCCTACAAGTATTGTACTAAGGTTTTTGAGATTATGGTGGCTATCACTAGAGGTGTGCCCGTCAACTGGAAAAGCTTCCTCTTCGGAAACCTTGTAAGATTAATCTGTGCCCGGAAGACTATCTTTGGATTTGACGGTCCTCTTGGTGCTTTCCTTTGCTTCCTTCTGGATGAACCCGGTAAAAGCTATCACCTTTCTTCCAAAACTCTGAACAACTAGAAGGTTGTTGAATATGTTCTTAGTGTGAAGAGGCTCAAGTCTAAGAAAAGGAAAAGAGATGTTTCCAACTCTCCTCTAACCGCAGTCTTAGAGACTTCCTAGGTTGAAGACTATCCATTCCAGATAAATGATTAAGAAGAAGAAGAAGAAGATTAGAATAGAATTTATTTTAATTTAAGATGAAGTTTTTGACGATCTTTTGATGATGTTTTGTTATGAACTTATTTCGGTTATTTTTGGAACAATGTTTTGTGTGTTTCTTCTAAAAACACTCATATTTATGTGCTTATAAATTTGATATTCTGAATGCTGTGTGTTTGAAAACATTTGCATGTAAACAGGAGTTTGTTTACATTTATATGATGGATACGCTAATCTGTTGTCTATACAGGATTTAAATATCATCATCAAAAAGGGGATAATTTTTGGGTCAAATTATTTTGACTAAGTGTTGAAATAGTTTGACTATTAGAATTTTGATGATGAAGTGATGAATGGATTATATATGCGTCTAACTGTTTTGATGCAGGAGTATCGAAATCAGATTTTATTAGACTTGGTTCTAATGAGGCTCATTAGACCGATTTGGTATTAGATGCATGATATTAGACGTGTAGTCTAACTCATGGAGTTAGACGTGCAGTCTAATGAATCCGTAATTAGACATGCAGTCTAACTCATGGAGTTAGACGTGCAGTCTAATGTACTCGTAATTAGACGTGCAGTCTAATAGATCTGTAATTAGACGTACAGTCTAACTCGTGGAGTTAGGCATGTAGTCTAATGGATTCGTAATTAGACGTGTAGTCTAATTCATGGTGTTAGACGTGCAGTCTAATAGACTCGTAATTAGACGTGTAGTCTAACTCGTGAGTTAGACGTGCAGTCTAATGGATTCGTAATTAGACGTGCAATCTAACTCATGGAGTTAGACGTGTAGTCTAATAGACTCGTAATTAGACGTGCAGTTTAACTCGTGGAGTTAGACGTACAGTCTAATGGATTCGTAATTAGACGTGCAGTCTAACTCATGGAATTAGACGTACAGTCTAATAGACTCGTAATTAGACGTGCAGTCTAACTCGTGGAGTTAGACATGCAGTCTAATGGATTGTGAAAGTTAGACGTGTAGTCTAACTCTTTCAGACTAGTCTGAAGTGGAACAGTAATTAGACGTGCAGTCTAACTCATGGAGTTAGACATGAAGTCTAATAGAAAGAGAAAGTTAGACGTGCAGTCTAACTGGTGAAAGTTAGACGTGCAATATAACTCCTTCAGATTAGTCTGAAGTGATTGTAATTAGACGTAAGTCTAATCCCATTAGACCAGGTGGTCTATTGGATTCTGTTATTAGATGGAGACGTTTGATTTCATTAGACGAGGTCGTCTAATTGAAATACGTCTAATGCTTTCCTTAAGCAGTTGCTTGAAGCTAGCACCCGCCTACCCACGTGCTATAGCTGTACGCTACTCCTGTTCCACTTTCTAGTGAATATCAGTACAACAGCCTGATGCAACCAATCAACCAATGAGACGTAAGAGAATATCCTTCCCACTACTTATTTTGCAGGTAAATCTCTGAAGAATATTCGGCGCACTACCTATTGTGTGCGGCCACGATCCTTGTATTTAGAGTCTGTTGTGTACTATGGAGGCGTTCCAATGGAAGAGTGCCACGTATCATTATGAACATTTGACCGTTGATACTTGTTCATATTTAAAGATTCTTAAGGAGAACGGAAGAACGGCCAGAACTTAGAGAGAACAAGTCGGAATTACAGATAGAGAGAGAATTCAATCGATCATTTTGATATCCAGATTACTGAAACTGTTAGGTGCTTTCTTTCTTTATTGTGTGTTAATCAAGAGAGAGTTAGAATCAAAAGCATATTTTAGCTGAGTGATATTCTTCATCTTGTAAGTTGATCAGAGTATGTTTTTTCAACAGTGAGCTAAGTGTGTGCAAACTGTATTTGATTCAAATCATATTATAGTGAATCCTTCCGGTGGTTGGAAGAAGGGGTGAGGTAGGAGAGTTTGTTCCGAACATCCATAAACAAACTGTTGTGTTGTTCATTTCTCTCATCTTATCATTTTTCATCTTAAGCTTCAAACCTAAGTAAACATTTCCACACTTTATTCTGTTTCAAGTGTTTACAAGGGTTTGCGTAGAATAGAAATTGAATCAAATCCTTAACAAGATTTCTTTCAAACCGGTTTTCATAAGCCTTCCTCAATCGCCAGACCCCGTCTCTATTGATTAAGTCGATCATATCACATCTATTCTATCATGCCTTCCATTTCATCCTTTTGAAGAGTAGGATATCGGTATGGCCTTAAACTAACGGTTCCTGCTCCTTCTTTGAAATGAATTCTATGATTATAATTGCGAGTAGGTGGAAGTGTTGTAGGTTCTCTGAATAATTTTCAAACTCTATTAACAATTTATCCAATTTTTGTTCCTTGTCAGCCTCTGGTGAAGATATTATTACGGAATTCATTTCCGATTCACACCCTTCTAATTCCCCAATACTAAGCATAGCCACATTAGCGCCCTTTCAGATAACCTTCCTTAATGTTCTGTCTTCTATCATGGAAACCAAATTGGATGTATCCCCGTGTAGTTTCTGCAGTTCACCATTAAGTGAAAATTCCATTATTAGATTCTTGAAGTCCCACTGAATTCCACCAAGTGTCACCAACCATTCTATTCTGAGTATAATGTCATACATGGGAATGGACAATACTCGTGCATCGACATTGAAATCTATACCCTGAGATGACCATTGCAGTCCAAGACATTTGCTAGTTCTTACCAATTGGTGACCGCTTGCTACTGTAACCATTAGGTTAACCGCCGGAGACATTATAAATTTTGTATTCCTGATCACTCGTGGATTAATAAAATTATGCGTACTTCCCGAGTCTATCAGAATATATACGTTGTTTCGTCCTACCATTCCTTGCACCTTCATGGTATCAAATGTATTTAATCCTTCAATTGTCATTGCAACGCCATCTTCTAATTCGTCAACCAATTGTTCTTCCTGATTCTCTTTCTCGAACAGTTCATTTATCATCGCAATGGCACTCGCCCTGCATCTATGACCATACTCCCATTTCTCTTCACAATAGAAGCACTGGTTGTTTTTCTTTTTCTCATCATACGCTTTCTGATCTAAATTGACTTTTCTTGGAATAGTATTTGTTGCTCTATTGTATTGTCCTGTACTATTAGAACTGCTCGCAAGGTTCGTCGATGTTCTATTATACGGTCCATTATTATTTCCTCGATTTAGGAAAGATGCAGCCTTCGGAGTTGGCAGTAATGGACCTCCCTTGTTTGCTAAATAGCCTCGCCGCACTAACGAATCAAAAACAGCATCTTGTAGTTTCTGATTAGTTCATTCTTGAAGTTTAGCCATTCTCATCGCTTCAGTTAAGGACTGAGGTTTCTGTATCCTGATTGGATTGGCTATTTCTTCTTTGAGTCCATTTAAGTATCCATTAATGGAGTACTCTTCAGTAAGATGTGGCAGTTTATATGTAATATCGAGATACTTCTTACCGAATTCCTTAACGGTTGTCGTCTGCTTCAAGTCCTTCCATTCGTCTAGTGGATCATCCAATTCGCTTGGACCGAATTCCTTCAAAACTAACTACTTCAGTTCGTTCCATATCATAGCTCGCCCTGGAAGTCGGTGTTGTAAATATGAGTTGAACCAGCAACGCGCTCGACCGGTCAGATGAGCACATGCATAATCCATCTTTGATTCTTCTGATGTTCGGTCTATTTGAAAAAACATCTCGACTCCGTAAATCCAATCATCCACCTCTTCGTTGTAAACCTTGGAAAATCAATCTTCGAAAGTCTAGTTGGAGATTGATACATTTCCTCGTTATGAACTTCCGGATGTCTGACATCTTCGCCTCGTCTGCGATCACAATGATTATCCCCTCGGAGATTTTGACCTTCATCTGGTGTTACTTAATTATTCCCAGTTGTACTTAGTCGGTTGATTGAAGCCGTCATAGCTTCCATCCTTTCGAATCGGGCCTCTTGAGCCAACAATCGTTCGTCTTGCGCTTGATTACGGCTGTGGATTTCAATCAGCTCCCCGTCGATACGCATTTCCACCATATTGCCAAGAACTTGCTCTGATATCAATGATATAGCTTAAAGTATATTTAACTGATAACCTAGTTATAAGTGAGAGATACTTTGATTTTAAGTGAAGAATAGAATAAAATAGTGGGTGAGAATGAGATTCACAATTGCAGTCTGCAATTGAAAGTATTAGGTGAGTAAGAAATTAACGATAAGGAAGAAGAAGATAGGAGATAGAAGTTAGAGAGAGAAGTTGACCTTAGAAGGTTTCTATAAAAATGTCGGGATACCCTTACAGATTATGATCTCTTCTTTATATACCCATCATCTGCCATAATTAACTTCCCGCTAATTCCATATATTTGGCTACTACCTTATTAATACTTATTTATTTCCATAGAAATAATTATTTATTAAGTATTTCATATTCTGGCTAACTGCCTTATTTATAATTATTTATTGTGCATAATTAAAAATAGAACTGATGACATGGGTTATGTCTACCCGTCATCTTATTTTAGGGTTAAGAAACTTTACCCTAACAATCCCTTGTAACAGATGAGTAGGAATATCCGTAAAAACAATACAAAGAAGAATAATTGGATATCATTACATATAAACATAAACGAAATTCCTTAATTTGAAGAATTTACATACCAGATCAACATTTTTTATGTCTTCTTCTGTTATTTTGCAATTGATCATCTCTTCTTTAATTGTGGAGGCAAATAATATGTAATCATATTGCATATTAACCTGCAAATAAATTCAAAATTATCAATGTCATGAACATCAAGCAATACATAGCACAAAACCAAGTGAAGCACTTACATATAATGATGTAAAAAAATAAATTATTAGTTTTTCATGCCTTGCAAACCTTCTAAATTTCGAGTGCAATATATGGGCCCAAGCGTCCACTACTTCATTAGCAACTTCTTCTTTTTCTTTCATTGTTTGAAATAGGTCACATATTATATTGGGAAACATTGAAGAGTACCTCCCTGCAAAACACATTAATTTAGAACATAACTACTTTTCTATTTTCATTTGAGAAAATCTTGCTTTACTTATCTTTCGTCTAAGTCTTCGGGAAAAAACGAAATCGGCCAATTTTTGTTCCTTGTTTGTTATTTTCCAACATATTGGCCACGACTTTCATTTAGGGAAATTGAAGGCGCAGAGGGATTTTGCTGATCTTCCACTTCGAATAGTCTCAAATATTTACGCATCCCCCCTCATCTTCATCTTTAGAAGATTCATAAGTTTTAGAGGCTTCACAAGCTTCGGTTTCCTCGCCGAATCATTCCATTTAACAGAGTGTGTTGGACTATCTTCATTGTCCGCATCTAAATCCTCAGAGGGGTCTTCAACCAGGGGAATATTAATTTTCAAGCCTTCACTATCTAAAGTGTCCCCAACTGCCTGCTTTGGAGGATCTTCCTTATTTACACAAACCTCTGTATTCACATTCAAGTGTTTGATGAAGACTTCTAACTCTGTCAAATTCAGGAAATCGGCCTAAAAAATTGGCTTAGGATCAATGTTGCGTTTCTCCAACTCGCCTTATATATATAACAGTTGTTGTGCTATATCTTTAAAAGTTTGGAAGACTTTGGATGTTAACATCTGTATATTATAAACACAATACTTTATTAGTCTCAAAAACATGAAAGTATTAACAAATGTAAGTAAATTTTTTCATTCGATACCTTTATGTCGTGTTCAGGTAATTCCAATAAATGAAATGGAATCTCAGGTTCATTTTCGTTAACTGGTGGGTGTACCCTTTCCCTCCCACGTCCAAAACCATATACTCGAGATTCTAACAGGCTAATAATATTTGACAATGTGGTGTCATCCCAGCAAGAGATGATTGGAAAAGACCTTTGGTAAGGATTTTGTACACCATTTACAAAAACACCATCTAGGTAGCATATCTGAAAGAAAAGGGGAACATGTTAGTAATATTTCATATCAAGAGAGTAATTATTAGTGAATAGAATATTTACCAATAAAAAGGTTAGAGGTCCATCAAAATAGGGTTTTTTTCCTTTTGTATCATTTGATTTTCATCTTCGGACACTCTCAACCAATCCTTGTAGTGTGAATTTGCACCAGTTCAGGTTCTTTATGTTCTCAACATCCATTATGGATTTGATAATTTTGAACCTAAATTAATATAATACATGAGTAAGTATTCACAAATACAAATAGATATATAATAGATTTGAAAAAATATTTACCTGGCTTGTGAATTTTGAACTTGACATAAAAAACTTGAGACAACAAAGACAACGAAGTCGATTTTGAAATCGTCATCTGCACTTGTGTTACTTAATATGTAGGGTATCATAGCATTGTTTCAGGAGCTGAAGTTGATTCCTTTATGCTGCATTTGACCCTCCAAGCCCTCAAGAATAAATAATAGTCAGGGTCATGTATGTCGATCCCAATGGACTCAATTATGTTCATTGGCCCTCTAGGGAGGTTTAGCACGGACTGGACAAGGTCTTCATCGATAAGGATGTGATCACCATTGGGCAATACTAGAGAACTCTTGTGGTCGAAAGTTCTGACTACGTGTTTTGAAAAATGAATAGGGAAATTTGGAGATACCCAATGTAAGAAGAGAACCAAACCTGATTTTCTTCACATCTTCCTTCTGTTCTACACTAAGTTTTTGAATAATATTGAAAAGGCCATTAAGGGATGATCTTATTTGAAATGCTACTTTTCTTTTACTGGTTTTGGGGGAGGTGGTAATTCTTGATCGAGAGGTGTAGCTGTAGTAGTATCAATAGTTGTAGAAGCAACAATAGAAGTTGATTCATCGGTCGATGACTTCGTCTTCGTATTCCTCTTCCTCTTCCTTTCGTATTGATTCATAATAACCCTACAACACATAATTTTCAGTGAGAGAACAAAAATCAGTATTTTACAAAATAAATGGAATAAACTGGTGTAATAGTAATGAAAATACTAGAAACACAATATGAATCAAAATAAACTACCTCTTTGATTTATTGTCGGCGTTATCATTGGATATAGGGATGGTTTTGTTTATGCTATTACACACCGCCAAGACGAGCTATCGGTCGTTGGAAGTATCCACTAGCATGTTCTTACATTCGTTTTGTGACATTTTCACAATAAATCTTTGTAGCGTAGAAGAATAGCACTAGGGTTTCAAAGTTTAAAGATGATCGCTGAGAGAGAGAGAGAATGTGAATAGTCTCTTGACAAAATGAACAGTGGAATTGCAGCGGGAAAATTTTGTTTTAATCCTTCATTCAGTGATTTTAGCTTCACATAAATTAAAATAGAAAAAAAGATAGCTTCACTAGGTTGCGCTTGTAAAATCAGAAAAGAAGATAACTTCACTAGGTTGTGCTTGTAAAATCAGAAAAAAAGCATATAGCTTCACTAGATTGCGCTTGTAAAATCAGAAAAAAAAAACCAAAAAAAATGCTTTACTAGGTTGCGCTTGCAAAATTATAAAAGCATATAGCTTCACTATGTTGCGCTTACAAAATCAGAAAAGTAGATAGCTTCACTAGGTTGCGTTTGTAAAATCAGAAAAGCAGATAGCTTCACTGGTTAACGCGCTTGTTTTAATTCTCCAATAGGGTTTACGTATATGCATGAATAAATGTTTTTACACGAACGCTTAAAGGTCTTTACATTAATGTGTTAGAGGTTTTACATGAACTTCTAGGCATATAAATTGTCACACAAAAGCGCCTCGCTTCAGTCTGTTTTACATGGCGAGTGGAGCAAAGGAAGCTTCACTCAATAGCGCCTCTCTTCATTCCGTTTTACATGGAAATTGAAGCAAAGGATGCTTCACTCAATAGCGCCTCTAAGTGAAGCGAACGACACTTCACTCAATAGAGCCTCTCTTCAGTCCATTTTACATGGCTAGTGGAGCGAAGGATGCTTCACTCTATAGCGCATCTCTTAAGTCCGTTTTACATGGCGAGTGGAGCGAAGGACGCTTCACTCAATCACACCTCTCTTCATTCCATTTTACATGGAGATTGAAGCGAAGGATGCTTCACTCAATTGCGCCTTTCTATAGTCCGTTTTACATGGTGCTTCATCTGAACCCGGAATGAAATCCAGGTTTTAGTTCTCTCTCTTCCTTTCAACCCGACCATTGATTTATTAATTTAATAATGCTGTTGAAATCTGATTGGTCCGAAATAGGGGAACACCCCATTTGGTAGTAGAAGATCTTAATTGACTTGGGTGAGGGCATGGCCCTGCCATTGTCCGGCTACAGCGTAGTGATCCGACAACCGTGCATAGATATTTTTGGCCAACTTTGGTCAATATTATTTTTATTTTTCCCTACAAAAACAATATTTAATAACAAATATAGTCTATATATTTAATTTTTGACATTATTTATGTTTTATATTTTATTTAAATAATTCATAATTTAATTATTTTGGAATCCGATCGATAAAATATGGGTCCCAAATTAATTAATTATTGTATTCCTGTGAGCAATGAGCCCTTAAAAGAGGTTTTAGAAAAATAAATTTATTAACTAGGATTATTTTAAAAAATTATAAATTTAGGGACAAAAATGAGTGTATACAACTATTTATACACTTTGTTTATTTATTAAAACCTAACACATATGACTAAGGATAAATCTAAACTTAAAATGTGACTAGGCTTGTGTCAATCTATCCGTAGGGAATGTGTCTAGGTTGTGTCATTGTGCAGAAAATAAATAAATTGTTGGGATTGGTGATAAATATATTAATACCAAGTCCTAATTAAATTAAAGACAAACAGATTATTTATTTAATTTATTTGTTGAAGAATTAATGTTGTAAAAAAACTAAAAATAAAAGAGTTAATCTTAGTGATTGATTTTGATTAGAGAATTGAAGTATAGTTGTCATGATGTCATGTCATTGATCCATGTCTTGAAAATGACATCAAGAGCTTGGAAGAAAGCACAACAGTTGGAAGAAAAATAAGATAGAAGAGGACAAGTTAATTTGAATTATTTGTTGCATAACCAAAGCTGAAAGTGATAACACACTACTGAAAATTTCCAAATTGGGCAATTGTGGTAACAATTGCATACCCCCATTTGAGTTATCCTCTCTAATTTTCTAAACTTTGGCTATTTAATAGATGTTAAAGAGAACCCTAGAATATAGAGTTGAAATTTGTAATGAGTTGAGAGATATTCATTTCAAGTGAGGTTGCCCTAGAGAACATTCCAAATTTTCAATTCTTAGTGTTTCTTGTAAATCTTTGTGTATCTTCTTGTAACTTCACTATTTTATCTTGAATTTCCTTGCTCTAGTTTGGCAAGTAGATGTAGGCATTTTGTTGAACCACTATAAAAACCATGTGTTGTTCTATTATTATTTTCTTTCTTGGTTCACTTCTTTTATTCTTAAAGCAATATCTCTTTGAAGAGATCTTGTGTGTCAAACGTTATCATCACGTTTGGTTGGTTAGTGAACTATTGTGTTGCCCAAGTGTAGTAACTTATTGCACATCTCTCTCAAAAAGTGGTATCTGAGCCTTATTTGCTCATAGCCTTGTGAAGTTCTACACTTAGTTAGAAACTAGTAAAATTATTTTGATTTCTTGGTTGGTTTAACATGGCTAGTAGTTTTTTCATTGTGAAGTTTACTAGAACAAATAATTTTTGGATATAAAGGTTGAAGATGAAATCTCTTTTGGTTAAAAAATGAATGGTCGATTCCCTATTTGGAGAAGAGAATATGCCCAAAACTCTTAGGATGACAAGAAAAATTATATTTTTGTCAAAGCTAAATCCCTTATCATTTTGAGTTTGGGTGATAAAGTATTGAGAGAGGTGTTGGGTTTTGTCCTCCTAGATGGAGAGACCAACTTGGTGTGGACTTTATTTAGGCCCATAGTATATAATGTGAAGGGACATTATATTTCATTTGGGTTAACTAGGTTTTGAGAACAACAAGAGAGAGAATAGAGCAAAACATATTTAGGGTTTTGAGGTAGCAGTTGGAGAAGATTTATGTTTGTCGGAGTTTACACTATTTGATCGACTTCAAATGTTGACAGTTTGTTGGTTATTTCTTGGACTACATTTGAAAAGAGGTTTTTCCATATAAAACTTGTCTTGCATTGTGGTGTTGATTTCATTCTATTTTTCTCATCTTTTATACTCAATTAATTGGGAAAATATTATGTTTTGAATAATACATTTTCCCATTAAGAGATTGCAAAGGAGGTCACACATGCATCTCTTTGGTTGAATCTAAAATCTATTTACATGACTAAATCTCTTGTGAAAAATATTGTTTATGAAGTAGAAGCTCTTTGCATATATGATGGTAGACGAAAATACCATGGAGGAAAAGCTTGATGATTTCTTGAAAATCATTTTAGATTTGGAGAATATTGAAGTAAAGGTTGAAGATGAAGACCAAGCTCTCTTATTGTTCCAAAGCCTCCTTAAATCCTATTCAAACCTAAATGACACAATGTTGTATGTAAGAGAGTTCATCCCATTGGAGAAGGTTCACAATGCCTTGTAGTCCAAATAAATGTCAAACATTGTTATTGGAGTTAAAATCTATGGAGATGCATTGATTCGATTAAAACGATGATGATGAGTACGACAAATATGTGAGTATTGTCTATTTCAACTCTATAAATGTGAATTTTATTTATTCTTGCAACCCAAATGTATTATGCTAGTTTAATATTTAAATAATTAGGTTACTCCAAAAAAAATATAACTAGATTTTGATGGAACAACCCAAATAAATCCAATAATTATTATCTTAGAAAAATATTTTATTTTACTGTGTTAATCTCGTTTTAATTTAGAGAAATGTTTTAAAAAATGAAATTTTAATCGAAGTATAGGGTCAAAATTGCTCAAAAATAAGTTATGGGCCGTTTTGTCGAGCGCTGGAGTTTAATTTTGATACGCGAAAAAAGAAATGCAAGGGGCAAAAATCTACTTATTCTTTAATCTAAAAAAACTAATAAGGAAGAAGAATGGTATCGTTTAACGTTCGTTAGTAAAATTAGCAACCTCTGGGGCCTCCTCAACGTCTAAGTCCCGAACGAATATCTTAGATCGCACTCACATAAGCAAACGCCTCGTAACTTGTTGCAAATGGTGATGTCACACCCCAAAAATCAGTTTTTCTAGACCGAGGAATCTACGGTATTGACAAAGATCTAGGACCGTGGATGATGGCACCCAGGATCGAGTGGTCCGACCGATGATTCTGAAGACAAGGAATTATCTAGTAAGTACTTTTTCTACTGTTTTCTAAACTCACACAGTGCTAACTATTCATGTATTTTATATAAACGATGCATATGGTTTTCAAAGCATGTTTTCATTGAATTTCCATGGTTTTCTAAAGAATGATGTTTTTAAGTTAGAGCTATGGAATTTAAGTGATCATGATGAAGGAATTGACGCTCATGGGAGGATAGCTATCAAGATGAGCTCTAGTAGTCGGATTCCAAAATATGTGTTGACGGTATTGACGGATGGATGCCTCACCTTGGGGATCAGCTCCTAAGGTCTAGGGTCCCAAACATGTGCTCAAGTATGAAATTGTACACACGGATGATGATATACCCTTAAAAACACTCATGGATGCAATGTAGTAAAATGTCTTTTATGTATTACTTTTAAAATGTTTGTTGGGTCTATCGACTCACTATGCTTGTGTGGTGTATGAACTCAACCACAAGTTTTTATGACAGGTGAAGGAAGATTTGGAGTGGAGCATGGTATAGGAGATGCGTGTGGAAGGAGGAACTAAGACTGTAGGACCGACTTTTAGATCAACCATTTCAACACCCTCCCTAGAAAGGCACCTTAGCGCTTCTGCATTTATGTTCGAAATCACGTTGATTTAGGTGCAGGAAATTAGGAAATTATGGCATCACAATTTGGTATCAGAGCAATAGTTCCAAACCTTTGTACTTTCACACACATGCTCATGCAAATACACCTCCAAGGCCTTCAGATCTGTAAAAGATTTTAATTAATGTTTTGCATGACATAAAATTGTTTTAATAATAATTTTAAATAAAGTTTTGCATGAAACTGTTTTCAAAATCACAATTTTAGCACGGCCCATAGTTTCGAATTTTGGGTCGAAATTCCTTATAAGTTGGGTAGTTTGTCACACCCCAAAAATCAGCTTTTCTAGACCGAGAAATCTACGGTATTGACAGAGATCTAGGACCGTGGATGATGGCACCCAGGACCGAATGGTCCGACCGATGATTCTGCAAACAAGGAATTATCTGGTAAGTATTTTTTCTATTATTTTCTAAACCCATACAGTGTTATTTATTCATTTATTTTATATAAACGATGCATATGGTTTTCAAAGAATATTTTCATTGCATATTTATGGTTTTCTAAAGAAGAATGTTTTTAAGTTAAGGCTATGGAATCTAAGTGATCATGATGAAGGAATTAATGGTCATGGGAGGGATGGCTACCAAGTTGAGCTCTGGTAGTCGGATTCCAAAATATGTGCTGACGGTATTGACAGATGGATGCCTCACCTTGGGGATCAACTCCCAATGTCTAGGGTCCCAAACATGTGCTCAAGTATGAAACTGTACACATGGGTGATGACATACCCTTAAAAACACTCATGGATACAATGTACTAAAATATCTTTTATGTATTACTTTTAAAATGTTTGTTGGGTCTATCGACTAACTATGCTTGTGTGATGTAGGAACTCAGCCACGAGTTTTTATGACATGTGAAGGAAGATTTGGAGTGGAGCATGGTGCAAGATATGCGTGTGGAAGGAGGGACCGAGACCGTAGGACCGACTTTTAGATCAATTATTTCAACACTAACCCTAAAAACGCACCCTAGAGCTTCCGCATTTATGTTCGAAATCACGTTGATTTAGGTGGAAAAAATTAGGAAATTAGGACGTAACAGGTGAAGTTTCAGCAATAACCACGATTTTCTAGAACTCAGGATGAAAAAATTGACGTTCTTAAAATGGGGAAGAGTATTTGTATCGCTAAGGGAAATTGGAATTTATATGATTTTGACATATTTGATCTTTTAATTTGGTTCTTAAAGAATGTTGGGATGATTTTTAATTAAATCCATCCAGAAACGCGCAAAGAAAAATAACAACTTACCAAAAACAAACTTTTTCAAAGATATTTTTTAACTTTCGGATTTTTCAATCTTAATGTGTTTTTTTATAAGGTAATTAATTTAGTTGCCTGTATCTATTTTAAAACTAACATGAAATAATTATTATTTTATTCTTTTTATTATTCTTTTTTTTTAAACACATTTTTCCGGAAGGCTTTATGATTAATCCGGAATTTTATTTAATGTGATCAGCTGTGATGGAGAAACGTAAC
Organism: Impatiens glandulifera; assembly: GCF_907164915.1. Taxonomy (NCBI): domain Eukaryota; kingdom Viridiplantae; phylum Streptophyta; class Magnoliopsida; order Ericales; family Balsaminaceae; genus Impatiens; species Impatiens glandulifera. The sequence continues at coordinate 33,964,376 of NC_061865.1, forward strand.
AAATTTTAATATTTTGATTTTTTTTATAAGATGTATATAGTTATGAATTAAATTAGGATGAATATATTGCCCTGGGCCCTTTTTAAAAATTTTGAATTTTACATGGAAGAAATTTAACGTTAGATATAATATGGTGCAGTATGGGACTTGGACCATTTCCACAAAACCTAATTTACATCTTGACATAAGTTAATCAAACCTAAATTACATTACTTATCATACATGAAAATCTCATATATTAGTTGATGAGAACATAATTTGCATCATCTACAAATTGATCGGATCCAGTTGGAGGCAGGTTATGACGAGAAACGTTCTTTCGAACCTTAGCATGAGTTTCAGCTTCGTGCTGGAACATTTTAACTAATTCTTGAAGTTCCAACTTCCTGACTTGAACCTTCTCTTCATCTATGGGCTTTTTCAGGCCAAGGTAGAGAATTCCAACACTGATCAACACAATTCCCAAGATAACAACAAGGGCAGTAAACAGTGCAAATGCATATGGAGTGTTTTGTGCTCCTGGGATTCCATCAACATTGATGCCAAACAGCCCTGTTATGATCGACAGAACAAGTCCACATCCTCCAAACACAGCCAAATTATGGGTAACACGGAGACTCCTATCCTACATTCACATATCATATATAGTATTAAAAAACGAGTGAAATAAAAAAGTCATAGATAGAATAAAATAATTACTAAACGCTGAAATAAACCATTGAACAGAAGAGCTGATCATAGTACAAGTTAACCAAGCTAATCAGATATTCAACACATTGTTAACACAAAAGAAGATCTTCTAACAATAACAATGAGGGGTCTTGCTTCCAGTCGAAGAATTTAACAAGGAAATCCTATATCACAGTGCTTGGGAAACATCTATACCAATGCTCAATATAAGTTAAATTGATGAGACTATTTTGAGCATGTATAGTTAACTATGGTGTTTGACAGTCAAAACAAGTTATATTACCCCGGATTCGGTGGGTATGAGTCCTAGTAGATATGTCGCTAGTCAATTTGAGATTTTGAAAGCAAAACAAGACGACCACTTTTTTAATGATAGGACCCAGAGTTATATTCGGGTATGGTACAGACCAGGAAATGACCCGCATAAAATTTTCTTTTCTGAGAGGGAAAAACCATTTCAGATTATGACCACATTAATGTAGAATGAACTTAACATTTGGATTTTGTATGCAGTATTTCAAATAAAATAAGAGATTAAGATTGGTGTGTTCAAAATTTTAGGTAGAAAGTATTGAGATTCATGTCATCTTACAAAGCTTGTCCATCCCTATTTAACAGATGTATCTTGGTACTATAGCATCAGGATTAAGTATTCTATCATTCTATGGTTAAATAAAATTATGTTGATTTAAGATTTACACTTATATTCAGCTCTTATAAATGAAGTAAATAATTAACATATTTTTCTAAGAAATTCAAACTCAAAACAATATTTGAGAGTTGACACCAACTTACTTTTAATTTGAATAACATTCTTAATACCCATATAATAAATCCACACAGGTTGATATAGGATGAGGGTATTCTAGAGCAAACCTGCAACCAAGCACGCACGGTGCTTTGCATGACATCTTGGATGGTAAACAAGCGCCCACGAACTGCTTCCTGTTCCTCAATCATTTCTCTCGTACTCTTTCTTATTCCTTCTAGCAAAGTTTTGGTTATGTTACCCCTTAAATGTTGAATAAGCTCGAAAACAATCTCTTCTCTTGCATGGAGTGACCATTTCACTCTGATAACCTTCATTAGGAAAATTTCTCATAAATACATATAGCAAGAAAAAATGGAGAATATATACACAAATAAGCTCATGACATATTGGCATGCAAACTTTCTATTTTTTTTCCTTATTTTGTTCCATAAAATACACATCCAAACTGAAAATGATTCAAGGGTAATCCAGTTATCCTAACATAATTCATATACAATGTGCTGCTGGTGCATACCAAACACAATTTACAATTCTTGTTTGATGGGGTTATTAGGAATTTTATTTCAAATAACTACTTATTTCATTCTCAATTAAATCATTCAAATCATCAATAAAAATATCAAATTATCCTTTATTATTTATAAAATTTAGATATTAAATACAAAAAGATATTTTAGTAATTTAACCCAAATAATCCTTTTCATCAAACAAAATTTTGATTTCATAATCCAATTTTTTTCTGAATAACCCTAGATCAAACCAGCTCAGTTCTCTCTCTCTCTCTGGTTCTATGTAACAGGAAATAGTGAAAGATGGTGATGTAAAGTATATATGGAGGAAAGAAAATGAGGGAAGACAACACAGAAAATGGGGAAGGAAATGGTGTAAAAGATATTAGCATCGTCTCTAACAGTAACGGGTCCATATGTCTAAATGAGTATTCATACGTTTAGATGAGCTTTTCATAATTCATAAGACTAGATAAACTAGTTGTACAAGTATTACGCCTAAATGATATTTTGATCTCTTAAAACTATATTTGTGAATCTAACGATAGATTGTAGAGATGTTTACCTCAAGCACCGTAACAATCATTTAGTGATAAGACCTACTACTACATACCATCAAGGCATCAACATTATAGAAAAATAAATAATTTTGAGTTTTTGAATTTCAACCCTAGTTCATATCCCATGAGGTTAGATTTTAGAGAGAAAATAAATTGATTAGCTTATTTATAGGTAAAGACCCATATACATGAGGGGATCCCTTTATTAAGGGATATATCAAAATAATCTTAGGATACACATAGAAAACCCAAACTAATTCCGAAAGTTTAGGGATTATCTATATAACCTAGTTTGAATATTTACACCCCCCTAAAACTAAGCTAAGATATTATCTTCAAATCAAGAAGGACATGTGAGGGTGTTTATCCAGCCCAGATGTACTTGATTCAACCCAAAGATATGATGAGGGTATTTTAATGAAGAAATCCTGTGAGGATGCAGATGCAACACTGAGGCTTTACACGGCAACGCGAAAAATGCAGAGGGGTGATGCCAAATTTTTGGCAGTGGCGTTAAAGGAAGCTTGTAGGGCGTTGCTCAATTAAAGATGCAACATTGGAATATCTAAGTTGGCACTAGAGTTTCTGACCGAGAGGAGATGATAGAGTGTCTAAGGTGATGCAACTTTAGAATATCTTGATTTCTCATTTATTTGAATCTTAGCCGCATCACACTTCGTGTGGTGACCAAGTCCTATGTATTTAAGGTTGAGACGAAACATTGGTATGAGAGCTATGGGATAAGCACTAGGTCACCCATTTCCTCCACTAGGTAATCCATTTCCATTTATAAATGTAGGGAAGGGTTATAATCCACAAGAGTGTAACCCGTCTTAAATAAGCAAAACCCCTTAAGAATTTGATGTTACAGCCTGCCATCTTTAAACATCAGTAATTGAATCCGTCAACTTAGTTTGCATGTTCAAACATGAAGCTTACTTGACATCTTTTATGAATCCATTTCAAAAGTGTTAGCCTGCTAAATAATAAGCACTCAAGATACCAAGCGGAGAATAATTAGATCAGGCTAGAGATCATTAAGCGCAAAAAGTATCCACATCATTGTGTTCCTCTCAAGTATAGTATATTTTATAAAAGCACTATGGTATGAACTTATTAATCCTCCACGTGCAGAGAGAGGGTGCAGTCAGTGTTTTAAGAGTTCATCAATGGTTTGTTACTGAAGAAGTTGCAAGTTTATCTACTCTGAGTAGATGATAATGCATGATGATATCATACAAGTGAATAAACTGTATTACCTGTCTCGACAGCCTTCTGATTTCTTGGTTCAAAATAATACTGAAAAGTTTCAAATCTTCATGGTTCCTCCTGTTCAAAGAAGGATTATCACATAGATATTAGAAGGTAAGTGCATTATGATATTTTTCTTCTCTCTAGAATATGTTGAGTTGAAGGTATTTCAGTATAAGAAGATGGATGCATATAAAGGTACCTATTCATAAACTTCAATTCCATTTCATCAGCTTCCCCAAATATGGACTTTCTAAATATCCTTTTATATAGAAGAAGAAGAAGCAAATTATAAAAAAAATTAACAAAAAATGAAAGAGATTATTATAGCAAGAACTATCAAAAAGAGGCAACAACATTTAGTTGTATGGTCAAGAGCATAGCTCGTAACATAGAATGTCACAGATTATAAAAGGAAAAGGAGTTGAAAATGATAAAAGTAAAATCCATGATCTAAGAATACATATGCTATTGATCCACTGCCGATCGTGGGGGAGATTTGGGTCATGTTGTGGAATGTTCTTAACCTCCACTGGACAAAGTCTGTCTCAATTTCTGGATTCTAGGAGGCTTGGATTGGTTGTGGATCATAACAAAATTGGAAGGCACTGGAAAACCATCCTCATCACTATTCTGTGGATTATTTGGATTGAAAGGAACTAGTCTGGACTTTTTGGCAAGGCCGATCAGAATCCATAAGGGCTAGATCCTCACCACCCTAACCGAGGTTCCCTTGTTTACTCTGCCTAGGCTATTATCAACCTTCTCGATGAGTTGAGAATGAATTAGATTATTGACTACTTTTTGTTTTCATTGTGTTGAAGTTGGCTTGAACTGTTGTTATTTCCACTTATTTTTAGCATTTCAGTTTTAATTTGTGGTATAGTGGGTGGTTTTTAAGAGAGTTTCTAGTATATCATGTCCATGTATTGCTTTATTTTTTAGCTCCACCATCTAGTCATTTAGTTATATTTAAATTATTTCAACCTAATGAAAAACTACAATGTTTTCTTTTCCATCTCTTTTCTACTTTTGGGAAAAAATGTGGCCACAAGGGGGTTAAGCACATAGTACATAGTCTGCAAACACACTTAACCATTTAACGAGGCTCAGAACTCGCCATCTGGCATGCTCGAACCCAGGACCTCTCGAGGAGACTAGGTCACTGGGGATATCTACCTCTTATTGCCATTAGGCTAGAAGAGGGATTAATCTTTTTTCTACTTTATGAAAGCATTCTTAGTTTAAAATAACCAACAAATTGGTATCATAGCTATCTTCTTGAGGGACCTATGAGTGAGACAAACCCACCACGACATCTATCTTTTTCTATGGATTCAGTTATACCTTTTACATCATTAGCACCACTCTTGTTCAATGGTAACAATTACCATGTCTGGGGAGGCAAATGATCTCTAGGAAGCTGTGGAGGAGGAGTATGCAATGCCTACAAGCTAACCCAACACTGGCACAGATAAAGAACCGCAAGGAGAAGAAGACAAGGAAGTCGAAGGCAAGGGCTACTCTGTTTGTTGTTGTGTTAACTGAGATTTTCATCAGGAAAATGACCATAAAGTCGGCATTTAAGGTCTGCAATTTTCTCAAAAAAGAGTTTGAAAGAAATGAAAAGATTAATGAATGCAGGTCCTCAAATTATTTAGGGAACTCGAGATGGTGAAGATGAAGGATTCAGAGACCATCAAGGAGTACTCTAACAGATTACTCACAATTGTCAACAAGGTAAGATTGATTGACACTGAATTTCCTGATTCTAGATAGTTGAAAAGATGTTGGTACTGTTCTTGAAAGGTTTGAGGCTACCATTTCCTTATTAGAAAACACTACAGATCTGTCAAAAGTCAGTCTTGCAGAAATCTTGAGTGCCTTGCAGGCATAAAAACAGAAAAAAATGATGAGGAATGAAGGGTTTGTAGATGGAGCATTGCCAGCAAAAGTGCAATCAAGTCAAAGTGAAAAATGGAAGAAGAACCGAAAAAGCAAGAAGGAAAGTGCAGGTTCAAATTCTCCAAGCACGAGTAGAGGTTCTAAAATCTAAACCAGATTTTCCTCCTTGTAAGTACTGTGAGAAGAAAGGTCATGCACCTTTTAGATGCTAGAGAAGGCCAGATGTGCGGTGTGAAAAGTGTCATATGATGGGGCATCACCAGAAGATTTGCAAAAATAATTTGTAGCAAAATGATGCGACTCAAGTGAACCTTCAGCAAAGAAATGTGGCTCATGTTGCAGATCAAGAAAAGGGACTGTGACGGTAGGTAGTTCCTCAGGTACTAAGTTGATGAAAGATGTGTTATTCATGCCCAACATCAATCAAAATTTATTAAGTGTTAGTCAGCTACTTGAAAGAGGTTTAAAGGTGATTTTTGAGGGCAAAGAGTGCCTAATCAAAGATGCAGATGGGGTGAATGTGTTCAAAGTCAGCATAAAAGGGAAAAGCTTTGAGCTAGATCCACTAAAGAAGGAGCAATCATCATGTGCAGCTACAATATCATGTGCAGCTACAATATCTCAAGCTGGAGATTTGGCATAAAAGGCTGGCAATTTCATCATAATGCAGTGCTAAATTTGTAGAAGGAGTTTGTAAAGGGGCTGCCTCAGTTAGAAACTAACTTGCCAGAATGCAAGCAAACAACCTGGAGAGTTCCAGCAACTGAGAGGCTAAAATTGATCCACACATACCTTGTTGGGCCTCACAGAACTCCTTTATTGAATGGGAGTAAGTATTACATAGTTTTCATTGATGACTATACAAGGATGTGTTGGATGGATCTATTTTCTCAAGTTCAAGTTTGATGTTACTGGTGTGTGTTTGAGATTCAAAAAGTAGATAGAAATTTAAAGTAGTTTAAAGTGGCTGCAAGATTCAGGCCTTGAGGTCTGATAATGGCAAGAAGATGTGCACAGTTTCAAAGGCTTATCGAAATTTTCAGACTCCAACCTCTTTCTAATAAGCCGAGATGTGCACTTCATGGAGAACGAAAAGTGGAATTGGGCAGAAGTATAACCAACTCCATATCCTCAGCTGAATGAAAAAGAGTTGGTGGATGATGAACCAGTGAGGGCACAAGATTACTCTCCGATATCTACCAGAGCTGCAATTTTGCAGTCTTGAGCCTACAGATTATTGGAAAGCTGAAAGAAATCCAAAATGGAGAGCTGCAATGGAAGAGGAGATCACTATGATCGAGAAGAATCATATTTGGAAGCTTGTAAAGAGGCCAAGGGACAAAAAGGTGATAGGAGTGAAGTGGGTGTGCAGAACTTCAGCAAATAGGTCCATTAAAAAGCACAAAGCAAAGCTTGTTGTTAAAGGATATGCTCAAATCTTTGGTGTTGATTTTTCTGACATTTGCTCATGTAACTAGATTAGATACCATTAGATTCCTATTTGCTTTGGCTGCTAGAAAGTGTATCAGCTAGATGTTAAATCTGCATTTCTGAATGGAGTCCTTGAAAAGGAGACTTATGTTGAGCAACCTGAAGGGTTTGTTGTGAAAGGGCATGAAGATGAAGTCTACTTGCTCAAGAAAGCCTTGTATGGACTGAAACAGGCTTCAAAGGTCTGGTACAGTAGAATTGATAAGTATTTGATGGAGTTGGACTTCAAAAAAAGCCTAAGTGAAGCAACTCTTTATGTCAAAGGTGATGAAATCAATTTTGTTGTCATCTCTTTATATGTTGATGATCTGTTAGTAACAAGAAGCAATGCTAAGCTTGTTGAAGAGTTTTAAAGAGATATGCAAAGTTCTTTTGAGATGACAGATTTAAGAGATATGATCTATTTCCTTAGAATGGAAATAATGCAGAAAATTGATGAAACCTTCAATTACCAGAAAAAGTATGCCAAGGAGTTCTTAAAGAAGTTCAAAAGGGAGGATTGCAAAAGAGTGGCTACTCCTATGTGTCAGAAGGAGAAACTGAGCAAGAATGACTCTCTATAGAAAGTTGGTTGGCTGTCTCATGTATTTGAGAGCAACTAGACCTAATATACTGCATGTTGTAAGTCTTTTGTCAAAATTTACTAACTGTGCAACTGAAACTCATCTTAGAGCAGCTAAGAGGACCTTAGATATGTTAGGGAACACCAGACTTTAGCATTAAGTTCAATACAGGTCTAAAGTGTTTTTTGCAGGGTTATTCAGACAGTGATTGGGCTGGATCTATTGACGATATGAGAAATACTTTGGACTATTGTTTTAGTTTTGGTTCAAAAGTGTTCTCATGGTGCTATAAGAAGCAGGAGATGGTGTTGTAAGAAGCAGGAGATAATTGCACAATCCACAGCAGAATCAGAGTTCATTGCTGCTACTAATGCAAATCAAGCTTTATGGATGAGAAAAATATTAATGATTGTACATAGGTGTTTGTTAACAACCAAACTGCAATTTCTATCTCAAACAATCCTGTTTTTCATGGGAGTACCAAACATTTCAACAAGAAGTTGTTATTTTTTAGGTAAGTGCAAAAAGAGGAGTCTTTTAAGCTGAAGTACTGCAAGACAAAACTTCAGTTAGCAAACATGTTCACAAGGCCTTACCGAGGAATAAGTTCGAGTTCCTAAGGGAGAAACTTGGCATCTACAGCAACTCAAGCAAGGAGGAGTGTTGAAGTTTGCTTGGAACTGCTGTTATTTCTCCTTATTTTTAGCAATGCTGTTTTTTCCCCTTATTTTTAACATTTCAGTTTTAGTTTGTGGTACAGTGGGTGGTTTCTAAAAGAGTTTCTAGTAAATCATGTCCATGTATTTTCCTATTTTTTAGCTCCACTATCTAGTCATTTAGTTGTATTTAAATGATTTCAACTTAATGAAAAACTACATGTTTCTTTATTTTGTTTTCAGTTCATGTAACTTGTTTTATTTGTTGTTTCAATGACATTTATAAAACGACCCTTTATTAAAAAAAAATATATGTTACTGTTGAACCACTCTAAAGGCAAGAATTCTAAAAAATAAGAGCATTAATCGAACACAATTCACTCTATCAAAGTAATTGAAATTCTTGTGTATCTAGGAATGGTCCTTTTCATGAATTTAATATATTTTAGGTTCCAAAAATATGTTCATAACTCATATGCACTAATTCAAACATCACCTAAAATTCAGAAGTATAAAATTGTGATCTCTTCATTCTGAAATTCACGTGTCAACTTTAGGAAAAGATAAATAAATAAATAATTTGGCTGAGATTATTAGAATAACATCATCTAGCATGAATAAATAACATCATCTGAGATTGATTGTGTTCCATTGCAGTCTTTTTTCTTTTCCATGCTTCATCGCCTTAAGAAGTTTGTAGGGAAGCATGAAATCCACAGAGTAAAAGATAAACAGAGAGACAGATTATTTAAGCATTACCTATCGTCCCATCTAGCAAGGCGGCAGGCTAGATGTGCTATGACCTCATGAACGGATCTTGGTGAATTGGAACATCCAGCTAACAAAAGCTCCTGAGAACCACACTTGACCATGGATTAAAATTGTCCAAAAATTAACTGACAACCATATATTGTCCCCTTATAAAACAGTGTTTGCTAACAAATGAATGGCATACCTGAACTTCAGTGATACCCAATACATTTATACTTGATGCAGAACCTTTCATATGCAAAACTGTTAACAAGAAGTTCTGGGCTTGCCAAGAACGAAGCACAACAGGGATATCATCTTCATCAACATAAGGATCACCCGATGACTGCCCCAATAGTTCAAACAATAAGCCCCCAGCTACCCTCACTGGAATCTTCACTAAATGAAATTACAAATTCAATGCTTCAAACAATATATAACAACTTTTAAACCTCTTCTGCACTTTCAAATTTACGAAATAGGACTAAAAACATAAAAAAAATAAAAAATAAAAAGTTTCAAAAATAAATGGATTATGTTAAACCCGCAAATACCTCATACAACAAATGTTTCATACGCTCGCTGATTAGCCGGCTTTCATCTCTAAGTGCAATGCTAACAGCAGGATGCAACCAATGGGCATTGTTTAGAAATGTATCAACAGAAGGATGACCAGCCACCAAATGGCACCACCATATTGGTCCAGATGGTCTCTCCCAATAAGGAGCAGCTAAATCTGCAACAGTAAGGTCATCTTCATAAGATATGATATCTGACTGCTCAGAGGACCAGCATGTACTAACTTTCACTGCTTGAACAAGTTGAGATATCCTGTCCCAACCAATTGGAACCCAATGGCTCCCTGTATAGTTCTCCATGGCCTGCAAATACTCCGGTTGAGAGGTCTGGTTTTGATCGTCCAAAGGGTTACCAGCCTCAAAATGGTTTAGAGGCGTTGATTCAAGCATAGGACTTTCCTTTGGAGAAGAAACATCAGGCAGCTGTTTCTTCATGGTCTGACTATCCTTTCGAGCTGGCTTCAAATTAGACCTTGGCCTAAATGACCTCTTCTGGACTTGAACATATTCAAACGCACAAATAAGTCCATCAGTCCACAGCTCAGGCCCATACATTGTGTCCTTTATGTGTTGTCCCTTGTGAATTTCTTGACTTGTCATCTTATTAGTCAAAGCTGTGCACTCCTCACTAACACTTCTCATCAAATAGGACTCGGACAAATAAAGTTGTGGACTATATCATCACAGGGTATTAGACTCATAATTTGTTCCTGAAGTAAAGACTTGGATTATGCTCATTGCAAGATCCTACACACATATTGATAACACGGCTATCATTGACTAATTATTTGGATTAACTACATTTGATAATATGTTAAAAATCAATTAACTATTTAACACAAATTAAACTAAAAATAGTTAAGATATAAAATCTGGCTTAATTCAGTAAGTTATGAATGACTTGACTCAGTAATCTAGTAAGAGCATCCAAAAGATAACTTTAACTCTTGAAATTATTCAACTTACTTCATCATATCATATGAGTAAACTAGTCTTTAAATACTTTTCTGACACTATCTACATTTATCAAATGAGCCTAAGTACCAAGTACTTAAAATTTAGATATTTTCATCTGGTGTATTCAACATTTATTAATAAGATAACTAAGTTATTCACACATATGAAATTCCAGCACTGAGCATTTAATTTTAATTGTGAATAGCATCCTAAATATGATAAAAAGGTTTTGCAACTCCATGTGACAAACAGAAACTTTTGTTGGGGATTAAATTGCAGTCCAAAAGCACAAGAATCTATTGACCAGCAGCAGCTTCAGTCACTTATTTCAAGGATAAAAGAATATTGGATTGTATGCTCGAGATATGAAATCAGACACTAACAAAAGTAACTATGCATGATATCACTTTGATAAGACGATCAAGTTATTTAGAAACTAAAAAGGCAAGATCTGTCACTAAACTAGTTATTTGGACAATCAAGCTTCTCGAACTAAACTACTACTCGTGCATTCAGGTGGAAGACAAAAATTTAGAGCTCTTATATTATACTGAAGTAACTGAACTCAACAGTAGAAGACATTCTTCATCAAACAAGATAGTAAAAAACAGTAAAGAAATCACCCACCGGCTAGAAGGTACTACTAGGTTGTAATTTTGGTCCGATAACCCCCATGCTGAGTGATTGTAGTCTGCGACAAAGAAAGAGTCAACCCAGAATGAGAATCCGCGTCATGAAAAAACTTTTCCATGTTGAGTTTCCCGAAAATGTTGTAACATAGTGAGGAATCGGGATTTTTGTCGGTGGAGAAGGCGTGGCATCGACGGTGGCAGGTGTAAAAGCGTTTGGGGAGTGGGAAAAGATTATGCTTGATATGTGTATGCACTCCAGCATTTAAGCTTTCTTTATTTTTCGGATGTGAACGGTAAAATAATGGCGGATTAATTTTAAATTAATTTTGAATTGGGGTTTAAAATATAAAAAAATAAATTAATAAATAAATTTAATAATATGTATTTTAATGTTTAAAATTTTTAATAAATCACGAATAATATATCAAAATAAAATATAGAACACTCTCATTTATTCACCCACCAACTTCATCGCAAATTTTAACCAATATCAATCGCATACAATCCGACCTTCTTTATCCTCAATTCGGCTAACCATCCATCTCATTCCATATTTATCCACCCCAATAATCGACCTCTCATATGTGACCTTACACTTTCACTTCGGTCAAATCAACTATATCCAACATCACCAATCTATTTTACTCTCCACTTTGGTCACTCATCCCCAACTGACATTTTATCTCGTGATTCATCTTCTCACATATTTTACAATATACAAATAACTTTTTTATCTTTACTTCGAATAACTAATTATCTCATTCCACATTTATCCACACCCTAATCAACCTCTCATATCGTGTGACCTTACACAATTTCATTTCGGTCAAATCAACCATCTTCAACTTTACTAATCTCTTTTACCCTCACTTTGACCCAACAATCCCCCAATCGACCTCTCATAGTGTGACCTTACTTCGATTAACCAAACATCTCATTCCACATTTTTATCCCACAATCTCAATCAAAATCTCGATCGAGACTTTACTTTCATTTCGGTCAAACAATCCATCTCCTCATATATTTTACAATAAACAACTCGACTTATTTATCCTCACTTTGACTGACCAGCTCATCTCATATCGTGACCTTAAACTTCCATTTTGGTACATAATCAATCTCTTTTACCCTCACTTTGGCCCACCAATCCCCAATCGACATCTCATCATGTGACATACTCACTTCGACTAACCAACCATCTCATTCCATATTTTTATCCACCTCAATTGACCTAGTCGACCCCTCTTGTGTTGCATACTCACTTCGACTAACCAACCATCTCATTCTATATTTTTATCCACCTCAATTAACCTCTAATCTTGTGACCTTACACTTCCACTTCGGTCAAATCAACAAACAACAAATCATCTACTTCCATATCATGAATGTCAATTACCTTTTATCGCAAATTTAACCAATATCATTCTCATCCAACCATCTCCTCACTTCGATAAATCAATGTTTTTATTTCACATATTAACCATAAATATTTTTTAATAGTTTAAAAATTATGCCTAACAACATTTGAACCATGGTCTCCATTATGTAGCTGTAACCCCCAGGAATCGCTCCCTCTGTAACTTAGCATGTGTCATAGACACATAGCAATGTAGGGAATATCGTAGGAATGCTCAAGGTTTGATTTTTTCAACCTTGGTTTGCGTGTCAGATGTCTTTTCAAAGAAAACATTATTTTAAAAGATTTTTAAAATAATAACTGGGAGCTTTGGAATTAATTATGTAAAAATAATTAATTTTGTTCAAATTTTAATAATCGGGGAGCCAAATACCAATTTGGCCAAAATCCAGTTTAAATTAATTAAATATAATTAATTTAAAATATTATTTATTTAAAATCATATTCGCCAAATAATTTTATGAAAATCAATAAAATGATACGTGTATAAACGTATTTAAACTAGATTTTCTGTAAGGGGTTCGTATTTTTGGTTACGCTCGGGAAAAGGCTTTCGCGATATGTCCTTCGCGCTCGTCAAAGTACGGTTTTAAAAATTTTAAATAAACAAAGTCTGACTATTTAAAATTTATTTTTTTAATTAGTAGTCTGGGGTTCCTAAACAAGGATATGTTTAAATTGCATAAATAATTGTACAAAATTATTTAGAATAGCGTACTTGCGATTGCGTTGATATTATACTTCGTAAAAACCCTAAAAACATTAGAAAAATGTTAGAATTTAAATTCTAAATAGGGCCTTAGCCAAAATATTGGTTTAGAAATATCCTGAAAATATTTAAATATCATTTTCTAATATTTTGGGATTATTTGAAAATTGATTCGGGTTCTAAATTACAAAAATAATTTGGGATTTTTAAAAAGTATAACCAAACAAGCCTTAGGACCGAAGTCCTAGGGTCTAGGTTCGGTTTTAGTGATCTGGGCTCAAACGGACTCGGTCTAGACAAGGGTGGTATGGATTAGGGCTTGGGCGCCTAGGTCAATGGATTGGAGGGATTGGTCCTGGGTTTGGGAGGCTCGATCCCGAACCAAGACTACTTAGTCGAAGGACTGGTAGGTTCGGTCCTAAGGTTCAAGAAGCTTAGTCTTAGGTCCGGGAGGCTCGGTCCTAGGTCTAGGTTTCTTCGGTCGTGGACTTGGGAGACTCGGTCACAGGTTAGACATCTCGGTCCGAGGTTAAAAACATTGGTCGAGTTCATCGGTCCTTGATTAAGAACACTAGTCTTGAGTCTCGGTCATAACTCAAGAACACCGGTCCGAGGTTAAAAACCTTGGTCGAGTTCATCGGTCCTTGATTAAGAACACTAGTCTTGAGTCTCGATCATAACTCAAGAACACTGGTCCTCGGTCTCGGTCCTAACTCAAGAGCATTGGTCATTGGTTTCGATTTAGACGAATATTTTCGGTCATGTTTCTCGGTCCCGGTCCTACAGGACTCGGTCCTAGGACCGAGTGTTCTTCATTTGGTATGAAGAAATTGTATGTCTTATAACTTTTGATACAGATCATGGAATCATGAGCTGTAAGTTGTAGATAATTTATATGATTATGGAGAACAAAAACCCAAACCCTAATTACGGTCCTTACAAAGATCAATTTATAAAAACCATTTTTAGGTCAAAATTTTGGATCTTTCAAAATAGGCCATTTCAATGCCTGATTTTTATTCCACTGGCTTTGAAATGATGAATATAGTTTAACACAATCAAAACATGAACATCATTACATCATTACAACGATTTTTAAAGATATAATCAAAATCCAAAATTTTCAAAAACACAGTTTGATCAAAAATGATCAACATGATGTTAAAGTCATTGGGAAATTATCCCAACATGTTTAACAACTATTTGAATAAAAAAACTCAAGAATAAAACTCAAGAACATGAATTTTCAAAAATTCAAATTTTAATTTTAAATTATCGAAATTTTTGTTTTAAGTTGATTTGATCGACTCCTTTTCAACAAAAAGTTCAAACAAGATATAGGGAATGATTCTAAACAAGAAAATCACATAATTAAACCCCTAAAATAGATTAAACCGATCAAACATGAAAATTTTGAAAATAAATAAATCTTCAATCACAAATTGATATACAAAGGTTCTGAATTCATACCAACAGTTGAAGAACACTCTTTGGATATGTTGGAAGCTTTCCAAATGTCTGGATCGAAACTGTGATGGTCGGAGAAAGTTTTTATAAAAACTTTTCTTGTCCGAAATTTGAATTCCTTAATTCAGTGTGTAATATGTTGTGATTGTTTGACGATTTCATAAAGGGGGAGTTGGGGAGTATTTATACCCCAGCTAGGGCGGTTGAGGAAGCTTATTTCAAGTCCAATTTAGCCATATTTGTTCTTATCCATAATCTTATCTCAATCTGTGGCAGCCTAGTTAGGGAATAGGATAATGTTTATAGGTTTAGGGATATAGCTGGTAGGGATAAGGCGAGCACGTGGAAGAAAAATGGAGGGATAAAGACAGTTGTAGGCAGAGATAAGCCTTCTGGAAGATTCTGAACGCGCACTAGACGACACTGTTTTGGACTCTAATCTTCTTCTTTATCACGATGCTGTCTGGATATGGATGAAGATCCAATGATGATTTTTCCTTTTTGAAACTCCCTCGTTAGTCCACCATTTTGGCTCATTTAAAGCCTGAAATGATCGCTCTACTATGGTGATCATTTCTCCTTATCAATATATAGATGAATCATCCCTATTCCGACGACTTAAACCAAGAACAACTAAAATCCATTAATGACTTTTGGCCGATTCAGACCACTTGGAGGTTCCACCAACTAATGGACAATATAAATACAACCCCTGAGTCATTCTAAATCAAAGAAACCAACTCATAACCCCCAAATCGAAGAAAATTAAAAAACCGTCATTAAATTTTGAAGCTTTCGGATTTTTTTCAAATTTTCTTTTTAAGTTCTTAAAACTTGGATTTGAGCATCCATAAAACTTCTATAAGGATCAAGGAGTGTTCTTCAATCCTTGGTAAAATTTCAATCACCCTCTAATTCATATTCATAGTTTGAATTTGAAATTTTTATATTTCAATTTGTGTATGCTTGATGTGTATGATATTTTATGGTTGAAAATTCATCCCTAGATAATTTAAGAACTATTTGGATATGATATAACTGATTAATCAATCTAAATAACAAAAACCCAAATTTAAATTTTAAAAATAAAAAAAAAAATAGGTTTGTTGTTATTGAGTTAATTTTGTTGAATCACAGTCCAAAAAGCTTCCCAACATGATTATAATAATATTGAACAACTATTTGGATCATGTTTGATTCATCCCGGTCGTTTTTTTTATCAAAATAAAAAAATTCAAAATAAATTGAAAATTTTGAATTCTTGATTTGGTCAAAATAAAAACAATGATCTTGTTTTGGTACGAATCAAGTATATGTAGTATAAAAAAACTATTGGATAACTGCTTACATTTCAAAACAACTTTAAAATCAAAAATCTGATTTTTGATCACAAACTGTTTTAAACAAATTGATCATCATCCAGGTCGATTGATACCTCGAGATGATGATCAACATGTTCTTGGGAGCTTTGTGAAGCTACCCAAACTCTTAGATCAAAGAATTAGAGCTAAAAAATGAATTTAAAACCTGCACTCTTGTGTTTTCGAGGATTGCTTGCTAGCCTAGGACCGAGGATCCTCAGTCCGATCCAAAACCTAGGACCAAGAAATTTGAACCTAGAATCGATGTTCTTGAGCTAGAACCGAGATGTACAACCGATGTTCTTGAGTTAGGACCGAGAGATCCGACCGAGCATTCTCATATAGGACCGAGAGGGCCGACCTTGGGACTGAGAATCCCAAACACTAGGACCGAGAATCCCAAACCCTCAAACATTGTGGTCTAACCTTGGGACCGAGAATCCTAAGCTTAAGACCAAGAGCTCCCAAATCTAGGACCAAGGGACTTAGCCTAGAGCTAGCCTAGAACCGAGAGGTTTATACACCTTGATCGAGAAACTTAGCCCCGAGCTAGCCTATGACCGATAAATTTCTACACCTACACCAGTAAGATTAGTCAAGGATCGAGAATCCTTAGCACCTCGATCGAGGGACATCGACATCTAGACCGAAGATCTCGAGCCTCGACCAAGAGACTCCTCGACCTGGACCAATGGTCTTTTAACCTCGACCAATAAAAGCGAAACTCAAGCTTAGGACTCTGGTCATAAGGCCTGTTTGATTTCGCTTTTTAAAATCTAAAATTATTTTTTATAATTTTGGGACTTTAAATCATTTTCTAAAAATTCCGAAAATTAGAAAATGTATTTTAAATATTTTTGGGATATTTCCACAAAAATATTTCGACAAATGCTCGTTTGGTGTTTATTTCTAAACTTTAATATCTTTAAAAATGACTAATATTATTCATGTATTTACACCCTAGTTATCATCCGCAACAGGTACCAACATTTAAAATATTGTTGTTTAAATATTTAAATAACGCTAAACATAGAAACATTTTTAAGACTAGAAGAATAATCGGTTAAAACTCAAAATATTATACATATCGATTTTCAAAATCCAACTTTATAAGTAGAGTCTATTTTTAAAACGGGTACGGAAGATGGAGCGTAAAAACTATTTTTCTCGAGTATCAACAAATTATGAACTAAAAGAAACCGCGGTCAATACGTTTGTATATGTATGACAACTTTTATTAATTTTTAAAAATTAATTGTGGACTTTGTTTTAAAATAATCTTTTTAATTAATTATATTTTATTGACACGCAAACCGAAGTTGAATTCTCAAATCTCGAGCTTTTTACGAGAACCTACGTAAAAAAAAATATATAAAAGTTAAAAGTAAAATAAAATATAAATAAATTTATTAAGCAATTAGATAATAAAATGGTTAAATTGAATTATTTAAACCATAGTCAGTTCAAATCTTTATTTATCAATATAATTATTTAAATTACAGATTTGATAAACATAATTTGTATTTAAGGCCATCAAAATCTTCATTATCCTTGGGCAGCTTCAAACCAAGGTATCTTCTGATGTGGATGAATGTCAGCACTGAGGTCTCATGGATATTTTGATTAATTCTTTCACTAGATGTAACACTTCATGGAGACTTATTTATAACAGGTCTCCAAGAATGCTTCAACGCATAAGAATCCTAAATTGTTGTAATCAAAGATTGTTTTGGCATTGCAGCCTCATTATAAGTTCCATGGTTTTCAAAAAGCTGTTTCAAATCAAGGAAAAGAACTAAAGAATTCATATTAAGGTATATGAATAATGATGATAGAGAAAATGATAAAATAAATTACTCTATCCATATCCACTTATATTTCTGAAAATCATAATAATAAGATGGAAGGAAATTAACTCAAATTAGCACAATTGTCCCTAAGTTACATGGATGAGAAAATAAATAAATAACTAAACATACAACTCTAGTGGCAACATGCAGGCTCCTCAAATCAATGACAGATTTATATATTTTTTCACTATTAATCGTGTTTGGGTGGCAGGTGGCGGGTGGCAAGTGGTGGTGGCTTCTTTCAAAGAAGTAACAAGACGCTTAAAAGAAACGCAAAAACCAAGATAATTGACGACAAATGATTAGTAACCGTTCTGCCACATGGGCTGCTGGTTTGGGTTTGATGATGGTTGTTGGCTGCCCTGACCCTGAGGACCACCTGCTAGAAGATCTCTAGGGTTTTGTGGCTGATGTTCTGTGGACATATTTCCCTGAGAATGATAATGATTTGGGTAACCGTAGCCACCCTGAGAAGGCTGCTGCTGTTGGCTTAACCCACCCGGTTGTTGTTGTTGCTGACCCTGGAAGCTGTAAAACGTATTGGGTGGAACTGCTGTCCTTGAACTCAGTCCATGAAGCCACATGGCTGAGTTCTCATTCTGCCCAAGCTGAAACAAAAAGGTATAGTAAAGTTCAAATCTTTTGAGATTTCAGAAGTTGGCAGGAAGCAATAACAAATGGTGATGGAATGTCAGGAGAGTTGGGTCTTGTTTGATCTTGGGGTATTTGAAGTAGTTTGATGTAGGGTTATTTGGAAATAATATGGATTATTTGAAAAATAAATAAATAAAATCTTGTTTGATGAAAAGTAAGCTGTTTGGGGTTATTTTGATTAAATGACTAAAATATAATATGTATTAAGTATTTTTAAAATGTTATCAAAATCTAATAACATTATTTTAGTGTTTTAGTTGATAATTTGAATGATGATGATATAAGGGATTATTTGGATAAAATTCATATAACCCTTCATCAAACAAGCCCCAATTATTTTTGGATATCTTAGTAAAAACAAATTATGGGTATAAATATATAAAGAATAAATAAAAAAATAGTATTTTTGATACTATTGATTATTTGAATGATGTGATTGATGAGTAGATTGTTGATGAGATAATCTCAAATAACCTATATCACACAAGGCCTTAAATTCAAAGGGAGTGGTGGTTAATGTAAAAAAAAGGAATAAGAAAAATAGTTAGTTTTATGAGGCTGAGTGTTTATTTTGCTAAGAAATTCAAAAGAAAATGTCATAAGACAGAGGAGAGTGATGACATCAGATCAGCAAAGATACCTGCTGAAGGGAAATCAAGAGATTGTTGTTGTCCTTGTACTGAGAGCCTAAAAGATCGTCGTAGCCTATAGTGGTGGGCCCCCCTTGTGCAGAGGGTTGATTGATAGGGAAATTGCTTGGGATGGTGGTGGAATTCCCAAATCCACCATAACCAGAAGCAATAGTTGCTGCAGACTGAGGAGGCAAGCTGCTGACAGAGACACTATTCTTGTATTGGGGTAGCAATGCTGCTGCAAGAGACTGATGGTAAGCACTATTACCAGCAAATGGTTGCTGAAAAGCCGATGGAAGATAGGTATAGCTCTGAGGCAAGAATGGATAGCCAATCATATTCGCAAACGGTCCTAAAGGGAGAGTCGGTTGAGAATATGGATGCACTGCAACATGCTGCGGAAGAGCAGGTCCTGTAGCTGCTGTGCTATTATTTCCAGGCAGGTTCTGTGTAGTAGTGGCTTGCCCTTGCTGAGTTGATGAAACAGTTTTTAATGCCTGGTTGGTATCATGATTTGAAAAGTATATGTATCATGATCATAAAACAAATACCAAACCAAAAATAAATCACTTTCATTTTCCAATTTAATCGTGATTCTAACAAAATAGCAGTTTCCAAATGTGGGACAAATTCCCATGCCCTTCATTCATCAGATTCTACCCAAAAGTAATGGAGGCCGTTAAAGAGACAACCAAGATAAATACAACAGTTCTTACTCTTACTCCTAAGAGGTTATCTAATTGAAAAAGGAAACTATAATTGAGGTCAAATTCACCAATGCTACATATAAAAAATATACTTCATTTTTTTTAAGGTAAAATGTTAGCAAATGAAACCCACTTCAACTTAAGGCGTTCTAAGTGGGAATCGAACCCGTGACCTTTGGTCTAAGACATATACTTCATTTCCATACAACACACGGTTATATTTGGCGACAAAGAAACAATAGAACGTGTTTAGTTCGCAAATCCGACAAGTTAATGAAGAGAAATGTTACCTCTGGCATCGACATGACTGATCCGCTTATAGAAGCCAATTGATTGCCATATTTGGCAGGCATTGACTGTGTCAAAGGGAAGGGAGAGTAAGGATGTTCTGAATCTCTTGAGGGCTGCACATTTGATGCATGTAATGAGCTTGGCAGTGTGTTTGTATGTGCTTGTTGCTGCAAGGGAACAGAAGACAAATATAAATAAATTGTACCTATTTTAGTAGTAAAATTTTGAGTAATTATTGTCAGGAATCTACAGAAAGAGACTAACAAAATAACAAAAAAGTAAAAACACTCAGTTGCCACTCCACTATGGCATGATACAAGTATTATATCTAATGGCATGATGATACAAGTATTATATCTAATGACATGTAACGCAACGTAATCAATGGGCTATTTTGTTAACAACTTTTTTTCATGTTGATCATGATATTGAAAATCTGCATTTGTTAAAGCACAATGATGTATAAAATAATCTAATCATGACGAGAAACAAGAATATCTATACAAAATGAAACAAAAAGACTACACAATAATTTAGAACTTTATCTAGAAAATCATTTGTGTATATACCAACTAAAGCAAAAAAAAATCACACTAAAATCTGGATCATGATAAAAAAATATTTGGTAATGATCCATAAAAAATCTTATACCAAAAGGAAAAATACACTAACTTTGGCAAATTTTTTAATGTGATTGTGACAAAAATACTAGTTTACAACTATTCTCAAAATTGAACTAAAGAGAATAAGATTCTATGCATCATACCATTATGGTAGAAAAAGGAGGAAGATTATGCAGTTGAGAGCTAAATTGAGGATGATGCGGCAATGCAGCATTTAGCAGTTGAGAACTCTCATAATTATAGTTGGATGTAACGGATGGAAAGGTGTATTGACTATCACGTGAAACATCTCCAATTTCTTTATTCAGAGCTTCGTGTTGTGAAACAGAAGGTGACTCGTAATTCCCAGCATCTGCACAATGTTCATGACTTATGTTTCCATCTGAGGAAATTCTCTGCAATTCATCCCTATGATAGTCACCACTCCTGCAAAGAAAACAGCTCATGATACTTTGTGTGATCAAAAGAGAAGGACCGAGTGAAGCCTTCTGTATAAAAATGAAAATACCTAGCATCTGAATGCCCAACAAATGGGGCATCGGGATCTGCAGATGACTCATTTAAACTACTTTTTGAAGGTCCAGATGAATATGAACTAGGAAAAGCATCAGTATTCCCGGGTCCAAAGCTGCCAAAGCTTAAATGCAAGCATTCCGCAGTTTGTACCTGCAAGTGATCGGGAATAATAACTGAAGGGTGTTCTTCCTCATGCTGCAATCCCTGGTCCTCATGCACACTTAGATGCTGCATGTTCGTAGCAACCTCAGATAGTTGCGGAACAACTTCCTCAGCTGAAAGGCAATGCATAGAGAAATGTAAACATAATTTGACATCATTATTTTTTAGATAACCAAATAGAAATCAGATGAGATAAGGTAGTTGGATGTGCTAGTGTTTAGTACAACCAACTAAACAGTTTCACTGAGACCATCCAACATGTTTAAATGAATCAAATTGTTGCTCAGCATTCAAAATTCGGTAGCAGACACTTCAAAAATAAATTATCAATTTTTCATTTTCAAAGTGCAGAAGTCTTAGGTTATGTTTGTTTAAGCGCTTAAAAAGTGGAACCAAATTTAGAATTTGAATTCTGATGGAATTAAGATAAGTATATTTCTTTTACATTGATTTCCACTTTAATTAGCTAAGAATTTCAATTATTAATCACATATCAACCCCCACCAACACTGTTCTCATCCCCCACCCTATCCCTCAATTCTTAATCACCCATTTCATTAAGGTCGTGTTTGGTTATATTTAAAAATTTTAAATTCTTATAAACATTTAAAATAGTAAATAGAAAGAAAAAAAAGTAAGAATATATCAAAAATACAATTCTATGATTTTTCCAAACATAGACAATGAATTGTAATTCGATACCAATTCTTATGGAATTCGAATTCTAATTCTTGATTCAGTTCTCGTCATCCAAACACAGTAGGAACTTCTACAATGAATAAAAAAACAGTAGACTACAAAAGACCATATCAAATCATCACTTGAGTAACCATATGAAACTAAACACATGAAGAAAAATGTATTTTTTACCTTCTTGATGTGCAAAAGCATGTCTCTGAAGCTGAAAGGAACCCACATCAGAGTGTAACTCATCATCAAAGTGGGCTGTGCTGCTAGCATTGTCGTCTTGTATCTTTCTGCTAGAAGCAGATTCTGGTCGGCTCATATTGATATTTTCAATAGAAGAATCTTCCGCAAACCATGATGATGCTTTATCTGCTTGGGAGAGATGATGCTGGTTAAGACTACTAGTAGAGAAGTTAGGTGTATCTACATGGAGATCGGGGGCAGTAGACTCTAGCATAGAAGGCACACTGGCAGTAGGGGGCTGCTCATCCACAGGCCAGTCATCATCTACAGGAACATGCTGGCCCATGCATACTCCAGGCTCAGGATCTGATAGCTTGGGTGCAGGATCCTTGGATGAATGGATAGTTTGATCCAAACCACCAGCTAGAGATGTCCAAACATGGTGCTGATTAATATGATGCGATGAGTTCACAGAGCTGGATGACTTGTTTGGAGGCCTACCCATCTTAACAATATCAGCCATGGATACTTGTCCAAGTGTTCCTGAAGAAGCTGGTTGATAACCAGAAACAGATTGTGAGGATGACCAATTTCCATCAGGAGACACCTGTGTTGTCACTTTATTTTCACTGAAGAAACAATCAATGCAACAAAAATCTACATTAAATGCAAAGGTAATATTTCCTTTAGATATAATAAATGCTATATAGAAGTAAGATTTGCTAAAGATTGCACTTGTGCTCTTTATGCAGATCATCCACAAATGTATTCTATGTTCTTTCCACTCAACAGGACACTAAATATGATTCCGGAATCAAGAAGAATGTGCAAGACAATATAGTTCTGATGCACAAAAGTAACTGACAGAATAAAAATATGCATCCATTTGCATGTCACAGGAAATAGTGTTTATTTATCATGGATGGAGATTAAAGAAAGATATTCAACTGTGTAGCAGTATTAATGTTGTAAGACAGAAGTAAAATGAATCAACAATTGATCTTGAACAAATAAAGTGCATGATACAAATAGCTTTAAACATTACAAATGCAAAACTGCACTGACATTCATAGTAAGATACTAGAGGACCTTGACTTTCAGAATCATGACAACAATTTATACAAAAAGAAAATCTCAAAGGGTTAACCTGGGTACAAAAAGAAAATCTCAAAGGGCTAACCTGGGGACTGAAGATCGCTTAGTCAAGTTGTTACTTGGCCTGCCAGATGATACCAGTGGAGCATTAGTGTGAAAGTTTAATCCATTCTCTTTCTTGGAAGCAGATTTACCATGTAAGCCACCAGATTCTAAAAAAAACATACAAGAACATGAAGAAACTATTAATACTAGTTTACTAAGAAAATAATGAAATCTGTTAAATGTATGTCCTGCATCACATGACTTACCAGAAAAGCTGTTTTGAGTTGAACCACCATATCCAGAGTAACGGTCAGAAGCACTTCTACTTCCGCGACTGGAAAAGCTGCTAGCAGCCCGAGGCTTCAATTCTATAGTCTCCCTACTCTGAGAAATGGATGAGGTGGAAAAGATAAGGACATATTCAAGCAACATCATTGCATATTCAAAACTTAACAAAACATTATACATCTCTTATTTTGTCATAATTCAATAATCTTGAACAGCATAATAGCAATCTGAAACCATAGAAATCCATGGAAGTCAGTCATTCTTTCAAACACAAACCAAAAAATGCTACTCACCCAAATGATGGTCATATAGGTAATATTCTGATGCTATGGAAAAATAAATGTACCAAAAGTAACATATATTGAGGAACTAACCAATCAAAACACATGCATCTAAAAAATGTATCTCATGAGAAAAACACTGCAATATAGTGTAACGAAGTACTCCTGACAGAAAGTCAGGTATGTCTGAAGAAGATTGTTACAAAACAAATATCATAACATTTGAACTTGAGAATAATCTGGCCACCAGTTGCAAATATACCTCTTTCTTCTTGTCCCTTTTGCTCTTCACCTCATGAAAAGGATCTAGACAAACAACAAAATCATAAATATATGAAGTTCAGAAATGACAAGTAACAATAGAAAACAACAATCACTACACAATTTCTTATCAATGACAAATGAACATAAATAACAGACTAAACATTCTATATAAAGTCAAATGGCTTGAAACCCACAATGAAGTGTTACCAACGTATTAACATCAATCAAATACAATATGTAGATAAGACTTTGAAATGCCACAAGAAAGTTAAGGTTACATAGAAGCAATTTGTTAGACATGCTTGATGGAACCACATGATTAAGACTTGGTATAGACAATCGTAGTTTATATAACTAGAAATGTCTTTGCAAGAACTTTATTAATACAAACTTCGTAGAGATCATATGTTGCATAAAAATAAATTGATAGCAATGGGTATCTCCAATTCTGATATGTGCGTATTTGAAATCTGGAGTTCTGAACATCAAAAAGAGACCATATTGCGATTCATATTATGCACGATTAAAAAATAACTAAGCTTTAGTCTTCCTGCAAACTTTTCATACGACAAACCTTGACCAAAAGAGCCAGTAAATTTTGCATTTCATCCTTAAAGCGACACTTGTATTGCACAAGACACCATAGAACCTCGTTTTTCTATATTTCTATTACTGAGTACATCTTTGCACATAACCTACCCAATCGCAACCAAAAGAGCAAAGAATATACGTATTTGCAAAATCATGAAAATATTGCAACAAAAAGGACATGGTGACTAGAAAATAGAGGAGATGAGACCCAACCTTGGGACAAAAGCCTGTTGACGGCCTCGTTAGGATCCATATTGCAATCTTTAAGCATGGAATAGATCTCTGCCTCGGGACAGTTTACAATCTCCTTCAAGCTCTGAACCATCTTCCGCGATGCCGCCGGGATTGATTGTACCCCCCCGCCGATGTGGCTGTTTCCTCCTCTGCTACTCATAGTCCCTTCTCTGTTTCGCACCTCTACACTCAATATAAGCACAGATCTAAAACAGGCCAATCGTATCCTCTGCTCGGCTCTGCTACTTGGATCCTCCTGGACGAGAAGATATCTAAGTAAGGATGGCTGCCTCCCGGTCTCTCTCTCTCTCTAGTTTTCCACAGAAACCCTCTCACCTTAATAAATAACTTGTCACTGTAATTTCGAGAAACATTAGTTTTCAATCATGAATGGAGGGCCAATTTTATATTATAGCCCCTAATCTTACATATAATATTCAAATAAAATATTTACATTGAAAGGGATCTAATTTTGAAGTTAACAATTAATATCGTCCATTTCTACGTTTATGCTTACGTAATTAGGGCTTGAAGTTGATTAATTATTCAAATTCAATATCACAAACTGGTTTCGTCTTTAGGACTAGTTTTATACTTAGACTATAAACAAGAGTCTTCATATCATATACTTATGCATCATGATCTAATTTTTATTTTTATTTGGGTTAGTTTAAGTTAAAGGAAAAAGAAATTCACAATATAGATTTTTTAACTTAGATAAAGTTTCAGTTTACTGTATATTTGGTTTTAAATAACAACAAAGTTCTTTTCGGGTTTTGATTAATTAAATAAATAATTTTTTAAAAAAATATTATTTTATTATCTCATTTATCAAATTATTCAATTTCTTAATAAGAATATTAAATACATTTGATTTCAAATTATTATTTTTATTTTATCATTATATACTAATATCTTTTAAATTTTTTTTTTTTTTATCAAAAAAAAAATATCACTAATCATAATTTTTTTAAATAAACAAGTTATTTAAATAATTCACTAAGTCTAAGATAATTAGAGTCTTTTAATCAAGCCTATATTATCCATCTTCCACCAAGGCCTAAGATAGTTAAAGTCTTTCAATCAAGACTAAATCATCCATCTACCCTAACTAAAGCTAAATAAAGTTTAAAAGAGTTTTCTAATTAACTTTGTAAACATTTAAGTAGGAACACTTATGATAAGCCTATCTCTCTTTAAAATCAATCTGAATTTTCTATTTTGGACTGTGTCTTTCGTTTTGAACCAATCAAAATACAGTTTTAATATTATATTACTAAGTACAGTTGGTTTTAAAAAATAAATATTTTGTTACCGAGTGAGGTGTTTTTCTATTCTGGACCAATATGATTTCAGAAGCATTATTATATCAATAAATCAATGACCGGGTTGAAAGGAAGAGAGAGAGAACCGAAACTCGGATTTCATTCCGGGTTCAGATGAAGCCATGTAAAACGGGCTGCAGAAAGGCGCTATTGAGTGAAACGTCATTCGCTTCAATCGCCATGTAAAACGGAATGAATAGATGCGCTATTGAGTGAAGCGTCCTTCGCTCCACTCGCTATGTAAAACGGACTAAAAAGAGGCGCTATTGAGTGAAGCGTCATCCACTTCAATCGACATGTAAAAAAGAATGAAGAGAGACACTATTGAGTGAAGCGTTCTTCGCTCCACTCGCCATGTAAAACGAACTGAAGAGAGGCGTTATTGACTTTTCACTCAGTTTATATGCCTAGAAGTTAATATAAAACCTCCAACACATTAATGTAAAGACTTTTAAGTGTTCGTGTAAAAATATTTATTCCTGCATTTATGTAAACCCTATTGGAGAATTAAAACAAGCGCGTTAACTAGTGAAGCTATCTGTTTTTCTGATTTTACAAGTGCAACCTAGTGAAGCTATCTGCTTTTATGATTTTGTAAGCGCAACCTATATATTTATTATTATCATTAGAATTTTAAGAGCTTGAGTTATAATTTCTCTTCTGTTAGGTCAAATTATTTTGATTAAGTGTTGAAATAATTCGACAATTGGAATTTTGATGATGAAATGATGAATGGAAAATCTATGCGTCTAATTGTTTTTGATGTAGGTGTATCGAAATCAGATTTCACTAAACTTGGTTCTAATGAGGATCATTAGACCGATTTGGTATTAGATGCATGGTGTTAGACGTGCAGTCTAACTCGTGGAGTTAGACGTGTAGTCTAATAGACTCGTAATTAGACGTGCAGTCTAACTCGTAGAGTTAGACGTGTATTCTAATGGACTCGTAATTAAACGTGTAGTCTAACTCGTGGAGTTAGACGTGCAGTCTAATGGACTCGTAATTAGACGTGCAGTCTAACTCGTAGAGATAGACGTGCAGTCTAATGGACTCGTAATTAGATGTGTAGTCTAACTCGTGGAGTTAGACGTGTAGTCTAATAGACTCGTAATTAGACGTGCAGTCTAATTCCTTCAGACTTGTCTAAATTAGAACCGTAATTAGACGTGTAGTCTAACTCGTGGAGTTAGACGTGCAGTCTAATGAAAAGAGAAAGTTAGATGTGCAATCTAACTAGTAAAAGTTAGACGTGCAGTCTAACTAGTGAAAGTTAGACGTGCAGTCTAACTCCTTCAGATTAGTCTGAAGTGATTGTAATTAGACGTAAGTCTAATCCCATTAGACCAGGTGGTCTAATGGATTATGTTATTAGACGGGGACGTTTGATTTCATTAGACGAGGTCGTCTAATTGAAATACGTCTAATGCCTTGCTTAGTAGTTGCTTGAAGCTAGCACCCGCCTACACACGTGCTATAGTTGTACGCTACTCCTGTTCCACTTTCTAGTGAAGATCAGTACGACATCCAGACGCAACCAATCAACCAATGACACGTAAGAGAATATCCTTCCCATTACTTGTTTTGCAGGTAAATCTCTGAAGAATATTCAGCGCACTACTTGTTGTGTACGACCACGATCCTTGTATTCAGAGTCTGTTGTGTACTATGGAGGCGTTCCAATGGAAGAGTGCCACGTATCAATATGAAGATTCGACCGTTGGTACATGTTCATATTTAAAGATTCTTAAGGACAACGGAACAACAGCCTCACCTTGCCTTACTTACTGAAATTATAGAGAGTGAAATTAATCGATTTGTTCATTATGTCAAACTGTTAGCTAATTTCCTGATTGTACTGTGTGTTAATCAAGAGAGAGTTAGAATCAAAGCATCGTTTTAACTGAGTGATATTCATCATATTGTAAGTTGAACAGAGTCTGTTCTGTTCAATAGTGAGCTATTCGTGCAAACTGTATTTGATTCAAAGCATATTATAGTGAATCCTTCCGGTGGTTGGAAGAAAGGGTGACGTAGGAGAGTTTGCTCCGAACATCCATAAACAAACTGCTGTGTTGTTCATTTTTGTCATCTTCTCATTCCTGATCATAAGCTTCAAACCTAAGTAAATATTTCCGCACTTGATTCTGTTTCAAGTGTTTACAAGGGTTTGCGTAGAATAGAAAGTGAATCAAATCCCTAACAAGATTTCTTTCAAACCGTTTTTCATAAGCCTTCATCAATCGCCAGACCCTAGTCTCTATTGATAAAGCCGATCCTATCAATTGGTATCAGAGCTCTGTTTCTATTCTCAAGCTTTTCCTGAAGAATGACAACCATAACCAAAGATGCTAGTGCAACCGTCATTCCAACTTTATCTCGAGAAAACTATATCGTATGGAAGAAGAGAGTTCGTGCCCATCTTTCCTCTCTTCATGACGATATGTGGAGTGTCATCACAGAGGGTCCTATCAAGATCGATAAGGAGAAAGACGACTGGACTAGTGAAGAAAAGAGGCAGAATAACCTCAACAACATGGCTCTTGATGTTCTGTACAGATCTCTCGATGACAGCATGTTCAACTACATTATCGAGTACGATACTGCTAAAGAGGTCTGGGATAGACTCACTCAACTGTGTGAGGGCAACGAGCAATCCAAGGAAAACAAGATCATGGTTTCCACTCAACAATTTGACAGTTTCAAGATGCGTCCTGGTGAAACAATGAACGATTTCGACACCAGATTCAGCAAAATTGTCTTCTCCTTATCCATCTTAGGCAAGACCTATAGCAACAGGGAGATTGATATTAAGGTCATGCGTGCTCTTCCAAGGGAATGGGACATAAAGACGATGACTATGAAGAAATCCAAAGATCTTAACAAGATTTCTCTCTTCGACCTGTTTGCTGATCTCAAGGCCTATGAGTTCGAGCTGAACTGTAGAATGGAAGAAGATCAATCCACATCCATTATCATTGTCAAAGCTCTAGTGACTACTGAAGAGCCACCTGTAGCTACTGATATGAAGATGGCGGCATAGCAACTGAGTAGCGACACCATGTCTCTCTTCGTGAAGAAGTTTGGCGACTTCATGAAGAAGAGCAACCCTAACTCAAGCTCTTCAAATTCCAATGATAATAAGAAATCAAAGGCTAATGTTAAATGTTATAACTGTGGTATTGCAGGGCATTACCAATCGGAGTGCAGGAAACCTAAGCGTGAAGATAAGAAGGATGATGACAAGGAGCTGAAGGCTCTTATGGAAGGAGATGGAAAGAACAAACGAAGAATCTATGACTCTTACTTCTCATCCAGTGATAGTGATGACGAAGAAGTGACTTGCTTCATGGCAAGAGAAGATGAAGAACAGACTCAGGAAACTGAGATATTTGACTTTTCTTCTGAAAGATTTTCAAGGGAACAACTGGTAGCTGCACTAAATGACATGGTCATTGAGTACAGAAAGCTAGCAGAATCCCTAAATGAAACTAAATCTTCACATGATGTATCTCAACCAGTTTACCTCAAACTCTTGAATCAAATGTTTTTGAAAAGAAAGTTATAGAGATCTCATCTGAGAATGAGATGCTCAAAGAACAGATTCAAACTATTTCAGCTAAAAACAATAGGTTAAACTATGTTGTTAGTGCATGGACAAGGTCTGGAGAAGTTGTCAAATATCAGATCAGCATGTTAAGATCTGCTAGATCTAGATCCGGTCTAGGATTTGATGGCAATGAAAGTCAAACTCAGTAAATGACAAGCTTAAGCCAATACGTTTTGTTAAAGGAGGTCTGACTGATAGTGAATCTGATCCCATTCGTGAAGAAATAGCTTTTAAGAATGAAATTATTTATGTTCCGCCGAATGTTAGCTGGCTGAAGAATAAATTAGAAGCAGCTAGCAAGTCTGGCAATCTAAAACCTGACTCAAAGTCAAGGAGTTTTAAAAGAAAGTCTTCTTCAAAAGTTAAGGGATCAGTGGCTAGCAGAAATTCGTCTGCTAAGTCAAAATTATACGCATTAATCACAACGCAACATGGGAAATCCATTATAATATGTCAAATATGGATTTCTAAAGGACTAATTGATCGAGGACCCAATTGAATATGGGTACCAAGTTTGTAAATAGTTTGTTATGTAGGTGATGCAGGAGGATTGTAGGAAGGAAGCATGGAGAATACTCTCTTGAGTATACAGTTCAGAAGATCAACAATGACTGTTGCCACTTTAGAAGAATAAATGTTTTTCTATGTTTTTGTATTAAAATATTTTTGGTCCGAAGGATCTCAAAACATTTGGTTATTCATTTTTTGTACTTGTACAAAATGAGAGGAAAAATTACTTTGAAAGTAAAGATACTCTCAAGACGAATTACCTTAATCGGTCTATTAGACAAGGGTGTCTAAAGGAAATGGTCTGTACTTAGATGTATTTTTGCTCACAATCTATAAATTCAAGCCTATATGTCGTGGTTTAAAACCTACGCGGTTAGACGTACACGTCTAATAGACGTTAGACGTTTTTACGTCATGAGCAAGAGGATGCTCACGTCTAACCAAACACACGTCTAACACGTGGTGTTTATGCGTAATTAGACGTACACGTGTAATAAACATTAGACGTATACTTTACAACACGTAATTAGACGTATGCGTCTAATGGACTCATGCGTCTAATAGACGTTTAGTTTTATAGATTTGTGCAGTACGAAAAAGTCTAACTACGTGCTTATTAGACTGATCAAGGACAGCTGTCCACATGAGGAGATATCTGATTTTCCCGCTCAAACACTAAAACAGTCATCTCATAATAATATGAAGACACGTGTCTCTCAAGTTAAAAGAGAATGACTGATATACCCTCACTATAATGATGACTCTTTGGAAAGGACATCTAATTTTAAAATGATGAGGCATACTCCTAGGAAAAACGACAGTTATCATATATGACTCTTGATAGTCTGTATAAGGACATTCTTGCATGAGATTGAAAGCTTTTTCTCACTTAAGATTTCTAAGAACCCTAGATTTCTTTGCCTCTCTCTCTCAAAAATCTCTGTTATCTTGTGTCTGTTCATATTCTACTGAAAATGGGAAACAAGAGAATCACGTTGGGTCACTGTACTTTGCAGGTTGATTTCCCATCGGTCTACTCTTTCGATCAGCAGGAAGTGGTCGATATGTTCAGAACCCTCGAGTATTCTATTCTCGGAAAATATCTTGGCGGTCCGTTCATCTTTCACGAGAAGGAAGTTCGGGTGTTCTTCCAAACTGCAACAATGGTGGACAATTCCATCGTAGCAACTATTAACGGCACGAAAATCTCTTTCGACGAAGCCTATTATGCAGAGTTCTTCGAACTTCCGTTAGAGGGTCATACTTTCAACAGGCAACTATCACCGGAAGTAATGGAAGAAATGAAGAAGGTTCTATCTGCCGATGGCTCGGCGATTCGTCTGAATGGAAGTAAGAAAGTCCTTAAACCACAGTTTATTTTGCTAAATGAAGTGGTGGTGAAAGCGCTTCAAGGGAAGGCTGGATCATTCAATCTCTATAGTCAAGATCGATTTGACTATATGTGTGCCATTTCAAAGGGGATCTAGGTCAACTGAGCTTTAACATTATTTTAGAATCTTTGCTTCTCTATCAACTAGGGGAACAAAGAAAGTATAACCTTTGCTGCACAACTAAGCCGTTTATTGGAGCATTTTGGGGTTCCGATGGATGAACTTGAACCGATCAACTCGAATAGGGTGTATACTGTTTTCACAGTCTCCAACACCCTAGTCAGAATGAAAAATCTTAAAGAATCGCCTTCAAGTGCTTATAGCCAACAAACAGGTGGAAATCTGTTACCCGATCCAGACAACCAACCACCTCCATCCTGTCGACAGGAGCAAAGAGATCGAAAACAGTCAACGAATTAGAGGCTAGTTCTACTAGCCTAAGGAGCTCTTCAAAGAAGGATTCTGAAACAGTCGATCCAGAGTTAGGCAAGGTCCTGTTGAACTTGCCACCATTCCCATGTCTCTCCTGTCTCCGATTGCCAGTCAATTGCGGAGATCTTCAAGGTTATCTGTCTCAAAAGGTGACAAGTCAAAGGCGCCCCGTGCATCTAAATCGATGAAGGCATCATCAAAGGTAACCTCCTCTAAATCTCTGGCCGATGTGCCCAAGTGTTATGTTCCTATGATGGAACAAGATAAATCTGTTTTTATTCCTGAAAAGGAATCTACTACAGGGTCTGCTGTTGAGTTAACTGGTCCAAATATTGAGAATATTGACAGGACTGAGTCTCCTGTTCAACAACTTGATCCTGTAGCCGCTGGTGCTACAGAGTTTGTTCAACTAGAACAAGGTGCAGTCCTTACCCTTATTGCTGGTGATACTGCTGAAAAGGCTTCCTCTATTTTTGTTAGAGAGCCTTCATCCTCAAATCCCATTTCAAAAGATTCCACAGTAACCGGGAAGGTCACTCGAGGCGAGCTTCCTCCTAGACTCTTCAAGAAACCACAATCTACTTATGAATTGATGCGTTCCACAAAGCAGTCTTGTAGAATTGTATTTGGTGAACCAAAACCCTTTCCAAAACCTGTTGAGGTTGTTGGAAAAGGGAAGGATGTCGTAATAGATATAAATGAAGACGTTTCTGAGGCAACATGCATTGTTGACCTCATGATGAATCAAGTCAAAGCCATATCTGCTGAGAAGATGGAAATTTTTGACTCGTGTATCCAGAACAGAATGTCAATCCAGTATGATGAGGTCATCACGAGTTCAGGAATAAGTAGTCAATGGCGTAAGCTTGTAGCAAATGAAAAGAAGGTTCTCAAATGGGCTAAAACTCCAAAGGTGTCTGAAGCTCTGAAAAGAAATTAGTCCTCGCTTGAGCAGTGGGAGTCGCTGCTCATTATGGAGAAATTAGTCCTCGCTTGGACCTACACTAAGGAAGTTCACGAGTCTCTCAGGAGAAGAGAGCTCATTGCTGCAATAGCTAAAAGGCGCGCGTTGTTCCCAATCCTTCGTGAAACGGAGACAAACTATAAGCCTTTCAAGAATACATCAGAAGTAAATGGCAAAGTTAACAACCGTCTCCAGTCAATCTTAAACTCCTACAGTTCAACAGCCCTGTGATTTCTTCATGGCCTAGAGTTGTCCAAGATTGTTGAACTTCGAAAGGTGGCATAACTAACTGAGCTGAACAACTCAAATGTCGAGGAGCAACTGACGTTTGTTGAAAAGTTGCATCCTCCTTCTCCAAAGAAGCGACTATTTTTCTCTTTTGCCGAGACGACACCTATTGAGGAGAAGACATATGTTGAGGATAGTCGTCTTCTAACTCTTCTCACTACTGAGCAGCATCATCTTCCCTTGGTATAAGTGTAGAAGGATCTTCAAAACATTGAGAAAGAGAATCTCTCCTGCTAAGGAGTTGCCTCAATCTACCTCATCCGCTCCTGAAAAGTGCATCTTCCCTACTATTAAGGAGCTGCCTCATGCTGCTTCCTCTTCTCTTGGGAAGCTCTCAACCCCTTCTTTTGAGCAGAAGTCATCTGCTTCAGTGAAGAAGCCCTTTGTATGCTGAACTGCAGTCTGACCCTACTTTCAAGAAAGCATCATCTTTAGCTGCTGAATAGCTTTCTTCTTCTTCGTCTTCGTTTGAGAAGCAGGTGTCCAAGGTCGTTGTGGAATTTTCTTCATACAAGAAGATTTATGAAGAGTGGAGATCCTCCCTCAAGTCCAAACAATCTGCCTCCCTAAAATTCAAACGCTCTAACCCCTCCTCATCCAAGAAATCCCTCCCGGCTAAATCCTTTCAATCTGAAGATGTCGGGATTTCTCAAGAATCTATTCGCAGAAATGAAAGAGCAGACGGATAATCTCGAGCATTGATCAATATGCCTCGAGCCTTACCCTCCGATAGATAACCTAAACCATCTAAGATCGAGGTAAGTTTTCGACCCGACCCTCTTTGAATCTTCCTATAGGTTTTCATCTTGCCTCTTCTGCCCCACTACCCCTGAGGTGTCCTTTCCATGAATGATGGATCTCCGAAAATTCATCATTGAAGCTCTTACGCCTATGACCAGAGCATCAACACAATCTTTAATAAGTTGGAGATTCTGGAGGAGCAGTCTACTTCGAATTTAAAGGCAATAACCGATGTTGTCGCTGTGTAAGTAGAGGCTTTTAAAGATATATCGAGGACTTAGATTGAAGTATCGATGATCAAGAATCAGATGACTGGGATGAAGTCAACTCTACTCCAGAATGCCCTCAATCTTCACAACGAGACAAAGTCAACAATGGATATTTTCGGCCTTCAGCTGCTTGAAATATCCAAATCCCTCAAGAAAGTAGAATCTGAGCGAATTGAAGATGCTGACGTAGTAACCAAAAGCTTTCAAGCTAAAGAAGCTGTTGAAGCTGCTAAAGGTGCTAATCTTGTTGTTGATAATGTTAAAAAGGGGAAGGTATCAATCGAGGGAAATTAGATAGTTGCGATCGGGACACTCGAACCAAAAGGAAGCCAGACTGAGGAGGAGGCCGATGTGCAGACTATGGATGAGGTCGAGTAAAAAGAGGTCGATGGGAAAGTCTTCTCTTCGGAAATCAAAACAAAGGCGATCAAAACAATGGCTGAATCTTCAATGATTAAAAGGGGGGAATCTCAAACTTTGTATATTCTATATAGTTCATATTTATACAAATATCTTATTCAATTTTAATTGCCTGTTTTTCACTTAGTTTTAACATCATTAAAAAGGGGAAAATTATTATATTAAGTTAAATAAAGAAAAAGAAAAATTAATTAAAAGAGAAATAATTAATTAAGGAAAGATACACTTAAATGATATAAATGAACTTAGGTGAATAAAAATAAGTTTAATAAATACTACATAGTTTTAATAATGTGTTCGTGAATAAAAAAAAGTATTATAAATTTCTATGCGCAAGTACAATTCATAAAGCGCGAGCAAACGTCTCACTTCAACAGACGTCATGTTCTAAAGAAGTGTGCGACCAAACATCTCACTTCAACAGACGTCTTGGTCTGAAGACGTGCGTGAGCAGACGTCTCATTGCAAAAGACGTCTTGGTCTGAGGAAGTGCGCGAGCAGTTGTCTCACTTCAACTTACATCTTGGTTTGAAGAAGTGCGCGAGCAGACTCCTTGCTTCAGCAGCAGTCTAAAGAAGCGCGAGCAGATGTATTGCTTCAGCAACCGTCTGAAGAAGCGTGAGCAGTTGCATTGCTTCAGCAACCGTCTGAAGAAGCATCCGCTTATCTGCATAGTTCATCAGCATAGCGAACATTAGTGTTCATTATGTTCGTCTGCCAACTCAACTTCATACGCTTAATTTCCACGTACTCGATTATTTTTCTATCCCATATTGTACCTTCAAGTACACCACGTTCTACCAAATATTCTGTAGTACAATCTGGTACGCCATGATCTAATGAATATATTCTTGTGTATGATCTCGTACACCTAACATACATCTAACGGAAAGCTGACATGTACCTAATAGTTAAATTCGACCG
This sequence comes from Impatiens glandulifera, assembly GCF_907164915.1. Taxonomy (NCBI): domain Eukaryota; kingdom Viridiplantae; phylum Streptophyta; class Magnoliopsida; order Ericales; family Balsaminaceae; genus Impatiens; species Impatiens glandulifera. The sequence continues at coordinate 34,000,621 of NC_061865.1, forward strand.
TTGCTATGACTTCAATATAAAAGGTGATCAGAGTACAACGACGATTACTCTCTTGACTCTTCCGCATTACGAATTATGAATTGCTAAGCTCTGTGTTTCCTCTCTATAAGATTATTCTGTAATTTACTAAGTTAAGATGAGATATTATTTATTGTTTTACCTGAGTGTATTTTCTTTATTGTAAGTTGTTAAGTACTGTGTTCTGACTGGATTTGTGTATTCGCTATACGAATCAAAACCTTCCAGTGAAAAACATTTTTAAAACAGAAGAAGAGGTGACGTAGAAGTTTTATCTCCGAACAATCATAAAACACATTGTGTTATTACCTTATCGCATCCTACAATCGTTTATATGTCGCTTCAAATCTAGCAAGCATTTCCGCACTTGAATCTGTTCAAGAGCTTGCGACGATTTGTGAAGAATAGAAACATATTTTCTTCTTTAATAGGATTTAAATCGAATTGAAAGTGATAATTAGCACAATAATATTCAACCCTCCCTTTCTATTGTTTTCATCGATCCTAATAGATAGGTTTTTTGTATTTGTGAATTTGGGAAAACACCTATTGAGAAATAGGGTTTTGATTGGAGTACTTATCGAAAGATAAGTCTTTGATAACAATCGGAAGATAGGGTTTGTGTGGATCATGTATGTATGATCTTGGGGCTTATTGAGAAATAAGGCTGAAGACATATCGGCCTATAGGGTTTTTATGGAGGATCATGTAGGAATGACTGTGGATGCTTATTGACAGATAAGACTGAAGACATATCTACAAATAGGGTTTTTTATGGTAGATCATATACGAATGATCGTTGATGCTTATTGACGGATTCGGCTGAAGACCTATCGATAAATATGGTTTTAGTGGTGGATAATGTACGAATGATCACGGATACTTATCGACAAATAAGGCTAAGACCTATCGACATATAGGGTTTTTATGGAGGATCATGTACGAATGATTGCGGATGCTTATTGACAAAGAAGGCTGAAGACCTATCTACAAATTGGGTTTTTATGGCAGATCATAGATGCTTATCGACGGATGAGTCTGAAGACCTATCAATAAATTTGGTTTTAGTGGTGGATAATGTATGAATGATCATGGATACTTATCGACAAATAAGGCTAAGACCTATCGACATATAGGGTTTTTATGGAGGATCATGTTCGAATGATCGCGAATGCTTATCGACAGATAATGTTGAAGTCCTATCGACGTTGTTAGGATCGGGATCGTCGATAGGGGACCGGGGTTCGGCTAAAGGAGAACTCTTACACACTCACAATGGATGGAAATAATTCGGTTAAGAATTAACACCGGTCTCAACACCACACAAACTGTCACAAACTCTTGAACTGGGTTCAAGTGCGGAAATGTTTGTTTCAGTCTGAAGCAACAGATCAGATTGAAATAAGAATGGAGAAGGATCGGTTGGAATAAGGAAGTGACCGGAAATGATAAAGAACACAAGACAAGGATTTTATGGATGTTCGGAGTTAAAACTCCTACGTCGTCCTTACTTCTTTAACAACGAGAAGGATATTCACTAGGAATATTCAAACACAATACAACACACAATCGAGTCTTATTTATTGCTCGATATTCACTTTAAAACTCTCACACAGAATGTAATACACTTGATTCACAAATACCACTTAATGCTTGCTATTCTTAGAAAGATAAAATCTCAAGATTAAAGTTACTACTTTCTTCAACTCCTCAACTTCTCCTTTTATAGTAGAAATATGACAACGATCATATTTCTCTTTCTGATTGCATTTAATGCGTTTGTCAAAAGGAGCCGCATAGTATTTAATGCGGCTGAGGCTTCCCAAGGCATAATGCAGCGCCGACCTTTCTAGGTAATTATACACTTGACAACTATAAACTTGACGGTTACCTGCTCCTTGAAAGCTACTTCTGAGCTTTATACCATCCCAGGTAATTGTACACCTGATAATTACTTGCTGCCTGCAGTTTAACAACAGACTTGTATCAGAAGGGAAATGACACATTTTGATCATTTGAAGATCTTTCTCTACACATTCCCAAAGAATATATGTTCGCACCGAAATGTCAACTGTCAACATTTCCATATCTTTAATCTTGTCTTGATTTAAATCTGCATGTTGGAAATGTACGCTGGCCTATGATTATCTAGAAGTTGAACCAACCGAACACATATCGGTTTGTTGCTAGAGAGTCGGTTGATCGGTCCTACCACTTAAGAGATGGAAACCGATTCTGAAGTTTAAGCCGGACCAGTCTTCTAATAGGATAAATCAATTAAGTGGATTCCGGTTTGAGCTGCTTCTGACCAAAGATGTGACCGCTCCTTGCACCTGCACATAAAGTTGAATTTAATTAAGTTCTTTAAATAATTAATTACTTATTAATTAACTATCTAATTTATCTAACAATTTCTCCCTTTTTGATTATTTAAGTTAAATATTCAAAACCCTGTAATCGTTGGCCGGTTTAAAGAACTTATATTTATTTGGACGGTTAAAAAGATGGTTTGATTTGAAGATAGAATTTTGAGAAAAAATTGGTATGAAAAATTTTGTTTGTTTATCAATCTCTCTATTTTTGATATTTTTAAGTTAAAATTATCAAAACTCTGAAATTTGAAACTTGAGCCGAATAATTGAAAATATCCAAATATTTCATAACTTCCCAAATATTCATAAGTCATAATATATATATAAAAGTAAGAGCATGAAGATAGAGATTTAGTGGCCCCCTTCATTCGGCTCGGTGAAGTATCGTTTTAAAAGGTCCTTTCCTAATGTAGTGGGATCAGTATTTGTTCGGAGCCGCTTGCCCTTTGACTGGATACTCCACTCGACCGTTGGGGTCTGATCGATGGGATAGGAATATTGAAGGCAGGAGTTCTTTGACTCTGAACAAAAATTATCAACCGAGTCTGCACAAGTTCCTCGATCTGACCGAGCGCTAGAAGGAACATATTGAAGTGGTTCTACGCGGATCGGTGTGGTTGAAGCTATAGACCGACATTTCTTGGATTCAAAGGTTGAACATCTTCTTCTTCTTTGTTAGGAATCGGATTAACCGAACCAATAGTAGAATTAGCAACCAGTTGAACATTTGCCTGTTCAGTACGAGCTATTACCGCTGCTACTTGATCCCTCTTTCGTTTGTTCGTTTGAGCCCTTGTCTTTTTGGCAATTGGAGAAGAAGGTGTCTTTCTATTTTCATTTTCCCCCTTAAGAATTAGTCCCTGTTGAATATTTCGAGCCGCATCGACGTTTTCACGTACAACCGCTTTAGGTCTGTCATTTTCGATGGCTTGAAGTTTCTGGGCGAGCTCTACATCATTAAGTTCAGTCTCTTTGGCTAGACGGTTCCTTTCATCTTCCTTAGCTTGAAGTTGTCGAGCCGTTTCTTAATCTTTTCTTATTTGCTCTTCGTTGGCAACCTCTTTGATTATTGTCAAATCATATATCTGTACCGACATGGCTTGCACCATTTCAAGTGTTTGAGATGTTACCTTCTCTACATGTTCAATTTTAGATTCGGTGGATGAGGCCCTAGCTTCCATAAATGCCTGCCACAAGGCCATGGAGTCTTGAACCGTTTCCTTAATGAAAGCTTTCATCTCATCCGAAAATAGAACAACATATAGATTTTTCAACCGGAACCTGAGGGTGAACTGATAACGATACCTCTGTTCCATCTGGTTTTTGGAAGACTGTCTTCTTTGGATCTTCTTTGGTCGGAAGCTAGCCGGTGGCGTTTTGACCGATGAGTCGATTGATGGTGAAGTTGTTACCCCCATCTCGTTTTCTTTATTTTCTGGAGATTTAGAGTGAGATTCTAGTTGACTGACTTCAGATTGAACCCCTGCCGATCTGGAAGATTGACCGAGCTCAAAGTTGGATTTTTGTAACTGTTTTTCATTCCGGTCGACATATTTTTCTTTACCTGAAGGAGGAGTAAGCATTGCAACATTCCCATCAGTTGCATTTTCGTACTTTGAGATTTCAGATAGAAGTTCTACTCCAACCTTTCTTAAAGTTTCCAGCACAATTTTATCCACTCTGGTTACATCTCCTACAATAATATATCTCCGGTGTATGTTGGCAATGGCCGAGGTCAGTATCTTCAACTTGGCGTTTGTCTCGACCAGTTTTGTTCTTGTCACGGCGATTGATACTGAGGATGTTTTGGCAAGATCAAGTACGGTTTCTTCCAAAGAGAGCATCGTCGGTCACTTGTCTTCTTTAGGACATTCCAGGAGCATGTCCTTAAAATTGACTTCTGTCCTTGGTCTCTCCTATTCATAGTAATGATGGGATAGTTTATATGCCTTCTCTTCAATTATCTTGAGGACATTGTGTACAACTTTAAAAGACCCATCATCGGCCATGTGAGAATCCAGAATTTCAACATCCGAAATTGCGTTGTCAGCCGCCTCCTCAACAATTGGATTTTGATCGTTTCCAGTTGGAAGGATTTCTTCATTGACCGGACCGGTTGAGCCTCTTCCGGTATGATCACTCTCATGCACCGGAGATTGTTCGACCACAATTTCTTCTTCATTAATTTCGACCGACTTATCGGCCTCATCAACAACACATGTCCGGTCAATTTCAGCACTCTGACCAGTTTTAACAAGTTTACTCATCACATCGGTTTCAGCAAACCGATTGACATCATTCACAATATTAACAATAATATCCGAAGTTCTCTTTTGAGCCTCTAATACCATAGGCCCAATAGGTTGAATAGTAGAATCCTAGGCAATAGAATATTAGTGGGAGTAGGAGTGTTTACATTAGGAATGGAGGTTTCCTTAGATTTGGATCGGCCAGTCGTGCTGGCCGTAGACTCGGCATGAGTCTGAGGAATAGCCGGATTTAGGACAGAATCGGCAAAAATCTGATCATCAACCGGAGTGGGGATAGGAGTGGCCTCGCGGTTAACTGGTCTAGAAGGTATGGTAGTTTCCATTTTCTCGTTGTCGGTTGACTCGCTAGCCGTTTTCTCAAACACCGACTTCTCCTCCTTCTTGATTGTTTCCTTAGTTTCCTTGACCTTCAGCTCGTTATACTTCGGTTTCTTTTCTTTCGGTTCCTTTTCTTTTGTTACTTTAGTCTTCCCGACTCTAACTAGACTCTTTCCAATGTTGACCGAATTTAAGATTTTAATTTTGGGAAGAACAATACCTGGACCGATCAGAACGTCAAGTTAGAGTATAATTTTGCCGATATGCATTGCATAGCTCAGAGATTGGTCTTTCTTTGAATCTATCATCTCGCACAGGACTTCAAACAGAATGCTTCCCCAGTTTATTTGATCGCCGAGATGGATCCCAACCATCATTTCAAATTTTGCCAGAGTGAGATTGTCAAAATTACCTCATCTTCCCTGAAGGGATTTGGATACAATATCGCATATCATTCTATATTCGAATTTTAGAGAGCTTTTATTGTCGGTGAACTCCACCGGTTCATTAGTGTTGGAGATCATCTTCTGAATCTCTAGGGTCGTCTCGGTCGACAGTTCGGCCAAAAAATCGTGCTCCTCATTTGGAAGACGAAGAGCATGACGAAGACCTCCTCGATAACTGAAAATTCTTGCTTCTTACCATCGTATAAATAACCTTCTTCTTGAGTTTGGCGTTCTTAAGAAATCCTTAACCGCATCCTAATACATGCGACTATGGACCTTCAAGCAAGAATTCCAGCCTGAATTCTTGACAGATTCCATCACCCTTTGAACATCGACCTTACCATTTATCTTGATTTCATCAAAATCGACCTGAACGATATGAACGAAAAGCGCATTATCACGTCCCATATTGAATTCTAGAAAAAGTAAGAGATATTGGTAGAGAGAGAGTATGCAAGAGCAAGTAAATTTCAATAGAAGTAACCGTTGTGAATAAAATAATATGCAAGGTTCCCTTATATATGTGATGGATGTGGCGGTGTAGGTCACTGAACCATCACATCCTTTCAGGAAAAGGCGCCAATTTTCCCTCAAAAAAATTTACGGCGGTAACTTTTGGCGATAAAATGAGCGGTAAGAAAAATGCGGTAAAAACAGGCGGTAAATTTTCCTTCCAAACAAATAGGCGGTAAAATATTTGTACCATTTGTTAAATAAACCGAATTAAAGTAATGCACAGACAATTAAAAGAAGCGGTTTAATTTAAAAATGCAGACATGAGTCGGTCAAGTGCAACAACCAGTCGTACATTTGAACCGAAAATAATACGTATTGAAAAGAATCATTGAAAATGAAAACATAATCATTAATCGGTTAAAAGAAGCAGATGCAGTATAGAAAAACCGACAACAACCGGTAAAGAAAGTGAGCCAGTTTTGTTCATGAAATGTAAATACAATGAAAACATTAATTTACAGGCCCTATCCTCCGCCCTAATGATCTAGTTCATAACCGATTCCTTGATGAGACATATGGGCCGGGGACACTAGAGATCCCGGTCCAAGATTTGGATTGATACTTCTAAGAAGTCGGTTCAATTGAGGTATGTAGCCGATCCTTCTCCGAGATGCCTGAATCAATCATCTTCAAGTTATTGAAGATGATTGAAGCCCAGTTGATAGGGGCGTTTCTGCTGCAAGTAGAGATCATCATTTCATAGACCTTCTTAATGTAGAACTAGTTGGGTGTCTGACACAAAATGGGTCTTTGGATGATGTCATGAAGAATTTGAATGTGGGGAGCGATGTTGGATTTGAGTCTGTGGTTGTTGATCGGATTCAAAGTGTCGGAGAAAAAATATGAAAATTCCTTAGTTACTTGAGAGGAAGGAGGAGGAATCTCCGAAAAAACTTCTGTTAGAAGATTGAAGAAACTGGAAAATGTTTCTTTAGAGATTCGGAAGTAGAAGCTTCCTCTTATATATGAAAAGATTGAACCATTATCCATGACAACGACATGATTGATGAAGTCGATGACATCTCTTTCTAAAGAGAATCAGGACCTTCTAGGAATTTTCACAAGACGATATCAATAAGAGATTCAAAGACAATCTCTTTTGTTCGTGATCATCAGATGTTCGAGGCATAATGAAGATATGAAGTAGAACAGGAATTTGAATTTTAGAGAGATACTCAAAAGTAGGAATGTTGTCGTTTGGATCAGAGTGAGTTGCTCTTTAAATAGGGAATAAGTTTCAAAAGCATTTAATGTTTCAATAAATACAAAATCTGTCTGTTATGAAAAGTCTTGTCTTATTTCCCAAAAAGGTTACTTTTAATTCTTGGGAAGGAGTTACCTTTTTAGAAGAATATCTTGGAAATGTGCGATAGTAACGGGTCAAATTTCATAAAGCATGCTTGGGAATATTTTGAAATTATCCAATATCTTTTAAGATGACCGATTTTGAAAATGACCGATATTTTGTAAGAGAAGCGGTAGCTTTTCCCTGAGAGTGTGCCTAGTTAATAAAGTAGATCTTTAAGATAATCATTTTAATATGGACCGAATTTTCATTTAAACCGAAATTTCATAAAGTCGATAGATCATAACCGATATTGAAACACAACAATCGATATGAATTTGAAATACATAAGTTAAGACAAAGGACAAAGAATTGGATGGACCGACACCCAGAAATCTTCTGGCTCTTGCTCTTTCTAGCCTGTAGAGGTGAGCCTCAAGCCTTTTCTTCATTAGTAATTGATTGTCGGAGAGAGGGATACTTGGACATAGATAGACATTGATGTCAAAGAATAAACCGCATAGCTGGGGAGCGTATCCGGTTTGTCCTTTATTGGAAGAGATCAACTTCTTCAGATTGTCGAAGATGATCTTAGACCAGTTAACCTAAGTACCTTCCATGATGGAAACCATGATTTTAAAGATCCCTTGGGTGTATGAGGAGGGTCCTTCCTCTTGGCAAGAATGTTTTTGCCTATCAATTATAGAAAATTGATATATATCTTTGAGGGAAACTTTTGGGTCCATAGGTATCGACCGGATTTGTGGGACTAGAGAAACGATGGCACATCTGATTAATGACCATCAGTGAGAAGGAGAATTCAGTAATTCATATAGTGGGTAGACCGCAACTAATTGCAAAGTCTATCTCACTGAAAAGAAAAGTTTTTCCGCAAACTTCAGCGAGAATGATATCCTTAGAAAGAATCTTAGCATATTTGAAGAACTCATTGACTACACCGTAGTCAATGACATATTTTTCTTCCATGAATGATTTAAGACCGGAGTATTCTATTGACAAAAAATAGATAGGATTTCAGTGTCCTCGGATTGGAAGATCGAGTTAAAATCGGTGAGAAAGAATTTGTTAGCAAGAAATAAGCTCATTTTTGCTTAAGAGTTTGTGTTACGTTTGATAAAGGATGTGGTTTGAGATGAGGATGAGGGAGCCATTTATATAGCCAAGGTATCAGTTAGAACATCTAACCGTATCCTAAATATAGTTAGATGTAATTGTCATTTCCAAAATAGCTAAGAGTAAAAACAGAAGTAGATTATATTTTCAAGGAATGTTAGTCTTTTCCTTTGAACAGTGACAGACATAGGTCTTCACGTTCTTTAAAGCTAGACTTTTCACTTTTTCACAGGATCTTTTCAAGCATGCATGACAAACAATGTCCAGATGTCCCAAGTTAAGTGAAAAATGAAATCACCGAAATTAAGAGGTAAATAATCGGTTAGTTTTTGATGACCGATTTATCGAGATAAGTTTTTCTATTCTAAAGAAATACCACTGTTAGGCGAACTTATTTAGGTTAGAGAACAAACCATCTGTTTTACCCGAATCACTTAAAACCGCTCGATTGTTTACAAATAATTCGCCAAAGTGATTTAACCGATTTCAACCGGAGACAACTGTCCAGTTCAACATACTTGAATTTTTATCCTTTTGATTTTTATGCACATGATGGATAAATGTCTGACCGGTTTTGTAAGATAAGATGTAAACTTTTTGAAAGATTCGATCAGTTTTATAAAAATACCGAAAAACATGATATGAGAAGCGTGAGCTTTTCCTAAGATCATGCCCGATTTTCATGAAAATATGTTTTTGAAAACATGCAGAATCATTTAAGACGAAGTTGATTGCTATCAGTAAGTCCCAAAATAGTTCTAAAGTGAGAAAACTTAGCTTCATGTAGTAGTTTTGTAAAGATGTCGGCCACCTGCTGGTCGGTCGAAACATATTCCAATCGGATGTGCCCCTGCTTCACATGCTCCCGGATAAATGGTGTCTGATGTTAATGTGCTTAGTTCTCGAGTGGCAATACCAGATTATTGTTATTGCTATGGCGCTGGTGTTGTCACAAAAAGATTGAAGATTCCTTAGCAGTGATTCCAAAATCCCCTAGTTGCTGTTGGATCTAGAGGAGCCTGAGCACAATAGCTTCTAGCCACAAGATACTCCGCCTCTGCAATGAGGTAACAATCCGAAGTCTGTTTCTTATTGTACCAAGAAACAAGCGGTCACCCAGGAACTGGCATGTACCGCTAGTACTCTTCTGGTCTATTTTACAACATGCATAGTCCTGCATCAGAATAACTCGTTAGATTGAAACTGGAATCCTTCGGATACCACAGTCCCACATCTTGAGTGCCCTTTAAATATTTTAAGATTCTTTTGGCAGTAGTATAGTGAGATTGTTTAGGATTATCCTGGAATCTCCCGCATACTCCAACCGCAAACAAGATGTCCGATTGACTAGCTGTCAGGTACAAGAGTGAACCGATAATCCCACGGTAAGCCGTAATATCCACTCCTTGACCGTCTTCATCTTTGTCCAGCTTGATGGATTAGCTCATTAGAGTGGTAGCTGCTGAACAATTTTCCATCCCAAACCTTTTCAGCAGCTCCTTTGTGTATTTAGACTTATTGATAAAAGTTTCTCCTCTCGATCTGCCGAACCCTGGAGACCTAGAAAAAAACTTAACTCCCCCATCATAATAAATTTTAAACTTAATCAGTCATTATTTTTGAAAACTTATCACATATCTTAGAATCGGTTGAACCAAAATAATCTCATCCACATAAATTTGAACAAATAAGATATGTCCCTTTTTCTCAAATTTAAATAGGGTCTTATATACCGATCCTATCTAAAATCATGATTAAATTAAGAATTTTTGTCAAGGTGTCATACCAAGCTCTAGGAGATTGTTTTAAACCTTAAAGTGCTTTATCCAGCCGGTACACATGACTGATCAAATCAGATTTTTAAACCTGGAGGGTGCTTAACATACACCTCCTCACTTAACTCACCGTTTAAAAATGCACTTTAATATCCATTTGAAAAACTTTAAAATTCTGAAAACAGCAAATGCAAGAAAAATTCTAATAGCTTCATGTCTAGCACATGAGCAAATGATTCTTCAAAATCAATGCCTTCTTCCTATTTATATCCTTAAGCCACTAATCTGGCTTATTCCTCGTAACCAAACCGTTTTCAATGATTTTATTATCTGAACAACCCATCTTGTTCCGATGACCGATTGATTTTTCGGTCTTGGAACTAAGTTCCAGGCTTTATTCCTCTAAAACTGATTTAATTCCACTCACATTGCTAAGATCCAATCGGGATCTAACAATGCTTCATCCACCTTTTTTTGGCTCAATTTGGTGATATGAAAAGCAGAGTTTTCATATTCTTCCAAAAGTTGATGCCTAGTTTGGATAGGTGATGAGGGGTTACCCTATAATAAGCTCAAGAGGATGATCTATGTTCCTTTTAAGGTTCGGTCCAGTAATGTCTTCCAAATGACCGATTATCTAATCAAGGTTAGACAGATCGGTAGGCTGATTAGAGTCAAGCCGACCTATTCCCTCAGTGGACCATTGAGGTGTCAACTTTCTTGTTGTGAAGTAGCTTGATCCGACTGAATCTCAGTATTAAACGTTTGATCATAGACAAACCTTCTAAACACCGGAACCTTATCTTCATCATTAAATTGGATATTCAGGTTTTCCAATGTATTGTGTAAATCAAGGGATGATGTGGTATTACTTTCAACCGATTCATCAAAAACAACATGCGAGATTCCTCAACAGTTAAGGTCATAGTGTTATATACTCTATATGCCTTAATAACTGCCGAATAACCCAACATTATACCGACATCGGATTTTACATCAAAAGCGGTCAGATAATTTTTGTCGTTGATATGAATGTAACACTTAAACCAAAGATCAGAAAAACCAGATATTTGGAATTCTGTCATGGTATAACTTCACACGGAGTTTTATTGAGCCGTTTGTTAATCATTGATCGGTTTGTGTATAACATGTAGTGTTGATAGCCTAAACCCAAAATTTTTGAGCAATACCCGAATCGACTATCTGGACCTTGCGGCTATCCTTGGAGAGTTCGTTTTCTTCTCTGGCCAATCCATTTTGGTGAGGAGTTCTAGCACTAGACAACTCGTGTCTAATACCATATTCCTCAGAAATGCAGTCAAAGGACTATTTGTAAACTCAGTTCCTCTATCAACTTCTAATCTTGTGTATACGTATTGATTTTCTCATTCTATAATCTTTTAAGTAATTTAATCAGATTAGGTGTGGCTTGATTTTGAGATACCAAAAATATCACCCCAAGTATATCTAGAATAATCATCAATACTACCATAGTGTAATGCATGCCGCCTAGGCTTGTGACCTTAATCGGTCCAAATAAGTCCTTATGAATCAATTTTAAAACATCAGCTAGATTGAGTTTTCTCTTTGCTTTTAAAGGATGATTTATTTATTTTCCCATTTGATATGCAGAACAAACTTTATCTTTGGAAAATTTAATGTTAGGCATTCCTTCAACTAATTCTTTGGTACAAATATAGTTAATGGTTTTGAAATTCAAGTGTTTTAAATCGTTATATGCAAAGCTAGTTTTGATCATTCTTAGCTATCATGCCAAACCGGGTTTTCAGATTTAGTTTTCCAGTCTATTTTGTAAATGTTTCCTAACCTGTTTCCGGTTAGTAAAGTACTATTGTGGACTCTTAACTAAACATGAATGTATGAAATTCTAAAGTGTATCCTACATCGCTCATTTCACTAATACTTAGCAATTAAAATACATGTTTTCAACAAGAAGCACGTTATTTATAGTCAAGTTGCCATGGACAATCTTATCCTTGCCCATGGCTCTACCTTTAGAGTTGTCCCCGAAAATTATCATTGCACCGACTTCTTGAAAAAGATCGGTCAACAAACCGCTGTTTCCGGTCATGTGTCTGGAGCAACCGCTGTCCAGATACCACTCAAAGTTTCTCAGCCGCTTGTTCTTCTTAACTTGCAAGATACAAATATTTACACCTATTTGGGTACCCACATTCACTTGTATTGGGTCAAATTATTTCGACTAAGTGTTGAAAATAATTTAACCTCTGATATTTTGATGATGAAATAACTTTGAGTGTTGATACAGGTGTATTGAGACTATACATTTTAGACTTGGATCTAATGAGGATCATTAGACCGATTTTGATTTTCATTCGCAATAAATTAGACGCACAGTATAACTCATCGGAATTAGACGTGCGTCTAATAGACGTGTAATTAGACGGACAATTTAATAGTTACGCGGAATTAGACGTGAGTCCTAATGGAATTAGGACGTGAGGTCTAATGGAATTAGACGTAAGTCTATAGAATCGGACGTACAGTCTAACTCATCGGAGTTAGACGTGTAAGTCTAATATATTGTAAAGAATTAGACGAATGGTCCTAATGAATACACGGATTAGACGTAAGTCTAATTAGAATTAGACGTACAGTCTAACTCATCGAAGGTAGACGTGTAAGTCTAATATATGTGTAAGAATTAGACGGATGGTCTAATGAATACACGGAATTAGACGTAAGTCTAATTGAATTAGACTTACAGTCTAACTCATCGGAGAGTTAGAAGTGTAGTCTAATATATTGTAATTAGACCGGGTAGTCTAATTGATATACGGAATTAGACGTGTAGTCTAATTATTTTGTAATTAGAGCGGGTAGTCCTAATTGATATTCGGAATAAGACATGTGGTCTAATTAGTGAAAGTTAGACGTGCGTCTAACGCCTTCAGACAAGTCTGAGGTAGAACCGGAATTAGACGTGCAGTCTAACTCAGTGGAGTTAGACGTGCCGGTCTAATGGTTATTGAATAATTAGCGTGGTCTAATTAGTGAAAGTTAGACGTGTGTCCTAACTCCTTCAGACAAGTCTGAGGTGGAACCGGAATTAGACGTCTAGTCTAACTCGGTGGAGTTAGACGTGCCGGTCTAATGGTTATTGAATAATTAGACGTGTGGTCTAATTAGTGAAAGTTAGAACGTGCGTCTAACTCCTTCAGACAAGTCTGAGGTAGAAACCGGAATTAGACATTGCAGTCTAACTCAGTGGAGTTAGAAGGTCGTCTAATGGTTATTGAATAATTGAGACGTGTGGGTCTAATTAGTGAAAGTTAGATGTACGTCTAACTCCTTCAGACAAGTCTGGGGTGGAACCGGAATTAGACGTGCAGTCTAACTCAGTGGAGTTAGACGTGCCGGTCTAATGGTTATTGAATAATTAGACGTGTGGTCTAATTAGTGAAAGTTAGACGTGCGTCTAACTCCTTCAGACAAGTCTGAGATAGAACCGGAATTAGACGTGCCAGTCTAACTCAGTGGAGTTAGACGTGCCAGTCTAATGGTTATTGAATAATTAGACGTGTGGTCTAATTAGTGAAAGTTAGACGTGCGTCTAACTCCTTCAGACAAGTCTGAGGTAGAACCGGAATTAGACGTGCCAGTCTAACTCAGTGGAGTTAGACGTGCCAGTCTAATGGTTATTTTAATTAGACGCGAGTCCAATTCTATTAGACCAAGCGGTCTAATAGACGTTTTTCATTAGAAGGAGATGACTTATTTTATTAGACTGATTTTCACAATCCGTCTAACTAAAATCCGTCTAATGCTCAGTTTAAGCAGTACGCTTGAATCTAGCATTTCTCCTACCCACGTGCTTTAGCTGTACCCCACTTCTGCTCCACTTTCTTGTGAAGATTAGTACAATAGCTATATACATCCAATCAAGGAATTCCACGTAAGAGAATTTTCCTCACATTACCCGTTTTGCAGGTACATCCCTGATGAAATATTCAGCGCACTACCAGTTCTGTACGGCCACGATCCTTGTGCTCAGAACTTGCTATGTAGAATGGAGGCTTTCCAATGAAAGAGTGCCACATATCATTCTTGAAGATTCGACCGTTAGCTCATGCTAAATATTTAATCAATCCTAAGGACAACAGACAATCTGCCTGACGAACAAGCGAATACAAACGAACAAGCATTTTGATTTTGCAGAAAGAGAAACTACTCAATCATCTTGCTTACTGAACTTATTTTGTGAAGCTTCTTTCTGATTGTACTGTGTGTGAATCGAAAGAGAGAGAGCTAGAATCAAAGCACCTTTAGCTGAGTGATATTCTTCATCTTGTAATTGAACAGAAAGTGTTCTGTTCAATAGTGAACTAAGTGTGTGTAAACTGTATTTGATTCTTATCATATTATAGTGAATCCTTCCGGTGGTTGGAAGAAGGGTGACGTAGGAGAGATTCTCCAAACATCCATAAACAAACTGTTGTGTTCTTCATTTCTGTCATATTTTCATATTTCATTTTGTGCTTCAAACCCAAGTAAACAATTCCGCCTTGAATCTGTTTCAAGTGTTTACACAAGTTTGCGTAGAATAGAAAGCGAATCAAATCCCTAACAGGATTTCTTTCAAACTGTTTTTCATAAACCTTCATCCTTAGCCAGACCCCCGTCTCGATCGATAAAGCTGATACTATCAATTGGTATCAGAGCCTTATTTCTATTCTTAAGCATCAAGAACCCAAAATATGTCTTGCATCAATGAAATTCCTCTTCTGTCAAAGGACAACTACGATCTGTGGATGATAAGAATGCAAGCACACTTGGCTGCTATTGACTATGATATGTGGAATGTCATCACCAATGGCCTCATAAAGATTGCGAAGCCAAGAAGTGAGTGGACCACTGAAGATAAGGTGACCAACAACCTGGATAATGTTGCTAAGAACATTCTGTTCCAGTCTCTCAACACAAATATGTTTTGTGAGATCAAGTCTTGTTCCACTGCAAAAGAGATATGGGATAAGCTCAACCAGATCCATGGTGTGAACTCTCATGCAAAGAAGAACCAGGAAGCATTCATTTGCAGTCAGAACAAGTCCAGATGGGCTGACAGTGATTCGGAGGAGCCTCTTACCGAAAAAGAAAATGAAGCTGTAACATGTTTGATGGCAGATGACCAATCTAAGGTAAATGATATCTCTGCACCAGAATTTACAAACGAGGAGTTAATTAATGCACTCAATGAAATGGCCATTGAGTACAAGAAGTTAGTTGACTCTTTTTATGAAATGAAAGTTAAATATGAATCAACTATTCTTTATCCAAACCAAGAATCTGAATCGAAAGTTTTTGATGAAAACTTAACAGAGATTTCATTTGAGAATGAGATTCTCAAAGAACAGGTTCAAACTCTTTCATCTGAAAACAAGAGACTAAACTATATTGTCAGTGCATAGACAAGATCAGGAGATGCTGTCAAATATCAAATCAGCATGTTGAAACCTGCTAGATCTAGATTCGGTTTGGTATATAACAGCAATGACCCTAATTTGTCCTGCAAAAAGTCAAAACCAAATGACAAACTTAAACCAATAAGTTTTGTCAAAGGAAATATGACTGACATTGAATCTGATCCTATTCATGAAGAAGTTGCTTTCAAAAATGAAATAGTCTATGTTCCACCGACTGTTAGCTGGCTTAAGAATAAGCTAGAAAAGGCTAATAAGTCTGGTAATTTAAAACTTGACTCTAAGTCAAGGAGTTTTAAAAGAAAATCTTCTTCAAAAATTAAAGGATCAGTGGCTAGCAGAAAGTCGTCTGCTAAGTCAAAAACATACGCATTAGTTACAACTCAGAATGGGAAATCCATTAGAATAACTCAAATATGGATTCCTAAGGGACTGATTGACCGAGGACCCAATTGAAGGTGGGTACCAAAAGATTGTAAATGTCTATTTATGTAGGTACAAATAAATGAAGGACTAGAGGAATATGTATAGTATCTTGATAGCGGATGTTGTGGGCATATGACTGGAAACAGACGGCTTCTCATTGATATATCAGACTGCTCTGGACCTAAGATCACATTTGGTGACAACAAGAAGGGTAAGACCATGGGTAAGGGTAATATTATCCAAGGTAACCTAAGTATTAATGACGTGCTGCTGGTTGACAACTTATGTTATAACTTAATCAGTATTAGTCAACTATGTGATAATGGTTTGTCAGTAGACTTTCAAAGTTAGGCATGTTTAGTTAAATACCAAGATGGAAACATTTTATTAACTGGAAGTAGAGTAGGAAACTCATATAAAATGAATTGGCAAAAAGAGACATCTGACCCTTTGTGCATGATTGCCAAGAATGACCAGAAATGGTTATTGCATAAACGTTTGAACCATTTGAATTTTAAAACCATTAACAATATCTGTTCAAACAATTTAGTTATTGGTTTACCCAATCTTCAGTTCTCAAAGGACAAGATATGCACTACTTGCCAGTTTGGTAAACAGGGCAGATCATCGTTCAAAAGCAAAGGGAAATCACAATCCAGTCGTATCCTAGAACTTTTACATATGGATCTTTTTGGTCCAATTCCTGTAAAAAATATAGGAGGAATGAGATTTGCCTTAATTGTTATCGATGACTTTTCACGTTTTACATGGGTTGCATTTTTACCATCAAAAGATAAAACTGCTGAAAACTTGATTAGGATATTTAAAGGGATTCAGAATCAGAAATCTTTAAATATCACATGTATCAGAAGTGATCAGGGAATTGAATTCACTAACAGATACCTATCATTTTATCTTGAGGAGACTGGAATTAGGCACGAGTTGTCTAGTGCCAGAACTCCACAGCAAAACGGCATTGCTGAGAGAAGAGTGAGAACTCTGAAGGAAGCAGCGAGATCTGGGCGGAATCCATTAGTACTGCTTGCTATACACAAAATCGGTCAATAATTAACAAACGTTTTGATAAAACTCCCTATGAACTGTATTATGGGAGAATTCCCACAGTTTCTTACTTTAAGGTTTTTGGGTGTAAATGTTTTATCCATAACAATGGAAAGGTTTATTTGACCGCTTTTGATGCTAAAGCAGATGAGGGATTCATGTTGGGATACTCATCAGTAATCAAGGCTTACAGAGTATACAACAAAAGAACATAGACTGTTGAAGAATCCCTTCATGTAGTTTTTGATGAGCCTGTTGAAAGCAAATCCAATAAACCCATTGATCTTGCTGACAGACTGCAAGCGGTTAGTCTTGAGTCTGTAAGTGAAGAAGAAGAAACCTTGGACAAGCGAATGGCTTTGTCTGATCCTGTGGCTGATCCGGTTGAAGCTCAACCAGATGTGCAAACTCTTATTCAACAAGAAGTTGAGAGTTTGGATGTCGCGGTGTCACCGGTTCAGATGACCAATCCCCTTGGTCCCAACTTTAGATGGAACAGAAATCATCCACCATAACTGATAATCGGAAATCCTTTCTCTCCTCGAAGGATAAGACGTCAACTAATGGATGTAATGGCCAATTCTGCATTTATTTCTCAAATTGAACCAAAGAAGATTGGTGAAGCTATAGTTGATCCAGATTGGATCAACGCTATGCAAGAGGAGTTAAACCAATTTGATAGAAATAAAGTGTGTTATCTTACTCCTAGACCAACTGACAAGTCAGTCATAGGAACAAGATGGGTATTTAGAAACAAGCTTAGTAAAGATGGTTTAGTCATTAGAAAGAAAGCTCGTTTAGTTGCTCAAGGATACAGACAAGAGGAAGGTATTGATTTTGATGAGTCTTTTGCACCGGTTGCAAGACTAGAGGCAATCAGAATCTTTCTAGCATATGCATCATTTAAGAACTTTAAAGTCTTTCAAATGAATGTGAAAAGTGCATTCTTAAATGGAAAATGAAATGAGGAAGTATATGTTGAGCAACCCCTGGTTTCGTAGATCATGTTTTGCCAAATCATGTTTATAGGCTTAACAAAGCATTGTATGGTCTAAAACAAGCTCCTAGAGCTTGGTATGACACTTTAACCAATTTCTTGTTTGATCATGATTTTGTTGTTGGAACAATGGATAAAACCTTGTTTAGATTTACTAAAGATTCTGTTAGGGTCTAAAATCAAGGCCTCGGTCCTAGAAATAAATTCCAGCAACCTTCCTCGGCACCCGGTCTCGGTCCTAGTGTGCACATAGGCCAGATTTCTGTTTTGTTGTTTTATTATTTTGTTTTTCTTTCCTTTTCTACTTTACAAACAGAATTCTGTTATTTTCTAGTTATTGTTGTAACCGAATATTTTGGGGGCAAGACATCACCTATATAAGGATGATCTTTCTTCCCCAAGGACCCATGAATAGAATGATGAAGATGTGAACTTCTGCTATATTCATCTATTATTATTTACTAGGGACTGTTTGGTATAGACCAACAGTAATTCTCTTCGCACCCTTGATTCTTCTATCTCTTCCCCCCCAAATTCTCTATCGAAAACCTTCCGCTGCCCTTTGATTGTAGAATTTCCACCGGTCTTATAGATCAAGAACGTGATTCTTGAACCCAAAACTCATCTTACGAAACAAGTCGTAACAGATTCTCACATATTACTTGTTCAAATATATATTGATGACATTAGTTTTGGGTCAGTTAACCCCAATCTGTGTGAGAAATTTGCCAAGCTGATGCAAAATAGGTTTGAAATGAGCATGAAAGGAGAACTTATATTCTTCCTTGGGCTTCAGATCCGTCAGCTGGAAAACGGAACTCTCATCAACCAGGCCAAATACACCAAAGAACTACTAAAGAAGTTTGGTTTGGAGAACTGTTCTACAACAGCTACTCCAATGAGCTCTTCAGTTAAATTGGATAAAGATGAAGGTGGCCAGAGTGTCGATGTAATAGCATATAGAGGACTCATCGGTTCCTTGCTATATATAACTGCTAGTAGGCCAGACATTCAATTTGCTGTTGGTGTTTGTGGCAGATTTCAGGCTGATCCTAAACTCTCTCATTTTACTGCTGCTAAACGTATTCTTAAATACTTGAAGAGACTCAAAATGTGGGACTGTAGTATCCGAAGGATCCAGTTTCAATTTAATTAGTTTCTCAGATTCGAGTTATGCAGGATGCAAAATTGATAGAAAAAGCACAAGTGGAACTTGCCAGTTTCTTGGAGATCGTCTAATCACATGGTTCAGCAAGAAGCAGACATCACTCGCAACATCTACAGCAGAAGCAGAGTATCTTGCAGCTGGTAGTTGTTGTTCTCAAGTTTTGTGGATTCAACAACAGCTCAGAGACTATGGGATTGAGGCTGATGAATCTCCAATTTTCTACGACAACACAAGTGCTATCGCAATCTCCTACAATGCAGTTCTGCATTCTCGGACAAAACATATTGAAATCAGACATCATTTTATTCGAGAACACGTCAATCAGAAGCAAATTCGTCTTGAACATGTTCCTACAAATCAACAAACTGCAGACATTTTCACGAAACCTCTACCGGAAGATAAGTTTTCTCATTTTAGAAACATGCTAGGTTTTGTTGATCTTGATTGACGTAATTACGTGCATAAACTAAGAGGGAACATATTGTTCAAAACGCAACTGAACAGATATGAAAGACGGAAGTCTTAACTTGTCATAAGGATTCAAAGTTTGAGAAACATAGCTACTTAGACGAACATCTACCTTAGCAGTTTCACCTTTATATGAAATCATTGTCTTGGTTATTTTAACCTGCTTGGTTAGACGGATGCGTCTAATAGACGGACACGTCTAATAGACGTTATACGTTTTTACGTCATGAGCAAGAGGATGCTCACGTCTAATCAGACACGCGTGTCTCACGTGATGTTATAGCATAATTAGACGTACACGTCTAATAGACTGATTTTCAAAAAGAAGTTGAAATGTGAAAAGGAAAATAAAACGTCTAACTACTAGTGTAATTAGACTCTTCATCTTCTGGCTTTTCGGACAGCTGTCTTTTAATGATTTCTGTTTAAGTCTTCTTTCCTGCCAAAAAATAAATCAGTCATTCCTCAAAAGAATTGAAGACACGTGTCTCTCAATATGCAAGAAATGACTAATATTTCTGACAACTTTTGCTTGTACACTTAGTATTAAACGTTCTGTTTCATGCTAACATTAAATGCTGTGTCTATTAGGAACTGTCTTTTGAAAATCTTGACGGTAGAAACAATCATTAGTTTTTTTCTTCATGATTAAGACCCTGATATTAATAGGCTCATTCACTCTAAAAAGATAGAAGATCCTTGAAATCCATCTTTCTCTCTTTAGAAGTCGAATCTCTCAAACCCTTGTTCATCAAATAAAAATGCTACCCTTCCGACCAAAATCGATTCAAGTGGACTTTCAATCTGTATCCACTCTTGAATCTCCATGCATGCATATGATGTTCGAATCGCTAAAAGCTTCTAGGCTGAGAAGATTCCTCACCCCTCATGAAACCTATCATGAACAACTAGTCAACGAATTCTTCTAAACCGCTAGCTTCTATCAAGATAGTGTTATTGCTGGAGCCGTAATGGGCCAGATGGTCTGGATCACAGAAGAATCTTTTGGTGAGTTTTTCCATCTCCCAACAGAAGATATTGATGATTTCTCAACCACTTATCCTAACCTAATGATTACGATGATAAAGGTCTTTTCCGATTCCCCTGAAGTAGATATTCATGGAAAGAAAAACCTCCTGAAGGTTGAATATGCTCTCTTAAGCGATATCATTTCAAAATCTCTTATGTCTAAAGAAACTTCTTACAAGTATTGTACGAAGGTCTTTCAGATAATGGTGGCTATCACTAGGGGTGTTCCGGTGAACTGGACAAGCTTCCTCTTCGGGAATCTTGTCAGAATGGTTGTCGCTAGGAAGAAGATTTTCGGCTTTGACGGTCCTCTCAGCTCTTTTCTCTGTCATCGTCTGAACGAACCTGGTAAGAGTTTTCCCCTCCCTTCTAAGATCCTGAACTACCAGAAAGTGGTAGATTACATTCAAAGGGTGGAAATACTTAAAACTAAGAAAAGGAAAAGTGAAGACTCCAACTCCCCTCTATCTGCAGTCTTAGAGATCTCTTAGGTTGAATACTATCCTTTCCAGAAGTCATGACCATGAAGAAGAAGAAGAAGACTAGTGATTGAATGTATTTGTGTAGTTATTTTGAATATGTTCATGATGTTTTTGGTAAACTTATTTTGGTTACATTGAACAATGTTATGGGTGTTTCTTCTGAAAACACTCACATGTGATTAATCTGAATGTTTTTGAATGATTTCTTGCATGTTTGTTTATTTATTTGATGGATGCATGTTTTGGTATAGGTATGCATGTCTGCAATTTCTTCATCAAAAAGGGGGAAATTGTTGGGTCAAATTATTTTGACTAAGTGCTGAAATAATTTAACCTCTGATATTTTGATGATGAAATAACTTTTGAGTGTTGACACAGGTGTATTGAGACATACATTTTTAGACTTGGATCTAATGATGATCATTAGACCGATTTTGATTTTCATTCGCATAAAATTAGACGCACAGTCTAACTCATCGGAATTAGACGTGCAATCTAATAGATGTGTAATTAGATGGACAGTCTAATAGTTACGCGGAATTAGACGTGAGTCGAATGGAATTAGACGTAAGTCTAATAGAATCAGACGTACGGTCTAACTCAACGGAGTTAGACGTGTAAGTCTAATATATGTGTAAAGAATTAGACGGATGGTCTAATGAATACACGGAATTAGACGTAAGTCTAATAGAATTAGACGTACAGTCTAACTCATCGGAGTTAGACGTGTAAGTCTAATATATGTGTAAAGAATTAGACGGATGATCTAATGAATACACGGAATTAGACGTACAGTCTAACTCATCGGAGTTAGATGTGTAGTCTAATATATTTGTAATTAGACGGGTAGTCTAATTGATATTCGGAATTAGACGTGTTGTCTAATATATTTGTAATTAAACGGGTAGTCTAATTGATATTCGGAATTAGACGTGTGGTCTAATTAGTGAAAGTTAGACGTGCGTCTAACTCCTTCAGACAAGTCTGAGGTAGAACCGGAATTAGACGTGCAGTCTAACTCAGTGGAGTTAGACGTGTCGGTCTAATGGTTATTGAATAATTAGACATGTTGTCTAATTAGTGAAAGTTAGACGTGCATCTAACTCCTTCAGACAAGTCTGAGGTAGAACCGGAATTAGACGTGCAGTCTAACTCAGTGGAGTTAGACGTACCGGTCTAATGGTTATTAAATGATTAGATGTGTGGTCTAATTAATGAAAGTTAGACGTGCGTCTAACTCCTTCAGACAAGTTTGAGGTAGAACCGGAATTAGACGTGCTGTCTAACTCAGTGGAGTTAGACGTGCCGGTCTAATGGTTATTGAATAATTAGACGTGTGGTCTAATTAGTGAAAGTTAGACGTGCGTCTAACTCCTTCAGACAAGTCTGAGGTAGAACCGGAATTAGACGTGCCAGTCTAACTCAGTGGAGTTAGACGTGCTAGTCTAATGGTTATTTTAATTAGACGCGAGTCTAATTCTATTAGACCAGGCAGTCTAATAGACATTTTTCATTAGAAGGAGATGACTTATTTCATTAGACTGATTTTCACAATCCGTCTAACTGAAATACGTCTAATACTCAGTTTAAGTAGTACGCTCGAATCTAGCATTTCTCCTACCCACGTGCTATAGCTGTACCCCACTTCTGCTCCACTTTCTTGTGATGATTAGTACAGCAGCTATATGCATCCAATCAAGGAATGCCACATAAGAGAATTTTCCTCAAATTACCCGTTTTGCAGGTACATCCCTGATGGAATATTCGACGCACTACCAGTTCTATACGGCCACGATCCTTGTACTCAGAACCTATTGTGTACAATAGAGGCTTTCCAATGGAAGAGTGCCACGTATCATTCTTGAAGATTCGACCGTTAGTTCCTACTCAGTATTTAATCAATCCTAAGGACAACGGACAATCTGCCTGACGAACAAGCGAATACAAACGAACAAGCATTCTGATTTTGCAGAAAGAGAAACTACTCAATCATCTTGCTTACTGAACTTATTCTGTGAAGCTTCTTTCTGATTGTACTGTGTGTGAATCGAGAGAGAGAGAGAGCTAGAATCAAAGCACCTTTAGCTGAGTGATATTCTTCATCTTGTAATTGAACAAAAAGTGTTTTGTTCAATAGTGAGCTAAGTGTGTGTAAACTGTATTTGATTCTTATCATATTATAGTGAATCCTTCCGGTGGTTGGAAGAAGGGGTGACGTAGGAGAGTTTCTCTGAACATCCATAAACAAACTGTTGTGTTCTTCATTTCTGTCATCTTTTCATATTTCATCTTGTGCTTCAAACCCAAGTAAACAATTCCGCCTTAATCTGTTTCAAGTGTTTACACAAGTTTGCGTAGAATAGAAAGCGAATCAAATCCCTAACATGATTTCTTTCAAATTGTTTTTCATAAGCCTTCATCCTTAGCCAGACCCCCGTCTCTATCGATAAAGCCGATCCTATCAACTTGGGTCCGCGGTTGATTAGTCCCTTAGGAATCCATACTTTGATTATCGAATGACTTTTCCAGTAATAGTATTTATATATTTACCGGTTCCAGGCTTGACATCTCTCTGTTCGCCTCTAAATACCTCATTATGTAATGGTTGTGAATGTTGATAGGTTCTAGTTGAATGTCTATCAGTTTCTCTTCTTACCGACCGGATGGCTTTCCTTCTCTCAGGATGAAGTCATTTTGCCGTGTCGGTTGGACCTACATATTTGATTTCTTTGGACAATTTTGAATCATGATCTGCTTCATTGACGGTTGAACTGTTCTTGACAAAGCTTATGAATGGATGCTTGTCCTTTCTGAGGTTCAATCCGTTGGAAGGTTTCCGTTTAGCTGATTTACAGCCTTTATATCCGAGACCAAACTTGCATTTGGGATGTCTTTGATAGGTTGACTTCTGGCTTACAACTTCACTAGACTTCTTCCAAGAAGCCATGACATATTTTGATCTTTCATTTTCTTCAGTTAACGATTGAACTGTCTCCTTGAACTTCTCATTCTCACATGATAGTTCAATCGGTTCATCGGTCTTAGTTTCACTCGGCTCACCGGTGTGTAAGTTTAGCCGTGTTGGTACAAGAGCAGACAAGTTCTTAAACTCAACGATCATGTCATTGAGAGCAGTGACTAAGTCTTCTCTAGTAAACTCTTCACAAGAAAAATCAAATACATCTTCCTCCTTAGCCATGAGACAAGTGATTCCTTCGTCATCGCTATCCAAGTCGGTATGATCCCACAAGCTCCCACCATCGTCGGCTATCAATTCCTTCTAGATCTCATTGCCTTCACCGGTTTGCTGATTGTCACCTCTTTAGTTGTTATCAGCTGATTTTCGGCCGTCTCTTCTTGGTTTTCTACACTCCGACCTGTAGTAACCTAAAGCATTACAATTAAAACATCTAACGTTAGATTTTTCACCGTAGTTGTGGTTGTAGTTGTTTGATGGTTGGTTCTTCTTCATGAATTTTCCAAATTTCTTCACTAGCATGGCCATCGCATCCTCACTAAACTACTCGGCGGTTTTGACTGGTACAGGAGCGATTGGCTCCACTGATGTCATTAGGGCTCTAGTTGTGGTTGACGTTGAAGCTTCATCTTCGATTCGGGATCTCATCTCGAATTTGTATGCCTTCAAGTCTTCAAACACATCGTGCAACTTCATTTTGTGGAGGTTGTTGGACTCTCGCATCACCATAGTCTTTATATCCCAAAGGCTGGGAAGAGATCTCAAAGACTTGATGATGGTTTCCTTGTTATTGTACTTCTTTCCAAGTGTAGACAGCTCATTCACTACGCTGGTAAACCGATCAGTGAACTCTTTCATAGTTTCACCGGGCCTCATTTTGATATTTTCAAACTTCTGGGTGGCCACCATTATCTTATTCTCTTTGGTTCTTTTGTTTCCTTTATGAAGTTGAATCACTGTCTCTCATGCTTCCTTTGCAGTTTTGTATTCTTTGACTTTCCCAAATGTATTTCTATCCAGAGATTTAAAGATGTGACTCCTACAATGGTTGACTAGGCTTTTCCTTCTCTTATCATCGGCTGTCCATTCGCTTCTATCCTTCTCAATCTTTATTGGACCATCTGAAAGGATGAACATCATCTCATCATCCATGGTCGTCAAGTGCAAGTGCATTCTAATCTTCTAGTCAGCAAACTCCTCGCTCTCTAGCATTGGGGGTTTCTCGCTGAAATTCATACTTGCTTGCTTCTGGGTTGCTTGGGTGTTAAGATTAACCACTCTGATACCACTTGTTAGGATCAGGATTGCCGATAGGGGACCGGTGTCAGGCTAAAGGAGAACTCTTACACACTCATAACGGTTGGCACTAATTCGGTTAAGAATTAATACCGGTCTCAACACCACACAAACTGTCACAAACTCTTGAACCGGGTTCGAGGGAGGAAATGTTTGTTTCAATATAAAGCAACACACACAAATCAGATAGAAATAAGAATGTAGAAAGATCGGTTGGAATAAGGAGAAATCGGTTCCGTTAAAGAAGTGACCGAAAATGATAAAGAACACAAGACAAGGATTTTATAGATATTCGGAGATAAAACTCCTACGTCAGCCCTTCTTCTCTAACAACGAGAAGGATATTCACTAGGAATATTCAAAAACAATACAACACATGATCGAGTCTTATTTACTGCTCAATATTCACTTTACAACTTTCACACATAATTGTAATATACTTGATTCACAAATACAACTTAATGCTTGCTGTTCTTAGAAAGATAAAAATATCAAGATTAAAGTCACTACTTTCTTTATCTCTTCAACTTCTCCTTTTATAGTAGAAATATGACAACGGTCATATTTCTCTTTCTGATTGCATTTAATGAGGCTGGTCAAAAGGAGCTCATAACATTTAATGCGGTTGAGGCTTCCCAAGGCATAATGCAGCGGCATCCCATACTAGGTAACATTACACTTGACAATTGTACACTTGACGGTTACCTGCTCCTTGAAAGCTGCTTCTGAGCTTTATACCAACCCAGATAATTGTACACCTAACAATTACCCGTTGCCTGCAGTCTAACAGCAGACTTATATTAGAAGGAAAATGACATATTTTGATCCTTTGAAGATCTTCCTCTGCACATTCCCAAAGAATATTTGTTCACACCGAAATGTCAACTGCTAACATTTCCATATCTTTGATCTTGTCTTGATTTAAATCTGCCTGTTGGAAATGTACGTTGACTTATGATTATCCGGAAGTTGAACCAACCGGACACATATCGATTTGTTGCTAGAGAGTCGGTATCGGTCCTACCGCTTAGGAGATGGAAATCGATTCTGAAGTTTAAGCCTGACCGGTCTTCTGATAAGATAAATCAATTAAGTGGATTCTGGTTTGAGCTACTTCCAGCCAAAGATGTGACCGCTCCTTACACCTATACATAAAGTTGAATTTAATTAAGTTCTTTAGATAGTTAATTACTTATTAATTAACTATCTAATTTATCTAACAATTTCTCCCTTTTTAATTATTTAAGTTAAATATTCAAAACTATGTAATCGTTGGCCAGTTTAAAGAACTTATATTTATTTGGCCGGTTAAAAAGATGGTTTGATTTGATGATAGAATTTTGAGAAAAATTTTGTATGAATTTTTTTTTGTTTATCAGACGTATAGGTTTTTTTTAGGACCATGTACGAATGATTGCGAATGCTTATTGACAAATAAGGTTGAAGATCTATCGATATTTAAGGTTTTAACAGAATCATGTAAAATCGATGTCTCATACCTATCGACTAATAGGGTTTTAGTGGATCGTGTACGAATGATCTCGAGACTTGTCGACATATAAGGTTTTTAGACCTATCAAAATATAAGAGTTTTAATGGAATCGTGTAAAAATAATGTTTCATACCTATTGACTGATAGGGTTTTTAGTGGATCATGTAAGAATGATCTCAAGACTTATCGATATATAAGACTTTTGATTTATTGACAAAGAAGAGTTTTAACGGACTCGTGTATAAATGATGCTTGTACCTATGAAGAGATAGGGTTTTAGTGGATCATGTACGAATGATCTCAGAACATATCGATAGATAAAGTTTTTGGACCTATCAATAAATAAGATTTTTAACGGAATCATGTAGAAATGATGTTTCTTACCTATCGTAAGATAGGGTTTTTTTGGATCATGTATGTCTGATCTCAAGACTTATCGACAAATAAGGTTTTTAGACCAATCGACAAATAAGAGTTTTAACATAATTGTGTAAAAACGATGTCTCGTATATATCGATAGATAAGGTTTTAGGGGATCATGTACGATGATCTCGGGACTTATCGTTAGATAAGGGTTTTGAACCTATTGATAAATAGGAGTTTTAACGGAATCGTGTAAAAATAATGTTTCGTACCTATCGAAACATAAGGTTTCAGTGGATCATATACAAATGATCTTGGGATTTATCGACATATTAGGTTTTGGACTTATCGATAAATAGGAGTTTTAATATAATCGTGTAAAAAGGATGTCTCGTACCTATCGACAAATAAGGTTTTAATGGATCATATACGAATGATCTCGGGACTTATCGATATTTAAGGTTTTTGGACCTATTCAAAGATAGGAGTTTTAATATAATTGTATAAAAATGATATCTCGTACCGATCGATAAATAGGTTTTAGTGGATCATGTACGAATGATCTCAAGATTTTTCAACATATAAGGTTTTAGACATATCGACAGATAGGAGTTTTAACAGAATCATGTAAAAAAACAAGGTCTTACACCTATCAACATATATAGTTTTAGTGGATAATGTATGAGTGATCTCGGGACTTATCAATAGATAATGTTTTAGGACCTAACGACATATAGGAGTTATAACATAATTATGTAAAATTGATGTATTGTATCTATCGACAAAGCGCATTTTAGTAGATCATGTACGAATGATCTCAGGACTTATCAACATATAATGTTTTTGGACCTATCCACTTATACGAGTTTTAACAAAATCATGTAAAAATGTTGTCTCTTACCTATCGACAGAAAAGATTTTAGTGGATCATGTAGGGATTAATCGACATATAACGTTCTTGAACCTATTGACAAATAGGAGTTTTAATAGAATCATGTAAAAATAATGTGTCACTATTGAGAGATAGAGTTTTAGTAGATCGTGTACAAATGATCTTAAGAATTATCGATAGATAAGGTTTTTGGACATATTGACAAATACGAGTTTTAACAGAATCGTGTAAAAATAATGTCTCGTACCTATCAACATATAAGGTTTTAGTGGATCATGTACGAATGATCTCGGGACTTATCTACATATAAATTTTTTGGACCTATCGACATATATGAGTTTTAAAGAAATCATATAAAACTGATACTCGTACCTATTAACATATACGGTTTTAGTGAATCATGTACGAATGATCTCGAGACTTATCGACATATATGGTTATTGGACCTATCGACAAATAGGAATTTTAACAGAATCATGTAAAAAAAATGTCTCGCACCTATCGACATATATGGTGTTAGTGGATCATGTACAAATGATCTCGGGACTTATCGACATATAAGGTTTTGTAC
Source organism: Impatiens glandulifera (assembly GCF_907164915.1). Lineage (NCBI taxonomy): Eukaryota > Viridiplantae > Streptophyta > Magnoliopsida > Ericales > Balsaminaceae > Impatiens > Impatiens glandulifera. The sequence continues at coordinate 34,029,440 of NC_061865.1, forward strand.
CTATCGAAATATAGGTGTTTTAACAAAATCGTATAAAAATGATGACTTGTACCTATCGACATATAGGATTTTTGTGGATCATGTACGAATGATCTTGTGATTTATCAACATATAAGGTTTTTGAATGTATAGACAGATAGGAGTTTTAATAGAATTGTGTAAAAACGATGTCTTATACTAATACGCATATAATGTTTTAGTGGACTGTGTACGAATGATCTCTGGACTTATCGACAGATAAGGTTTTTGGACCTATTGATAGATAGAAGATTTAACAGTCATGTAAAATCAATGTCTTGTATGGATCGACGTATAGGGTTTTAGTGGATCATGTACGAATGATCTCAAAATTTTATCAAAATAAAAGGTTTTTAGACCTATTGACAAATAAATGTTTTAACGGATTTATATTAAAACGGTGTCTCAAACCTATTGACATATAGGATTTTAATGGATCGTGTACGAATGATATTAAGACTTATCGACAGTTAAGTTTTTGGACCTATCGACAAATAAGACTTTTAACAGAATCGTATAAAAACGAAGTCTCATACCTTTCAACAAATAGAGTTTTAGTGGATCATGTAAGGATGATATCAGCACCTATCGACATATAAAGTTTTGTAGACCTATCGATAGATAGGAGTTTTGATACTCAATTTTCTTATTTTCTTTTTTGCAGTATCGGTCTTGTCCCTTTTAAGGGAATATTTAAACATAATCCTTTTTCCTTTTCTTTTCATAATGACCTTCACAACTAGTTGAAATTGGTATAAAATAAGAGTTTTAACAGAATCGTATAAAAATGACGTTTCATACCTTTCAACAAATAGGGTTTTAGTGAATCGTGTAAGAATAATCTTAGAACTAGTCGACATATAAGATTTTCGTACCTATCGAAAAATATGAGTTTTAACGGACTCATGTGATAATGATGTCTCGTGCCTATCAAGACATAGAGTTTTAGTGGATCATGTATGAATGATCTCGGGACATATCGATAGATAAGGTTTTTGGACCTATCAATAAATAGGAGTTTTAATAGAATCGTGTAAAATTGATGTATTGTACCTATCATGAGATAAGGGTTTTGTGGATCATGTATATATGATCTCGGGACTTATCGACAAATAAGGTTTTTGGACCAATCGACAAATAAGAGTTTTAACAGAATTGTGTAAAAACGACGTCTTTTATATATCCAAAGATAAGGTTTTAGTGGATCATGTACGAATGATCTTAGAGCTTCTCATTATATAAGGTTTTGGACCTATCCACAAATATGAGTTTTAACTGAATCGTGTAAAATAATGTTTCATACCTATCGACACATAGGGTTTCAATGGATCATATCCGAATGATCTCGAGATTTCTCGATAGATAAGGTTTTTGGACTTATCAAAAAATAGGAGATTTAATAGAATGATGTAAAAACAATGTCTCGTACCTATCGACATATAAGGTTTTAGTGGATCATGTCCGAATGATCTCGTGACTTATCGACATTTAGGGTTTTTAGACCTATTAAAAAATAGGAGTTTTAACAAAATCGTATAAAAACGATGTCTCGTACTGATTAACATATAGGGTTTTAGTGAATCATGTACGAAATATCTAATGATTTATCAACATATAAGGTTTTTAGACCTATTGAAAGATAGGAGTTTTAACAAAATCTTATAAAAACAAAGTCTTATAACTATCGACATATATGGTTTTAGTGGATCATGTACGATTGATCTCGGGACTTATCAATAGATAATGTTTTTGGACCTATCAACATATAGGAGTTTTAACGGAATTGTGTAAAATCGATGTTCCATACATATCGACAGAGTGTTTTAATAGATCATGTACGAATGATCTTAATACTTATTGACATATAATATTTTTGGACCTATCGACATATACGATTTTTAACAGAATTGTGTAAAAACGTTGTCTCGTAACTATCGACATATAGGATTTTAGTGGATCATATAAGATTTATCGACATATAAGGTTCTTGGACATATTGACAGATAGGATTTTTAATAGAATCGTGTAAAAATGATGTGTCACTATTGAGATATAGGGTTTTAGAAGATCATGTACAAATGATCTCAGGAATTATCGATAGATAAAGTTTTTAGACATATTGAAAAATAAGAGTTTTAATAGAATCGTGTAAAAGTAATGTATCGTACCTGTCGACAAATAGGGTTTTAGTGGATCATGTACGAATGATCTTGGAACTTATCGACATATAATGTTTTTGGACCTATAAACATATATGATTTTAACAAAATCGTGTAAAAACGATATCTCGTACATATCGACATATATGGTGTTAGTGGATCATGTATGAATAATCTCGAGACTTATCGACATATAAGGTTTTGGATCTATCAAAAGATAGGAGTTTTATCAAAATCGTGTAAAAACGATGTCTCGTACCTATCGACATATAGGATTTTAGTGGATCATGTACGAATGATCTCAGGATTTATCAACGTATAAGGTTTTTGGACGTATTGACATATATGAGTTTTAACGGAATTGTGTAAAAACGATGTCTTATACTTATCGACATATAGGGTTTTAGTGGATCATGTAGAATGATATCTGGATTTATCGACAGATAAAGTTTTTGGATCTATTGATAAATAAGAGATTGAAATGTTAAATCAATGTCTCGTACCTATCGATATATAGGATTTTAGTGGATCATTTACGAATGATCTCAAGACTTATTGACATATAAGGTTTTTAGACTAATCGACATATAAGAGTTTTTACGGAATCGTGTAAAAAAGATGTCTCGTATCTATCGACATATAGGGTTTTAGTGGATCATGTACGAATGATCTCATAATTTATCAAAATAAAGGTTTTTGAACCTATCGACAAATAAGAGTTTTAATGGATTTGTGTAAAAACAATGTCTTAAACTTATAGTTAGATAGGATTTTAAAGAGTTATGTACGAATGATAGTAGGAGTTATCGACAAATAAGGTTTTTGGACCTTTCAGAAAATAAGAGTTTTAACATAATCGTATAAAAACAATGTCTCGTACCTATTGACAAATAGGATTTAAGTGGATCATTAACGGATGATATCAGGACTTATGAACAGATAAGGTTTTTAAACCTTTCGATAGATAGGAGTTTTGATACTTGATATTCTTCTTTTCTTTTACAGTATCGGTCATGGCTCTTGCCCTTTTAAGGGAATATTTGAAGATAGTCATTTTTCCCTTTTCTTTTCAAAATGACCTTCACAACTATTTGAAATCGGTATAAAATAAGAGTTTTGAACATAATCGTATAAAAATGTTGTATCATACTTATCGACAAATAGGGTTTTAGTGGATCATGTAAGAATGATGTTAGGACTTATTGACATATAAGATTTGTGAACTTATTGACGAATAAGAGTTTTTACGGACTCATGTAAAAATGATGTCTCATACCTATCAAGAGAGAGTTTTAGTGGATCATGTACGAATGATCTCGGGACATCAACAGATAAGGTTTTTGGACCTATCAACAAATAGGATTTTTATAAGAATTGTGTTAAAATGTTGTCTCGTACCTATCGTAAGATTGGGTTTTTGTGAATCGTGTATGTATGATCTCGGGACTTATCGACAAATAACGTTTTTGGACCAATCGATAAATATTATTTTTAACAGAATTGTGTACAAACGATGTGTTGTATGTATCGAAAGATAAGGTTTTAGTGGATCATGTACGAATGATCTCGGGACTTATCGTCAGACAAGGTTTTTGAACCTATCAAAAAATTAGAGTTTTAATGAAATCGTGTAAAAACAATGTTTCACAACTATCAACATATAGGGTTATAGTGGATCATATATGAATGATCTCGAAATTTATCGACATATAAATTTTTTGGACCTATCAATCTATAGGAGTTTTAATAGAATCGTGTAAAAACGATGTATCGTACCTATCAATATATTAGGTTTTAGTGGATCACTTACGAATGATCTTGGGACTTATCATCATTTAAGGTTCTTGGAGTTATTAAAAGATAGGAGTTTTAACAAAATTATATAAAAACGATGTTTCGTACCGATTAATAGATAGGGTTTTAGTGGATCATGTACGAATGATTTTAGGATTTATCAACATATAAGGCTTTTAGACCTATCGACAGATAGGATTTTTAACGAAATTGTGTAAAAACGTTGCCTTATACTTATCGACAAATATGGTTTTAGTGGATCGTGTACGATTGATCTCGAGACTTATCAATAGATAATGTTTTTAGACCTATCGACATATAGGAATTTTAACGGAATTGTGTAAAATCGATGTATCGTACATATCGACAAAGAGCGTTTTAGTAGATCACGTTGGAATGATCTTAGGACTTATCGACATATAAAGTGTTTGGACCTATCGAGATATACGAGTTTTAACGGAATCATGTGAAAACGTTGTCTCGTACCTATCGACATATATAATTTTAGTGGATCATGTACGAAATATCTAAGGATTTATCAACATATAAGGTTTTTAGACCTATTGAAAGATAGGAGTTTTAACAAAATCTTATAAAAACGATGTCTTATAACTATCGATATATATGGTTTTAGCGGATCATGTATGAGTGATCTCGGGACTTATCAATAGATAATGTTTTTGGACATATCAACATATAGGATTTTTAACAGAATTGTGTAAAATTGATGTGCTATACATATCGACAATGAGTGTTTTAATAGATAATGTACGAATGATCTTAGTACTCATTGACATATAATGTTTTTAGACCTATCGACATATACGATATTTAATAGAATTGTGTAAAAACGTTGTCTCGTAACTATCGACATATAGGATTTTAGTGGATCATGTAAGATTTATCGACATATAAGGTTCTTGGAGATATTGACGGATAGGATTTTTAATAGAATCGTGTATAAACGAAGTGTCACTATTGAGATATAGGGTTTTAGAAGATCATGTACAAATGATCTCAGGAATTATCAATAGATAAGGTTTTTATACATATTGAAAAATAAGAGATTTAATAGAATCGTGTAAAAATAATGTATCGTACTTGTCGACCGATAGGGTTTTAGTGGATCATGTACGAATGATCTTAGAACTTATCGACATATAATGTTTTTGGACCTATAAACATATATGATTTTAACAAAATCGTGTAAAAATGATATCTCGTACCTATCGACATATATGGTGTTAGTGGATTATGTACGAATAATCTCGGGACTTATCGACATATAATGTTTTGGACCTATCGAAAGATAGGAGTTTTAACAAAATCATGTAAAAATGATGTCTCGTACCTATCGACATATATGATTTTAGTGGATCATGTACGAATGATCTCATGATTTATTAACATATAAGGGTTTTAAACATATCGGCATATAGGATTTTTAACGTAATTGTGTAAAAACATTGCCTTATACTTATCAACAAATATGGTTTTAGTGAATCGTGTACGATTGATCTCGGGACTTATCAATAGATAATGTTTTTGGACCTAGCAACATATAGGAATTTTAATAGAATTGTGTAAAATCGATGTATCGTACCTATCGACAAATATCGTTTTAGTAAATCATGTAGGAATAATCTTAGGACTTATCGACATATAAAGTTTTTGGACCTATCGAGATATACGAGATTTAACGGAATCATGTGAAAACGTTGTCTCGTACCTATCGACATATATTATTTTAGTGGATCATGGAGGGATTTAAAGACATAACATTCTTGGACCTAATTACAGATAGGAGTTTTTACAAAATCGTGTAAAACCGATGTGTCACTATTGAGAGATAGGGTTTTAGCAGATTATGTACAAATGATCTTAGCATTTATCGACAGATAAGGTTTTTGGACATATTGACAAATAAGAGTTTAATAGAATTATGTAAAAATAATGTCTCGTACCTATCGACATATAGGGTTTTAGTGAATCATATACGAATGATCTCGAGACTTATCGACATATAAAGTTTTTGGACCTATCGATATATATGAGTTTTAATGAAATTGTGTAAAAACAATATATCATACTTATTGACATATAGGGTTTTTTGTGGATAATGTACGAATGATCTCGAGACTTATCTTCATATAAAGTTTTTGGATCTATCAATAGATACGAGTTTTATTAGAATTATGTAAAAATAATGTCTCGTACCTATTGACATATATGGTGTTAGTGGATTATGTACGAATGATCTCGAGACTTATTGACATATAATTTTTTGGACCTATCAAAAGATAGGGGTTTTAATAAAATCATGTAATAATGATGTCTCATACCTATCGACATATATGATTTTAGTGGATCATGTATGAATGATCTCGTGATTTATCAGCATATAAGGTTTTTAGACGTATCGACATATATGAATTTAAACACGGAATTGTGTAAAAACGATGTCTCATACCTATCGACATATAGGGTTTTAGTTGATCGTGTATAAATGATATCTAGAGTTATCGACATAAAAGGTTTTTGGACCTATTGATAGATAGGAGATTTAATGGAGTCATGTAAAATCAATGTCTCGTACATATCAACATATAGGATTTTAGTGGATCATGTATGAATGATCTCTAAACTTATCGACAAATAAGGTTTTTGGATTGTTTGACATATAATAGTTTTAACGGAATCTTGTAAAAGCGATGTCTCGTATCTATCGACATATAGGGTTTTAGTGGATCATGTACAAATGATCTCAGAATTTATCAAAATAAAAGGTTTCTAGACCTATCGACAAATAAGAGTTTTAATGGATTTGTGTATAAACGATGTCTCAAACCTATTGACAGATAGGATTTTAATGAATCATGTACGAATGATATTAGGACTTATCGACAGATAAGGTTTTTGAACCTATAAACAAATAATAGTTTTAACAGAATCGTATAAAAACGATGTCTCGTACCTATCAACAAATAGAGTTTTAGTGGATCATGTACGGATGATATCGGGACTTATCGATAGATAAGGTTTTTAGACCTATCGATAGATAGGAGTTTTGATATTCGAATTTCTTATTTTTTTTGCAGCATCGATCTTGGCTCTTGACCTTTTAAAAGAATATTTGAATAGAATCCTTTCAAGCTTGAAAATGATTTTTTTTTATTTTGTTTTGTAGTATCGGTCTTGGACCTTTTCTTTTCAAAATGACCTTCACAACTTGTTTAAATCTATTAGTCGACAATTTCAAGCTTTATTTATGAACATGTGACTCACGTTTTTGGATAAATGGACGTTTTTTTCAATCACTATCCTTATCTTTTTAACTAACTAATCTATACATATATAATGATGTTTAGTTTTTAAAATGTCCGGATTGTCGGGTCGAGAGCTGTGGTTAATTTGGATATTTATGTGAGAGTAAATGGATACTTTGGTTGAATTGTGGGTTGACCCGCCCATAAACATAAAATGGTTAAAAATAAAATTAAAAATGTTATTTGTATGTTTCTAACTTGCAACCTAACAAAACAAGTATAACCCTTTAACTAACTAGGCCAATAACACTTTATATTTAAGATTCAACAACAAATTTGATGAACGCGAGACATTTTAACAATAAAAGTTCAAATTTTTATTAAACTAATCTATATATATATATAATGATGCTTAATTTTTAAAGTGTCCAGATTTTCGGATCGAGAGTTGTGGTTAATTTGGATATTTATGTGAGAGTAAATGGATACTTTGGTTGAATTGTGGGTTTACCCCACCCATAAACTTAAAACGGTTAAAAATAAAATTCAAAATGTTATTTGTATGTTTCTAACTTGCAATCTAACAAAACAAATACAACCCTTTAACCAACTAGGCCAACAACACTTTATATTTAAGATTCAACACCAAATTTGATGAAAACGAGACATTTTAACAATAAAAGTTCAAATTTTTAACTAACTAATCTATATATATATATAATGATGCTTAATTTTTAAAGTGTCCGGATTGCCGGATCGAGAGCTGTGGTTAATTTGGATATTTATGTGAGAGTAAATGGATACTTGGGTCAGATAGTGGGTTACCCACCCATAAACTTAAAACGGTTAAAAATAAAATTAAAAATGTTATTTTTATGTTTCGAATTTGCAACCTAACAAAACAAGTACAACATTTAACCATGTGTGACTGAGATGTGGTTTGCCGATGGATAATAGACCGATATCATTTGAAATGGTTGACCCGCCCATAAACTTAAAACGGTAAAAATAAAATTAAAAATGCTATTTTTATATTTCGAACTTACAACCTAACAAAATAAGTACAACCTTTAACCAAGTGTGATTGAGATGTGGTTTACCGATGGATAATAGACCGGTATCATTTAAAAGTGGTTAAAGAGATATGAATCAAATATTCGATTGACCAAAGTGTGAGGTCACGATGCTAATTATTAAAAAATATGAATAAGATATTTGATTGACAAAGTGAAAGTGTAAAGTCACGAGATGAGAGATTCATTCGGAAAAAATATGTGATGAAACATGTGAAAAAATAAGTTGTTTTATCGAAGTGAATAAAATATGGAATGAGAGCGTTATATTTTTTATTTTAATCATTTTAAATATTGAATAAATATTATTATAAATTTTTTAATTTATTTTGTTTTTAATCTTATCCTCCGTGTGCATCGCACGGAAATTTTCCTAGTGATATATAGTGATAATATGTTGTGGAAAATATTGAAAGAAAAGACGCGTCAATGACCTTTATTATTCTATTACTATTATTATTCTATTAAATGAGAAGTTGATATTTTAAATTTTCAATATTTTTTAAGAAATATAAAGTTTTATTAGGATATATTATTAAAATTTTAATAAAGAGCATTAAAATAGAGTTGTAAAATAAAAAAAAATCTAAATAAGGTCATAGAGTTTTCAAAATCTCTCTTAGCAAAAAAAAAAATACAAGGTCTTTCACAATATGGGACTCAATCGAGCTCGACTCGTTACATAATTGAGCCGAGTTCGAGTAATTATATACCTGACTCGAGTACTCGTTAAGCTACTCGAGCATATAATATGAATTTTTTATTTTATTTTTATAATATTAAAAAGTAAAAAGTGTAAGGCTCTGTAAACCCTAAATTCAATGTTCTTGAATCCTCGTTTTCATTCGACTGTCAACAACTCAAAATTCAAAATTAGGTTTTCATTCATAGTCCTCCATTCGGCCGTCAACATTCAAAGTTCATCTTCAAACGTCTGAAGGCTCCGCTCTAAGTAAGTTCTTTCTATCTTCTTTCTTATGCAATCTTTATTCTCCTTCTTCCTACATTCACTGATTTTGGTGCGGTGACCAATTGAGATTCCGAGCTAGTTTCTCGGCTCATAGAGTATTGTATATGTGTGTTGTTGAGTCGTTTGTATTGAATAACATTGTTCATTGTCTAACCTATTTGGAGATTTCTCTCACTCTATGTGTTCGATGAAATGCCTCAATAAATATTCTTGTTAGTTTAAGGGTTGGTTGAATGCCCGTTTCTTACTTTCTATATGCGTGGATATGTTACATGTATAATTATATGATATGTTTAATTATCTTATATGTGCAGTTATGTGTAGTGGGGTAGTGGACAGTTATGGAAGTTTGTAACCAGTTATGTGTAGTGGGGTAGTGGACAGTTATGGAAGTTTGTAACCGTTTGTGTAGTGGGTAGTTATGGAAGATAGGAAAGTTATGTAAAAGTTAATGTTTGGGTATAATATTCCCAAATCACTTTATCATATATACTCTCCCACGTGTTCAAGAAGTCATGACTAGTTTTAATTACAAAAATATTATATCATTATTATGATAAATAATTATGATTGGATTAATATATACATGTTAGAATATAAAAATACACTATTTAATTTTATATAGAATTATATAAGTTATTTATAATATATAGATTATATTAAAGAAAGTAATATACTAATAATAATATCATTATTTAATTTTATATAGAATTATATAAGTGATTTATAATATATAGATTATATTAAAGAAACATTAGTATAAAATAGGGTCACAACGACGGTATTACTGTCTTCACTGTCGCTGAAGATCAATAACCACAGTAAATAAAGTCTGTCGCCACCTGTTGTTACTAGTTTCGTAGCTAAAAATAGCTACAGGAATGAATGTGGCTAAAAGATGGCTACGAAAATAATTTACCATGGCTATAAGATGGTAACAGAATAAATTACTGTGGCTAAAAAGGTTATTACAAATATAAATTACTAAAAAATTTCAAATTTATTATAATAGAAATTTCTAATACTAAACTAAATTATTTTATTATCAAAAGAATCAATATTTGTATCAGATACAAATATAATTTTTCAATCTCATAAAAGAAATTCAAAAAAAAATCAAATATAAGTTTGAATCCTTATAAGAACTTTCACCCTTTTCCAAAAATCTTATTTTAACATTATCTATAATCATCAAACTAATTCCTTAGATCAAACTGTAAAATATTAATAGTGATCATAAAGTACATAATATTTAAATACTGATAATCAATGATTAAGATGATAAAATACTTAACCATCGATAGTTAAATACAATTGTCTTAAAATTATTAGTGAAATCAAACTCCCCAATTAAAGAATACAACTATTTCAAGATTATTAATGAAACAAAACTCAACAATTGATAAAATACATTTCGGATTTAGTAATTTGTATTGAAAATTATAACTATTTCAAAATTATTAGTAAAACCAAATTTTCTAACACCAACCAAAAAAATGATATGATATGAATGAATCAAAATTATTAGTAAAACCAAACTCCCCAACCAACATTTTGGAAACTCACCAAGATATACAAGAACAGAGACAACAATTAGGTTCAACAAATGACTAATATAAAAATTCTCTATGTAACAGATGAAATCACAAGTTGTTCCACATATTGAGCTGAAAATGATAAGAAATTGATAATAAACTTAATTGAAGACATAAAAAGGCTTTGTTCATTTAGATCCAAAACTAAATACCATAAAAAAGGCTTTGTTCAATTATATCCAAAACTAAATATCTGCATGATTAGGGATGGAAATGGGGCGATTCGGGGCGGGGAATGCATTTAGCATCCCTGTCCCATTTTTATTTCAGGGATTTTTTTAATACCATCTCCGCCCCGTTCGGGTTTGTTCGGTTTCGGAGAATCCTTGTAGGGTACCGTTAATAAAATATTTTTTAAAAATAATAAAATTATACAATAAAATAATTATATAAGCAAATTTTTAATATTATATATATTGTAATATATTGAAATTTTATATTATTATAAAGAAACAAACTTATTACTTTTATAAAATATAGTGAATAAATAAATATATTGGTGATTTAATATATTTAATTATATTTATAGTGTTCGGGGCAGAATCGCGATGAGATCGGGGCAAGAGACACAAATATCATCCTCGCCCCATCCCCGTTCGATTTCAGGCAAAAACCGTCCCAAATGAGGCAATTCAGTTCGATTTTTACGGGGCGATTTTAAATTGTCATCCTTATACATGACTTTCCTAAAAGAAAATATAGAGGAGAGCCAAATAGAGCTGATAAAGTATTACCAAATCCAGAAAGGAATGAACTCAGTAAATTCCCCATTTTCTCACTTCATAATCACAAAATCTATGTTTGTTTTTTTAAAACGAAAATGGGGCAAATGATTAAATATGTAGCCCGCAAACACACTTAATTATTTAACCAGGCGCAGAACTTGCCGCCTGACGAGCTCGAACCCAAGAACTTAGGGTTGGTATCCACCTCTTTTTGCCGCTAGGCTAGAAGAGAGGATCACAAAATCTATGTTTTCCCTATAAGTTTAGAATTAAGCATAAGAAATATAATTAAAATTCCGAAACTAAAGTTGAAATTTATAGTTCAATGTTTCGTTTCGATTAATTAAGTAGGAATGACCTAATTCTTGTATAAGAGATGTAAAAATGCCTAAAAGAATTCACGTTTGAAATTAACATCTAGAGTTAAAAAAACTCAAAAAAGATTTCAAATTACAAGTAATAGTGGTTATCTATTATTTATATTACTCATTTACATTCAATGGATTATTCAACCGAACACAAACATAGTTGTTACCCTATCAGCAACGCAATCTCCTTGTAAAAATGTGTAGTAATAGAATCAACTCAACAGAACATAATCATATATTTCTATTGATTTGAGGAATAGCATGTTCTTGTGAAATCACAATTAGTATCAAATCAAACCGATCTCAACCTCACAGTCTGGTAACTCAAAGCTTAAAGAAACTAAACATCTAGAAATTGAGAAATCATAACGCTTCAAAATTGACGCTCAACGAGAGAATATAGCGAAACACGTAGAAATTTAAAACAAGACGGATGGAGAGTCTCTCATAGACATAGAGAAGAAATGTATAATTGAGATCAGTTAGGGATCTATAGCAGCTAGGGATCTATAGCAGCTGGAATTGCCAATGATATAAAGTTAAAAATTACGCGGATGATCTTAAACGAGGTTTGCAGAAGATGTTAGATCGATCATACCTTACTCACGACTAGAAATGTTATCCACCACTTCGGCGACGACTAATTCTCTTCCGTACAATGCGATTTCCAGATATTATTTCCACAACTTATAATATATAATTTGTAATTTTTAGAGTTGAACAACCTCTGTGTCTTTGTTTTAAGATTGTCATCAAGACAATAATGATTACTCCAATAATGATTGTTGGAGTAGTGTATTACTATTTCTTTTTGTCCAAATAAAATTTTCATAAATAATCAATGGATATTAGTAGTAATATTTGGTTTAAGAAATTCATAAATATCAATCTCATTTTAATTGTTTAGATTTATTTGATGTATATGCATGAATCACTTTCATTTTTATTCAATTAATTAGAATACATTTTGATTCAGTTCTTTTTCTTTCGTCATTTGCTTAAATATAACTAAGTGATGACCACGACTCTTATAAATTATCTGATTTCATTTGAAAATTTAACCCGTAAATTTCATGAAAATTCGCAAAGGTTACCGTTTATACGTTTATAGTATATTAGTATTTATGTATTTTCTGATATTATTTTATTTTTTATATAAAAAAAATTAGCTTATATAATTTATTTAAAATTAATATATTTTTATATTACTCATTCAAAATTTATTTAAATATATAGTTGAATCAATCTACATTTATTTTTATTTATTTTTGTAAATTTCACGCTCAACAAAACGTATAAACATTTAACACGTTTCGACAAGTTTAACATATTTTTGACACGTTTAACATATTTTTAGCACATTAAACATGTTTTGGCACGTTTAAAATGTTTTCACGTTTTTTTTACGTATAACACGTTTTTGACATTTTAACACGTTTAACACATTTTGGCATATTTAATACATTTTTGGCACGTTTAATACATTTGACAAGTTTTAACACGATTTTAACACGTTTAACACATTTTTGGCACATTTAACATTTTTGGCACGCTTAACATGTTTTGACATATTTAACGGGACATTTAACACGTTTTGGCACTTTTGACACATTTTGTCATGTTTAATACGTTTTTGATATGTTTAACACGTTTTGACTCGTGAAACATTTAAAAGTTTTGGTCCGTTTAATTTATTTTTTACTTCGATAAATATTTCATTGACATTATTATACCTGTTTTTATCCGATTAACATAATTTTGATTTTTTGATATTGTTTTAATATTTTAATTACTAAATTAGATGAAGATATAAAATGTGAGATTAATATGTATTATTTAAATAATATTTAAATCATTCATACTAAATAAGGTAAACCTTGTTAATTTTCAAAAATAAATAATTCATTAAACAGACCGAAAATATTAAATGTGTCATAAGTGTGTTAAACGGGTCAAAACATATTAAACATGTCAAAATGTGGTATATGTGTCAAAATTTATCAGACGTGTCAAAATATGTCAAAAACATGTTAAACATGTCAAAATGTGTTAAACGTGCCAAAAAAGTGAAAAACATGTTAAATGTGTAAAAAATGTGTTAAACATGTAAAAAAACCGTATTAAATGTGTCAAAATGTGAACAATGTTAAACGTGTTAAACGTGCTAAATATGTCAAAACGTGAAAAACGTATCAAAATATGAAAAACGTGTGAAAACATGTTAAACGTGTCAAAAACTGAAAAACATGTTAAACGTGTAAAAAACGTGTCAAAATGTGAAAAACGTGTTAAACATGTTAAACGTGTGAAAATGTGTTAAACGTGTTAAAAATGTGTTAAATGTGACATAAACGTGATAAACGTGTTTAATGTGTGAAAAAATGTGTTAAACATGTAAAAAAACGTGTTAAATGTGTCAAAAACATGTTAAACATGTGAAAACGTATTAAATGTGTCAAAACGTGAAGATTGTTAAACGTGTGAAAATGTGTTAAAAGTGTTAAAAATGTGTTAAATGAGCCAAATTTGTTAAACGTGCCAAAACGTGAAAAACGTTTCAAAATGTGAAAACGTGTCAAAAACGTATAAAAAACGTGTTAAATGTACCAAAAACATGAAAACATATTAAACGTGTTAAAAATGTGAAAAACGTGTTAAACTTACTTAACTAAAAAAAATATTGGTTCAATATTTTAACATCCTAAATTCCAAAAACAAATATTATCGATTGAAAACTTTAATCGTGTTTTAAATAATAAAAAATAAATTATTTTGTTGAAAAAATATTAAAACAAAATTTAAAATTATAATTCCGACCTAAAATGATTGGAATTGAGAAGTATAAAATTACACTATATTGAATTCCATTGGAATTCTAATTCAAATTTCAATTCTTATTATTAAAGTGTCTACCAAACAAAAAAAATAGAATTGAAATCGAACCATTCAATTTCAATGCCAATTCTAGAGTTACCAAACATAAAATGAAATTATGAACAAGTTTTGAAGTCGAATTAGGAAGTTACTAGTTATTCATAAAGTTTTTAACTGATATTAAGCAACTTACAATTGAATTGGATTTGTAAGAGAAGGCTATGCCAAAACTCCTTATTTAGAAGTCTCTATC